>NC_092875.1:430880876-431197876 GCF_028372415.1 Notamacropus eugenii | reverse complement strand
GCTTGACTATACATGTTTGTATTTTCCTTTTACTTTTGGTGGATTAGGTGGGAGGGAGAGAATAGGGATCTGAAGTAAAATGAAATTTAGTTTATAAAAGGAGCTATTACAATTGTCCAGGTGAGAGAGGATGAAATACTGGACTAGGCAAAGTAATACGCATTTGTTAAGTGCTCACCATGTGCAAGGCACTGCACTGAGATCACAGATACAGGTAAAACCCAAGGCCCACTGGCATAAGATTCTCTCCTTATTGATGGAGATGAAAGTCCTGCCCTGTTTGCAGGATGGGATACAGTCCCCGAGCCTTTAGTCTTCTTCTCATATCTTCAAGTGTTGAGTTACTTTAGGCACTTCTGGCTGGAAAGCTTTGAAAGAAGATGGAAGAGGCCAACCCCATTTCAACCTGCTTAAGGAAATGACTCTAGGAAGACATGAGAAGAGCTGGCCATCTCTGTCATGTCTCTACCCTCAGCTCGCTACTTCAGGCAGTACTCCCTTGGGTGAGATCAAGGACACTCTTGGTTGAGCTAAGTTATCTTTCTAACAATGGGAGAGTGCCTTCATTTTGTATTATCTGGCAAATATCATCGTATGTACGAGACTTTGTTATAATTTGGATAAGTAGGTTTCTTTGCTGTTTTCTGTGTCTATTTATTATGGTGAACATCAGGTGGGAAAGGGGTCAGGTCAGGTCATTCCCCCAAAATGACAAAGTGATCACAAGTTGGATTGAACCATCTAATATCCCCTAGACTAATAATAAAAGGAGCAGACTGATATAATTCTAGCCCAGCACCCCTCTCTCTCTCTGATAACAGAGTGGCTTCTGGTCCCAACCTCCTGCTTCCTCTCCTGGCAGAAATTAAAGTATCCCTTGGAAAAGGAGAGAAGGAGAAGAGGTTAGAGATGAGTATTCCGCCTCCATTCGAGCCTTGCCTTTTGCAAGCCCTCTACTTACTTACACGTAGGCCTCTCTATCTGTGAAGGTTTTCTCTACGCAAGAAATTGAATTTAACTTATTAAATTCAGCTCAATACTCTAAGTTCTTTTTGAATCCTAACTCTCATCCACTCTATTAACTATTCCTAGCTTTGTGCCATCTGCAAATGTAATGATCATACCATCTATACCTTTTTCTAAGTCATTGTTAAAACTAGGAAACAGCTTAAGGATGAGCACCAGTCAACAAAGGTCCCCTACTGGAGAGCTCCTGACACACTGAGACTAGACCATTAAGAGTCAGACGCTACTGAAAAAGACTTTACAATATGTGATCCTATGTGTGCCTTCTGTGTATACTACATCTCCTAGTGGCTTTTTTCATTCTTCTTTTAAAGGTTCAAAACAAGCTGGGACAGCTCAAGTTTTTTAACTTTTATTTTCATTTGGCATCAACTTGGTGAATGTCATTGATGTTGTCCAAGTTCAGATGCTACCAGTGGTATAAAAAGGATCTAGGATAAGGAGAGTTCACATCTTCTCTAGGAAATCCATGCTGTTCTCTGGATTCATTAGATGGAAAGGGGGCTCACTTGATTTCTGTGAGTCACCCCAGGGCCTACATACTGTAGAAAATCCTTGAGAAATGATTTTCACTGGAGTTTAAAGGTCAGTAGCCAGATAATAGAGAAGGTAAGAAGCATGCAGGCTGTCAGGAGGTCTAAGTAGTGAGTAGATCCTACTCTTTGGGGGAATTTGTCAGTGAAAGAGAGGAGAGATAAGACCATATCTCTGACAGAATCAAGCAAAGGATTTTTACTAAAGGACAGAGGGGACCTGAACATGTCAGTAGGCACTGATAGATTGGAGATGATAGATAAAGTCAGAGTGAAGCTAAGGTAAAAAGAGAAAATGACTGGGAAAGCTTCTGGAGCAGATGGTTCCCCAAATGCCATACAGCTTCTTTAGAAGCAGACCTACCTCCCTTGTAACCAGGAGACAGTTGTACTGAGGAACCTGTGAACTACATTGCCTAATACCAAACAATGAACATAAAGCATGTTAACTGGAGATGGGCCCACCTTTCCTGATGCTTTCCTCCCAGCCTTCAAGACCTCAGCTAAAATGCTGTCCTCATTCAGCTTTAGTATGATTCAGATTCCTAAAAGGAATACAAAGAAAGGTAGCAGTCTCCCCTGTCTGCTACATATGTGGTCAGGAGAAAAGCTCAAGGGGAAATGAGATGGATGAGGGCCCCTAATCACAGCCCTGGTGTCAAGGAGAAGGAAGCCAGTCTTAACATTCGGTGATAGGATTCCCCAGCCATCCCTTTCATTCTGTGGTTCCTAAGCCAAGGCTTGAGAGGTGGATGTGGCTGCCAAGATTTATACAGTCTCACCTCTAGGTGAAGACTGATGTTTTTAAAAAGAAAATTGGAATCATAGATGGAAATTAGGTCCCTCACAGGGTGTCCTCTGTCCCTGACTATTCCTCCTTTTTCCATCTCTTCTCAATTAAACATGTCAGCTTCAACTTCTCTCTGCCTGTTCTGTCTTGTGTTCTTTTTTGCCTTGTAGTATTCAGCCTCTCAACAAGGCCAGTTTTCTCCTTAGAAGCATCGACCTGATTCAGCTAGACGAAGAACCAGCACTTCAACAATGAAGTTTCCTTCTTACTCCTTTACACTAGGACTGGGACTGGGGGCCTTGGCCCAAGTCCGACCCCCTTGGATTTCCCCCTGGCAAATAAAGGAAATAGCTGCCTTTGATTTACTGCCCTTTGGAATGTAGTACCCTGCTCAACCTGTAATAAGGCAATAAGGCATACATTTAGCGTTGGAATCTACAAACATTCACTGAAAGTTACAAAGACAGTGACAGCAGCTCCTACCTGTAAAGAGCTTGTTTATATTCCATTAGATCTAGATTTAGAGCTGGAGGTCACAGATGAAGCGATTGTGACCAAGAGACATTGAGTCGGAGGGAGTAGAAGAGGAATACAGAGGAAAATGTAGGTAATGTAAAGACAAAATAAAATAACTTGTAAAAAATAAACAGCAAAACAAAAAGAGAAAAGTTTCATGCGCTGTCCATCACAGTGACTCCATGGTTTTGCTGAAGAAGTGATCGATTCACCAAGATCAAATGTGTCCATAAAATATTCAAATAGTTTTTTTCTACGATATGTAAGACCCTTTTTCTTTGCGGGGTGAGGGACTATGAGTACAACAATCTTCATATAATATTAGACTTTTTCTGTTGTGCTGGTTAATTTTAGTGCACTTGATTCCCTTTTGTTCTTATAAGGGATGGCTGGGAAGGGATAAGCCAGGGGGAAGGCATACACTGGGAAATATAAGGGATGTAAAAAGAATAGACATCAATAACTTTAAAAGTAATAAAGGAGGGCAGTTGGAGGATGTGATCTTTAACATTTCTAACAGCTTTAAATTCTATGACTTCATGCTTTCAAGAACAAAACTATAGGAATGCTGAAGTGGAGGGAAGGAGAAAGAGAAGGCTTAAAAGACAGTGGAATAAGGGTCCAGGCAAGAAAGCGTGAGAAGACTAGCTCCTCGGATTCCCCCTTTGAGCTGAGAGGAAGAGAAGCATGCAGGAGCCTCTAAACAGTTTGACTTTCTGCAAAGGCCAGCCAGAAAATGCCAGGAGTGAGGCCTCGGGGCTAAACCAGGGACCAAATTCCAAACCGGTCCAGACCTTCCTCGGTGGGCTCTGTCTCCACTCCCACCATCAAAGGACTAATTAGCTTTCCTATTTTTAATAGCCTTTCCCCCCAGAATACTGTGAAGACTATTTCAATTCCCCATGGCTTTTTTATAAACAATGAATACTGTTATGACCAATGACCCCTCCCGCCTTCTCCTCCTTAATGCAGGGAGGGAGCTCTGGAAGCTACTGAACTACTGGGAATCTTCCTTTCTCTCAAATAAAATAATAAAAAAAACCCTACCCAGAGCTCTGTTGGCGTTTACAGCAGTCATGGCTGCTGAGGCCTCTGGGAAGACAAGGAACAACCTCCAACTCACCGTCCCCCTCCCTCCATCCCCGACCTGCTTCCCCTGCAGAGTCCCTCTCCACCAAGAGGAGAGCCCCAGCCCTGTTGCTGTGGCAACCGAGAGACTGCTCTCCCCCTCATCCACAGAAATAGCCCCAGGGAGAGGAGTTGAGGATTGAATTGCTATAATCTTGGAGCTTGAGCAGGGGGCTGGGAGCCCAGCCTGCTTGATGTGGCACTTACCCATTGGCCCAGCAGGAGCATGATGCCACAGAGACTAAATCCACCTCTCCCTTCCTTTCCTCTTCTCTCTCATCCTTCGCTCCCTCCCCACCCCCCAGCCAAATTAGAAACCTCAAGGCCACACAGCCAACTTCTCTCCTCCAACGTGGAGAGGGCCCCTGCTAGGTTAGGCAGAGCCAGATGTTTCTGCCTTGGACTACATTAACCCTCACTGAGGGAAGGCAGCCTTGTTTAGCGACTGGAATCAAATGAAAGCCTGCTTTTGGAGAGGAGAATGGGATTTCTCTATTTAGGGAAAGAAGGGACCATAGGGATCCAATCCTCTCTTTTCATAGGGGAGGGAAATTCTTAAGTCTGGGTCACAGGTAGTAACTGATGCACCTCAAGTCCTCTGACTTCAAGGCCAGAAGTTCCTTTCATGGAACCTTGACCTTGACCCCAAATCATTTTCTGCTCTCGTAGATTGGAATTTGATCATAAGCATGTGTTTGAGGATAAAAGAGACTTCGATGTCTCTGCAGCAAATTTTTGAACCATATCTGCCAAAAGAGCCAACAAACTTGCCCAAGAGTCCCTGGAGAGAAAACCATTACCCTCCTCATGTTATCTCAATTCATGGACCTGTAAGAACTCCTCTATACCTAGCACTATAAATTCTTCACCCTTGTACTCAGAGTCTTTGGAGATCAAAGCCATCAACCTGTTTATAGAGAATTTTAGAAACTGAAGATAATTCAGATATCATGAATCCATTTCCTTCCTTTTTCATCCCCCATTTTACAGATGATTAAACTGAGGTCCAAAGAGGCCAGGTAACCTATTCAGGGTCACACAGCTGGTTAATGGGAAAGTCAGAACAAAAATTCAGGTGTAGTGCTATGCACTGCCAAGGGCCCTCTGCACCCTGTAACGCTATTTTTTTCTCCCAACAAGCCCAAGTCACAGTTCACTGGTATTTCCTGGCCCCCTGTGGGATGATCATGAGGGTTTCCTAGCTTCAATCTTTCTTCTTCCTAATAACACACTAACCTCTTAGATGACTTAAAAAGAATTTATTATGATGTCCTAGGAAGAAAGAATAAGCTGAGTATACAGTAATACAGGAAAAGGTTTAACACGTTACAGTTTACAAAAATTCTTATTGTTTAATCCCAGTCATCACAGCCAGTAGAGCGTTCAGCCTACTGTCTTTATCTTCCTTCTGGTCAATATTGACCTTGATAGTGAGTTTTAATTTCATTGCTATGGATTGATCAACCAGGATTGTCTTTCCTAGCCCTGCAAAAGTAAGGGTTCTCAACTTTGGTTAACCCATGGATCCCATGGGCAGTCTGCTGAAGCCTATGGATCCCTTCTCAGAATATTTTTTTAAATGCATAAAATAAAATGCATAGGATTACAAAGGAAACTAATTATATTGAAATAGCTATCATATTTTTTAAAAAACTAGTTCATATACCCAGTGAAATCTATCTATGGCCCCCACCCCAAGGTGAAATGCTTCTTTGCATTTCAGTACAGTATGGGAGTTGGCCTCCTTAGGAACTTTCCCATACTATGGCAGTCCCCTTCCCCCAACCAGTTTGGCAGTCTTAGATTACCTCACCTTCATATCACTAGCCGTGGATTACCTAAATTTATCCAGCGCCCTGGCCTCCCCTGCCATCCCCCACCTCAGATTTGGAGCAAATGAATTTTCCTTTTTCACCCCATAGTTGCCTCCACCTACATGGAGTCACAGTTTTTCTCTTATCTTTATCTGGAGGTTTTAATTATCAATGCAAGTTTGTTCCACCCTCCACCCCCTGCCATTTTATAAATCATTAAACTGAAGCCCAAAGAGATCTCACAGCTGGTTAAAGGGAAAGTCTGGAGGATAACCTAGCAGTGGAGCAGGGGAGGAGGAGGGACCAGGGCATCCTCTGTGCTCTGTAACCCTACTATTTTATTTTCTTGGATACTCTGGTCCATGGAAACAATTCATCTTCATGACTCCATCTTAGTACCTTGATTTCATATTTTAAAAGCCTGATCTTTTGGCCAGTTTAGTCCTTAGACTTAGTCTTCCCTCTTCTCATTTGACCCCAAGAGGATAAAGCAACAAATATTTCCTAGGCCCACACAGTCCCACTTTTTATCTCTGAATTTCTAACCTAATTGACCAAGCTAATCGGACCTGAGCACCTAGTCCAGTCTTTTCTATGGTAAGAGGAATATCTACCAGAGATATCTACCCTCAGTCCCAGCTGGAATGAGCTAGTTTTTTTTTTTCTTAAAAGGTTTGAAAACCATCAAGATTTGATTAACTCTGGGGACCTGAAAGCTAACAGAGAAATTGGATGCCTTCCCCTTGTGCTCAGCTGAGGATCTCAACACTTACTCACCTCAAGGTCATGGAATCCTGGCCCTCCTTGGTCCCCTTCCCCAACAAGGCAGATCCTAAAAACTACATTTTTCTGTAGTTCTTTAGTTATTCAAAGACCCACAGTTTCCTTTGAAATAGATGGCAACCCCTTTGGACCTCAGTGCATGGTCTTTTTTCAAGAGTTGCTATAAAAAAAAATGCTGGTTGTTGTTTTAAAGAGCTTCTGTGGCTGAAAAAATCACCTGATGAAAATTTATTTAATAGGATATGTGTAGAAACTATATAAAGGAAACTAATCATATTGAAATACAGTTATTGAAAAAAAACTTGTTGAAGAATCCCAAATCTATCCATGGATCCTCAAAGGGGATGCCCTGTTTAAGAACCATGGGCTAGAATCTGTTTCTTGGGCTTTCAGTATGGTATGA
The DNA here is from genome assembly GCF_028372415.1 of Notamacropus eugenii. Lineage (NCBI taxonomy): Eukaryota > Metazoa > Chordata > Mammalia > Diprotodontia > Macropodidae > Notamacropus > Notamacropus eugenii. Next base: position 431,190,883 of record NC_092875.1, on the reverse strand, counting down.
GAGCACAGGGCCTAGACTGGGACCTTCCCTTCCATGATAATTCCCTTACCCCATCTTGTTTAGTTATCTTTGTATGCCATCTCAGGGAGGGAGGGGGAAGGGGGGGAAGGAGGGGCAGGGAGGGGAAAAAAATCTAAGTTATATGGAAGTGATTGTAGAACACTAAAGACAAATTAAAAAAATCACCTGAAAGCCAGCCTACCTGCTTCTCTGAATTTGGTAACCACCAACAAAAGGCTCAAAGCCCATCACTGAGCCATATTCAAAGTGTTTCAAAGACCGGTAAGACCTGCCACAGCTTGTAAACCACAAAGAACTCTGGGTCAAAACCTACTGATATGTTTTGTTTGACAATGCTTGTAAACTACTAAGAAGGGTTCTCTTGAGGGACAGGTTAGGAAGGGTTTATAAAGGGAGGAGAGAATAAACAGGAAGTAAAAGTGATGTTAAAAAAAGAGGAGACAATCAAGAAGACATTAAAAGAGAGGAAGAATTTTAAAAGACAAAACAAAACCTTAAGCTCACATCTTGACTCCACAGAAGTGATAAGAAAGCACCAATAATCAGTCACTTTATTCCAATACACTGGATTACCAAGAATAGATGTTATGAGCATGGAAATGTAGTCCCCAGAGTTAATCAAGTCTTGATAGTTTCCATACCTTTTAAGGAAAAAACAAAAACTAGCTCATTCCAGGCTGGGACTGAGGGGAGATTCTGGTAGATATTCCTCTTACCACAGAGAAGATTGGACTAGGTGCTCTGAGTTATAAATCTATAATCCTATGGCCTGTGTTTTTGGGTAGTAAGATAAAGAATTAAGGGTAAAAGAAGTGCTATGACCTGAAACCGGTGGATGGAGGCAACTTTGTGCTAAAGAGGGAAGATTCTGCCCTTGCTGGGAGTCTGAGGAAAGGGGCAAAGTTTAGGATAAGCTTATTTAGACCCAGGTCAGTGATAATGAAGGTGAGGTAACCAAAGATAACTAAACAGGATGGGGAAAGGGAATTATCATGGAAAGGAAGGTCCCTGTCTAGGCCCTGTGCTCTCATACCATACTGAAAGCCAAAGAAACATATTCCAGCCCATGGTTCTTAAACAGGGCATCCCCTTTGAGGATCCATAGATAGATTTGGGATTCTTCAACAAGATTTTTTTCAATAACTGTATTTCAGTATGATTAGTTTCCTTTGTAATCTGAAGCATTTTATTTTATGTATTTTTAAACATTACTCTGAGAAGGGATCTATAGGCTTCAGCAAACTGCCAAAGGGTTCCATGACACCAGCAAAGTTCAGAACTAGAAGGCTGGGAAAGACCACCCTAGTCAGCTAATCCATAGCAACTAAATAGAAATGAGTGACTATCAATGCCCATAATGGGGAGTAGGGAGATAAGGACCATAGGCTGAGTGTCCTGCTGTTGTGAGGGCCAGGATTAATGTATTGAGAGTTACACCTACCATCTCATCTCTTCCTATTTCAAGCCCTGTGCACCCTTCAAGCTTGTGAGGAAATGCCTCTATAAATAAGAAAATGGTATGAATGTGAGCTTTTATTACCATTATTATTTTACTTCAATATTTTCATGATGAATGATTTTCTTGATGTGAGTATTCCCTCCACAGGTGCAGATTGCAACCCTCTCCACTTCTTGAGCTATTGTGGCTACAAAAACTTATTACTTATTTACCCTCTCTCTGATGATGAACTTCTCTGTACTTAGAGTGGTCCTCAGATAGTAGACATGTAGGTTGTTGCCTGGTCCATAATGAAAGACTCATAGAACTGGTTTATATTGGAAGCTCTATAGGACAATGCTTCGTTGGCCTAGCCTTCAAAAATGCAAGATGGCAGTGCAGATTTCTAAGAAGAAGAAGTTTGTTTGCTAATGGCATCCTCAAACCTAAAATAAATGTCTTTCATCCTGTTATATGTAAAGGTGCAAATTACCCCAACCAGATCAGAAATCATTTTCCTGGCCCCTAGGGCTCAAGTCAAGTGGTCACTAGAAGTCTCTGTGTAACAAGTAGCCCAGGTAAAGTTCCTAATTAAAAACTCCTACATAGGAGGTCTTACTGAACCTAGAGCATGCTATGGAGTCTACTTAATTATAAAAAGTAGTACAAAAGCATGCAAAGTGTAGTATCTGGTAAGGATAGGGAATAGAGGGTGAAGTTTGCGGATGTCCATTAGGAATCCTTAGCAGAGACCCCAGCAACTACATTTTGGCAGCTCTATGCCACATTCTTCTTCAGACAGGTATACTGGGCTTTAAAGTCTAAATCATGTCCTAGAATCAAGTGGCAAGATTAGCTCCAAGAAGCCTGACGAAGTGAGCATTATAGAACCCACAAAAAGAGATTCTGTGTATCACCCCTATCTTAGAGCAGAAGCCAAGGAAGCCATAATGTCCAGCCATGCTTGTCAGTCTCCACTATATAAAAGCACTCTATGACCCCTAAAATTGTGTGGCTGAAGCTCTTCTGTAAGTGCTTTTTAAAAAATGCAAAATCACCTCTATCCCACAAAATATCAATCAGGATGGAAGATGTTAAATTAATATTATTATTATTTCTCAACACTCATCTCTCCTTTTCTAATCATCTATAGTATCTCTCTATACCATCCATTTTGACAATTAGGATAATAAGATGGTAGGTTTTGAGCCATAAGGGACGCTACCAATCATTTAGGCCAACTCCCTTTTTGTAGATGTAGAAACTGAGTCCCAGAGAGGTTGTGACTTGCCTCATGTCACATAGGTGTAAATGACAAACACAGTATTTAAACCTAAGTCCAGCATTCTAATAATATTACTAAATTTTGTATTGAAAACTTTATTTCATTTCCCAACTATTATGGACTATAAATCTTTGTTCCCCTAAAAGCCTATCATCTCCTTGAAGGCAAGTGCCAAAACTTATGTTCTTTCTTTCTGCCACCCCCGCTATCAACAAAAGCTCAGCATATCTACCACAAAAATCATTGTCTTCTCCAAAAACTTCCTGTCTTATTAGTGTCAGTGTTGGCTTCAAGTCATGCTAACTCCAAAACTTTGAAGTCAAAATCTACTTTTTCCTTATCTTCCATGTGTAGTCTGTTATCAAGTTCTGCTGATTTTTCCATAGTAACTCTTAGATCATCCCTGCAATCAATAAGCATTTATTTAGTGCCTGTAATATAGCAGGGATTGTGTGAAGCACCTCCTCACCTTACCACCCTCACTCAGGCCCTTACTTCAATTCATTAAGTACCTTCCCCTGTGCGAGACACTGTGGTAGGTGTGGAGGACGCTCCTGCCTAGATAAAGTGATTCAGTAGCTCTTACTTGGTTTCTTGCCACCAATTTCTTGACTTTTCTGTACATCCCTCATATCATTGCCAGATTCATTTCCCTAAAATACTGGCTTTATCATGTTGCTGCTAAGCTTAAAAGGCTTTTTATTATTTATAGGATAAATTCCAAGCTCCTAACTTGGCATTCAAGGGCTTCCACGTCCAACCCTTCTTTCCTATCCTGTCTCCCAAATCTATTACTTCCCTATTGTTAGTCTCCAGCCAAAATGATCTATTTATCCAACTCATACTATATCTTTTACTCCTATACAGTCTTATTCTGTTTCATACGATCTTGTTCATTCTTCAGTCTTCTCCCCCATTCCTAGTTTCCAGGCCTGCCCCTCTCTCAATCTGGTCAAATCTTAAAATCACAGATGTACAGATGAGGAAACTAAGGCACAGAGAAATTAAGTGATTTGACCAAGATCACAAATCTGGTAGTAAGTAAGAATAAGATCACAGTTTTTGAGATTTAGCCAAAATCTTTTTTTTTCTCATTAACAACTTCACAATATATTGATATTCTCTACCTACCTACTTATTCATTTTTTCCAACTTGTTTTGCACTTTAAAGAAGCTGCTGTAAAGCTCCTCTTTTCCTAGTCTGAATGGTGGGAGTTCAGGGCTCAGTAATTAAATCTGTCTTCTATAGGCCCCTTCCCAAGGCAAAGTTTGCCGATAGCTGGTTAGATCACTTCCTGAGAGGCAGGCCCCAGCCATAAAAAGCACCAGAAGTCTAAATTTATAGCTCAGGGCAGAAGGTCAAAGCAATAGCTTTGTTCTTTGTTTATCTTTTGGTCTAGAAACCAATTGCCCTTATTAGAAAAACTTTTTTTGTTTTTACAAAATTGCTGGAGGTTTTATTTTAAGGTTGTTTTCTCCCTTGAAAACAGGCTCCTACAAGCTTATTCCATTTCCTCCAGAGCAGTATGGGATCGTAATTACTATCTCTCTACAGAGGGAGAGGAAGACTGAGAAGAGGAGAGTGAGAGGTTTCTAGGGCAAAGTGTGTGAAACTGATGTAAGTCCTGGACCACTAGTTGCCAAACGCACTTAAAAGCGGCCATCGATTTGAACTTTGCATTGTTTCGCAGAAACCTCAGTGCCTGCTTTGAATCAGAGGACCTGGTGAATTCTAGCTGCTCACGTTTCATTTGGCTTAAGGTTTCAGGTTCCTTGAGTCAGGACCAAACCAAATGTGGTGGGGAGGGGAAGGGGTTTTCATGTAGTTGATAATGCCTGAGGCTTTAAATGAAACACAGCTGATGAAAATCCCTTGACCGTTTTCAGAGAGCATATAACAGTCTCACCTGGATTATAGTCTGAGTCTAGCAAGTTGGATTTTTGAAAGGACATGGAGGTAGGTCTCTAATTGAGTAGATTGTATGTGATCTACTTAGTATCTAGTTAGGCTGCCGAGGCTTCATGTAACATTTGCTCTGTTCCCGGAGCCGTGAGTCTTGGAGGATTTTATTTGCCAAAAGACTGGGGAAAAAGAGGATGAGACTGTAGTCATTTGAGAATGTGTATTGATAGCAATGAAATTAGGAAAAGATAGAAAGGAATGAAAGAAAGAAAGAAGGAGGGTGGGAGGAAAACAGAGAGAAGGAAAGGAGAAACGAGGTCATTATAAGCATCTTAATTTCCTAAATTCATTCCAACCCACTTTCCTCTTCCTGTTCAGTTCTGGACCCAATCTCCTTGATCTACGTCTGAATCCACCACTGGTAATTATTTTCTTTGCATCTTTCTCCAAGTGTCTTCTTTTAACATGCAAATATTCCTTAAAGGGATAACTTTATGTCAACAATATGTTCATGTGAATGTTTATTATTTCAGTTTCCTTCCTGAATGGCCGACAAAGCTAGGGAAAGAGTATTAGAGCACTGTAGAAAGGAAAAGGCTAGATAGAAGATGGGAAAGTGATATAAGAAGGTAGAACACCTGAGAGGAAATTCAAAATCTGCCTATTTATAATTTTGCCAGAGGAAAACTTTGTTGATTTCTTACGATAGTGTAGTAGCGCGTAAAATTACAAAGTCAGAGACACTGTGAAAGGTTCTCCAATCTATTCAACATATTGAGGCATGGGTTTAGAATAATAAAATTAAAGAGTGGGAAGATATATCAGAGGTCATGTAGTCCAATCCATCAAATAAAATAATATTGTAAATCACTGTACAAATCTTAATCTGCTACATAAGTGTTAGCATTGTTGCTGTTGTGAACTCCTGCAAGAATTAATGAATCTCATCTGTAATATTCCTGAGAAATTATTAATTCAGCCTCCAGCTGAAAGACCTCGAGTGATTGAAACTCACCATCTTCTCTTTTTAGACAGCCCCAAAATCTAAACTCAGGCTGGGAGAGGGAGCTGTGTGGTAACCAATTCCTTCTCAACACCCAGAATAAGGGACAGGAAAGAAGTTATTAGACTTCTTTAAATGTAGCCCTTTTTTTTTTTTTTTTTAAGGTAATGAAGTTAAATGACTTGCCCAGGGTCACACAGCTAGTAAATGTCTGAGGTCAAATTAGAACTCTGGTCCTCCTGATCCCAGGGCTGGTGTTCTATCCACTGCACCACCTAGCTGCCCCTCAAATCCAGTCTTAAGTATGGAAGCCTGAAGTTTGAGGAATAAAAGGACAGAGTGAACCATAGGTTTCAGACAATATCTAGAGGAAAAAGGGAATAGGCAGCGAGGTGGTGCAGTGGATAGAGCACCAGTGCAGTAGTCAGGAGGACCTGAGTTCAAATCTCACCTCAGACATTTGACATTCACTAGCTGTGTGACCTTGGGCAAGTCATTTAACCCCAATTGCCTCATGCTTGGTCATCTCTAGTCATCTTCATGAGTATCTAGTCACTGGATTCAGATGGCTCTGGAGGAGAAGTGAGGCTGGTGACCTGCACAGCCCTCCCTCACTCAAAACAAAGTCAAGTGCAAGTTGTCATCATTTCTCTGATGGCATGGCCTTCTTTGGCAACGAAGGACAAACACACAGAGGAAAAGGGACAAGGAGGGGTCACCCCAGGGTTAGAGAAGAATAAGAAGACAAAGGCAGGATGAGATATGCCCATAGGGTTTATGAGCACCCAAAGGTGTCTCTGGGATAGCAAGATTTAAACCAGAAGGAACCTTAGAAATCATTTAGTCCATTCGAGTTCAGACTGAAATATCTATTTTTTGAACAAATACAATTAGGGAATTTGTTCTGCATAACTAAATATATATGTGTATAAGTGTGAATATTTATACATATGTATAAATATTTGTTATAATGGTTTCTTTTGTTTGTCTTTTTCAATTGGAGTTGGAACAACGGGAGGAAGATGGGACAGATTTTGGATGACTGAAAAAAATAATTCAAAATAATGTCTCTCAGGCCTTCATTTTACACAGATCTAGCAACTAACTAGTCCAAATTCTTGAGTCCCCTCCTATTCCATGTCTTTAAAAAAAATCAGAGTCCTGAGACTGAATCGGTTTTTCCTTTAATTGGCAGCTGATGTTGGAGTCAGGGGCTGCTTAGAGTCTCTAAAACGAGTGCCTCCATTCTGCAGTAGAAGCAAGGCTTCTCAGAATCCCAGTGCCAATACCATATGCAGTAACTCTTTGTCTTCGTAATTATCTGAGTAAATCACAACGACCAAGCTTTTGTTTGCAAGTCCATGTAGCAAATTTGCATCAGGATGAACTTTTAGCTACTCTGTGTTGTGAATCCAAGTTTCAGAGTTTAATAAAATTGGGGTCCCTCTTATTTCTGCACAAATTACTTTAGACTTCCACCATTATTTAAACCAACCCTACTGGCTTTATCTAGCCATCATCTTTTGTGTCTGCAGCCAACAGTATCTGGCAGTACATCAGGAATGAACAAGGATCTTTAGTGGTGTTGGGGTTATTTCCAGGTGTTTTCATTTCCTTTTGTTTTTCGATCATTCAAACAATGCAGACAGTGAAATCTGAAAGGAAATATGGATGAGAAAAATTAGCGCAGATTATTAAAATTGGGAGATGTTAGCAAGGTTTTGAATATATATATATTCATTCACATAATCAATCTGTGAAGTCTGTATCTGTCACTGTCCCCCTCCTCCTAATAGTTTCACATAAAGCAGGAACTGAAATATTTGCAAATGAATAAACCTACTGCCTGCCTGCAAGTAAACTGGATTCTAAGTTTTGTTTTTGAAAAAAATGAAGTTGAACTAGTTAGACATGATACGCAGATTCAATTTTCAATTACTAGTTTATTCATTAAGTGAATAGGAAAGAATTTTGACCATTTCCTTCCTTTAGGGGCCAAGGGCAGTCCCTGACATTTTCTGTACTTGAGTGCTCCTGCACAGATTACCAAGGAGAAGAAGGGAAGGGCCTCAGTATAGGCATAATAGGAGCCAGGCTGGAGACCACCCAGAAGTAGATGTAGGCAGCGCATATGGTGTAATAATCATTACTACAAATTGCCATCATTTATATATCTCTAAAGGCCTAAGGATTATGAGGGACTTAAGGTTTGCAAAGCACTTCGTGTTATTTCATTTGATCCATTTGAGTAAAGTCTACTTATTATTAACCCCATTTCACATAAGTGGAGACTGAGGCAAACAGGTTAAGTGACTTGCCCAGGACTGCATAGCTATTAAGTGTCTAAAGCAGCATCTGAACTCAGGCTTCTTGCCTGCAAATCCAGCAGTTTTATCTACCATACTGCCTGTAAAGTAGAAGGAGAGTCCTGGGTTTGAAGCTAAATCTTGGAAGTCAAATCCTAGTTCTGAAATTTGCTACTTTTTTTTACTTTAGGAAAGTCCCTGCCTCTGTCTGGTATCCTTAGTTTCCTTCTCTGTAAAATAAAAGGTTTGGAATCTGTTATGGTTCAGGATATTGATGAAACTGGGGAGGTGGGAGTTAAACCACAATGCTAGCTAGGGCTGTTGTAAGAAAGGAAGATATGGGTACACTGGGGTTAACGTTGCCCCCAAAGGAATCGATCAAAGATGAGCTATGGACCCTTTGCATGAGAGAGTCTCAGAGTCATTTTTAGGGGTTTGGCAGGTACCTCCTCAGAGCCCAAGATGTCTCCTTGCTGACTTCCTTCTGATCTTCTTGCGTCTACTTTTAAATTTTCTTACTAGTGGCTTTTATTTTTATCCTTAAGATAAAACTACCTCAAGAAGTGCTTCTATTTGAGGGTATTAGAATACATTTTAGCAAACGGACTCTCCGTTTGGACCCTCTAGCTCTGAGTGATCTATTGTACCAGAAGCAGGATAGCAACTCTGGCAGGCTCCATGACTGCTAAGTTTTCTTCCAGGTATAAATCCTATGCTCTTACAGCTCAACCATAAGGCAGACCTTTTCCTGGTACAGATAATGCCCTAGAAGCCAAGAGATGCCAAAGGCTTGCACAGGATCACCCAGGGGGTGGAGTTCTTCTCTCTTAAGCCTCCTCAGGCAAAGTAGGAACTCATCTACTTTTTAACATTTTCTGAGAAAGTGTTTTTATCTCATTCAATCTTCACAACATCTGATAAAGGGAAACCATAGCTCTGGAAGGAAGCAGTTGAGGCAGGGGAAGTGAATGGGGTTCATCAAGTGGCAGAGACGGGACTAGAGCTTAAATTTCCATCCATCATCCAGCTGTAAAAGTAAACAAAAGGAAAAATAACAAAACAACAAAAAATGAAGGCTTGGGAATGACTGTGACAGAGCTCCGCCTCAAAGAGATAGAAAAAGAAAACACCTTCCACTCCTTTGCGGAAGGACCATGGGTATGGAACAGCGCACAGAAAGTTTGATAAATTGTTTAGCTTTGAAAATTTTTTTTCTTCCTTTCTTTCATTTAGAGATGGTTCTCTGGAAGAGGGCAGGGAGAGGGAATACAATAGGAAACAGAGGTGATGCAAAATCAAAAGAGATCAATAAAAATTTATTTAAAAAATAGAAATGATCATGGGACTAGAAAGCCATGGTTCTAATCTCAGCTCTGACCTTGTTATCTTGACCTTGGGTCAGTTACTCCTTTTCACTGGAACTCTTATTTCCCTCCCTGTAATACAAAAATATGAAGACTAGATCATTTCTAGCATTCATTTCAATTCTAACATTGTATAATTTGCTAATGATTCTTTTAACTTTTCTCATTAAGCATACGCAAGCCAACAATAGCCTTGGAAATGTAAGAGTAAACTCAAAGGTAACACCATTTTGCCAGATTCAATAAGCATGTTCTCAGAGTCAAATCAACTAATCAGCAAGTTGAAAACCAATACCAAGAACTGATTTCAATTCAGTTCAATTCAGCAAACACTTATAAAGAATCTGTTCTTATTGACTGTGATTCCCACATGCTCAAGTAACAACATCTGTGCCATTAATGAACCTCTTTCCAGGGTCTGTGGATATTTCAAGTGGTTTCTGAATGACCCTCAGTGTTTTCACACATTTGGTTAGGGATGGTCACCCCAATTACAAAGATATGTGCTGTCCTACAAATTTCCCTATATGAGGCACTATTTTTTATAACTATTCACAAAAGATTCAACAAGACAGCAACAAGAGAAGTACAGGCAAACGTGACCAGGCATTTGGAATGCATTGTGCCTGGGTTAATTGGATCTACATGGATTCAATAGAGACTCAACTTTGAGGTCATCTGCATAAGCCTCACCTCAATACCCACCCTCAACATACTCACTAAGCACTTGTCAGATGAACAGATAAGCATGGGGCAAAGCGGAAGGCTTGGGGGTTTGCAATCATCCTTTGTGGCTTTCAGAGAATTGGCTCTTCTTGGTTTGAGGTTTAACCCTCTACCACACCAAGCATTTGGGGTTGTGGAGTGGGGGGAAGAGTGCTATAGAAATCTGAGGGAGTCATTTGCACTTTCTGAAACTAAATATTTCAAGACAAAAAGGTCCTGCTCATTTGGATGTATTTCTTGTTGATGGCAAATAGATGTTCTGGAGTTCCTTTTCAAAGCTAACTGAGAGAAGTGCCCACTTAATACACTGAATTAGTATAATTCATAAATAACTTTTTTGGACTAGTGCTAGGTAAGATCTGCTTAGACACGTCAGCCTCTCCCACTCTTCTTTCCCCAAACCCTAGCCCAAAGGGAAGTGAGGAATTTGCAAGTAGCACACATTCTGTCCTCTGAGACCCTTCTCAATCCTCCCCTGGGTCTTGGAGAAAGGGTTATGTTAATTAAAGTGATTAAATTCATCCTTTCCTGAGAGATAGGTAGACAGCTTAATTTTCCCTAAGTGCTAAGCATTCCTTTCATCAAAATATGCCATTTTTATCAACTCCTGTTAAAGAGAAATTGAAATTGAATAATTGGACAAGAAGAGATCTTTCTTTTATAGCACAACAGATAATTTCATCTGCCTCAGAAAAAAAGCTGCTTAGAGTTGCTGATGAATTTTTAGTTCTGATGGTCCCTAAGGCATTTTCCCCTTATAATTCAGCTTATATTTTTTTCTCTTTCATTTATGAAATAATAATGTAATATTTACAGGTAACATAGTATTACAGATGGAGAGCTGGTTTCAAATGGGTTGAACACTGAGTTCCATCTTGCCCCTAAAACATACTGACTGTGTTATTGGTGAGTGATTTAAGCTCTCTTTGCTCCAGGCCCCTCTCAAAGACTATATAATACGATTTGACTTGATGGATAAAGTTCATCACTGGGAGGTCCCTACCAGTGAAATCAGGTCTGATTAAAAACGCAGAGATAGTAAATATCAGTAACTTTCTCTCCTTCCTATTCCCCAGATGAAGCACATTCAATTTCTTTGTATGTCCTTCTGCAACTTCCCCATCAGGAATCAAATTGAAGTAAGAAGAAGCCTTCTAGAAGCATTGTCTGACCATCCCAGTTTATACCAATATCTCCTTCTCTGGATTTCATAGTACACATGGTTTCAACTCAAAGTATAATTAGCATTTGATGATATGTTGTTTATAATGTTCCATTTCACAAGCTTAATTTTTACTTCCTACCTTGATTGGAAATGAGAGGGTTGGGATCAGTGTTTCTCAAAGAGGTGAAATTTTGGATTTTGTGCTATTGTAGATAGGTCATTGATGAGTAACACTGAATACTGATTTTGCTTACTCAGCATACAAATCATGGTATTCACGAAATCAACAAAACTTGTCTATTACAGATACAGTCTAACCTTGAAATGCACATCAGACCTTCAACTTGCAAAGAACTTAACAAAAACGGGGGCTGTAATTGAAGGAAAACAGCCCTGGAGAAGCTCCCTACTTAAGAGTCACCAATTTAAATGTTCAGTGTGCCACAACTCCTGATCTCAAAGAACAGTATTTCATGGGTATAAATAAACAAAAAACCAAATATATAAGTGATGATCAAGTAAATAAGGAAAGAGAAAGAAAGAAAATAGGGAGGAAGGAAGAAAAGAAAGAAAAAGGAAGGAAGAAAAATTGAGAACCAGTGGACTAGATAATGCATAAACTCTCCTCCATCCTTAAATTTTGTGATACTATCAGCCCTGAGAGTAAGAACATTTGGAACCATGTGTGTCCTCTCTCAAAATAAGTAGCAAGAAGAGCGTTGTTTTTTGTTTTAGTTTGTTTTGGTTTTTTGCCCTCAGGCAGGCAGGCAGTGTTGAGGCGAGTCACATGTATCACCAGGATTGAACTGTGGGCTAAATGTGTTCATATAAAATAGATACAAAATAGATCATTTGGGGGAGAGGGAGTGCAGCTGCACAAAGAGCTGGAGGGGGTCAGAAATAGCCTCAGTGTAGGAAGTGATACTTAAAAGCTGAGTTTGAAGGAGACCTAGAGGAGCTGAAAGGTGAAATTGAGAAGGGAACCTAATCATGGCAGGAGTATGCTGGTAAATGTTTAACAATTGGCTCTCTGGAAAACACAACACTTTTAAGTTTAATTTCCATTGTTAACATTTTGTTTATCACTTTCTTGTCTATCAACAAAACAATACATCAAGTGCTAATAGGTAGCTGTTGTCAGTTTTCAAGGTGTAGATGCTCTGGTCAAAAATTTAACAATTGGCTGTCCTGAGCTCCTTCAAGCTGGCTCACACAGCCCTTCCTCACTTAAATCTAATTCACGTGCATGTGAATTCACCTGCATCACCTCCCTGATATCATGGTTCTCTTCGAGGAAAAAAAAAACAAAACAGTAACAGCACCCTGCTGGTACCGAACATGAGAGAAAACCTTTGCAAAGGTACTCCGAAGGGAGACAAAATGTTACCTGTGAGGAACTTCAAGAAAGCCAGTTTGGCTGGGCCATAAAGTTTGTGAAGAATAGTCATTCATTCAAAAATAAGCATTTATAAAGCCTTTATCATATGCCTGGCTCTGAACTAAGAGTTCAGGATAAAATGGCAGGCAAAAGTAATGCATAGAATGTATTATGAGATCTTTAAAAAAGAAAATGCAAGTGGAATGAAAGTGAGATGAATGGTTTCATAGAATATTTGCTTTTTAAAATATAAATTTTGTTTACCCAGTAAAGAAAGTATAGCAAGCAGACATAATAGTTTCTCTGGTTTTTTTGAAGAGATATTTAAGATCAAAATAAAATTTTTTTTTAAAGAAAGGTAAAAAATACAGTCTGCTCTCAAGGATCTCAAATTTTAATGAAGCAGATAAAATGCAAATAACTATATCCATACTATGAGTTATTTAGTCATCTTCCATCATGTCAGACTGTTTGTGACCCCATTTGAGATTTCTTGGCAAAGATATTGGAGTGCATTTCATTTCCTTCTCCAGTGCATTTCATTGATGAGGAAACTGAGCCAAACAGGGCTACGTAACTTGCCCAGGGTCACACAGCTAGGAAGTGTCTAAGGCCAAATTTGAACTTAGGGAGATGAGTCTTCCTAATTCCCTTTATCCACTACGCTACCTAGCCACCCCCCCCCCCCCCAAAAAAAGTAAATACAAGATCATTTAAGGCAGGTGTGAGAGGAATTGCTACTAGCAGGGAGGGTCAGGAAAGGCAAATTCTTAGGGATGGTACTCCAGTACTTTGCCAGATCAGTGGACTCTCCAGGGCTTCTCATCTGGTGTCATTATTGTTTATGTCTTTCATAAATCACTCATAGAGTGTCTACCCAACACCATGTAAACTTTCCTCTTAGTCTGTTAGGATTTCATGAATAACCACTATAATAGTCTGTCCATCTGTTATTCCTTAGTCTTGCAACATAAGCAGTACTTCCTTTTCCAGTCAGAACTCTCATTCATGATGCCATTTATATCACTTCTCACTTAGCTCCAGTACTGATTCAGAAGACTGTTCCCACCTCCTCAGTGGTAGCCTTCTCTCCCTTGAGATGCTTCTGCTTTCCAGTGTCTCCTCCTGATTAGTAAATCCCTACCCCAGTCTTTAATTTCAGGGGGTTCCCAAGCTCACGGCCCTTGGCTCCAATAGTGATTCTAGATTTTTCCATCTCCTCCCCAGTAACATTTCTACGTTTGAGTACTCTTCCCCCCTTCCTATACCCCTTGTTTCCAGCTGCATTTTATATGCTGTCTTCCCCCATTCAAATGTAAGTTCCTTGAGGATAGTGACTATTTTTTGTTTGTATTTTCACTCCTAGAGCTTAACATAGTGCCTGGAACATATTAAGTATTTAATAAGTGTATCTTCTATCTGCCTATTTGTATCTATCTACCTATCCATCCTTCTATTTGCTATTTACTCTCACTATGGTATATCCATTTTATGCTTTTTATATCTCCAGGTCATGCCTATTAACTGTAAATGAACTCCAAGGTTCTGTTCTGAGTATGCTTCTAATCTCCTTCTAGAATATCTTGCCTACTGATCTCATCAGCTGCCATGGATTCAAACAGCATCTCTATGAAGATGATTTCTATCCTCACCTCCTTTCTGAGCTCTGATCTTGAGCTACCAATTGCCTCTTGAACATTAAACTGGATATGTCATAGACATATCAAACTCAACATATCCAAAACAATTCATTTTCATTTCTCCAAAATCCTACCTGCTTCCAAACTTCCTTGTTATTCTTAAGGGTACCACCATCCTCCCAGTCCCCAGATTCATAACCTTTCATTATTTTTCATTCCTTTCTCAGTTTACTCCATAAATTCAATCTGTTGCCAATCCTTGTTGATTCTACCTCTCAACATTTCTCTTATATGTTCTCGTCTCTCTTCTGATAATGCTGCCACCCTGGTGGAGGTCCTCATCTCTTTATCCCTGTTCTACTGCAATAGCCTGCTTGTGGTTGCCCTTTCTCAAGCTCCTCCCAGCTCTAATCCATCCGTTGCTCAGTTACCAAAATGATTTTTCTATAGTGACACTCTACTGCTCTTTAAACTCTAATTACTGAGCTCCTGTTACTTCCCATGGCAAACATAAAATCCTCACTTTGACACAGATCTTCACAGATGATGGCAGTTTAGCTCGAAGTACAGTGAGTTCTTCTTCCCTCCCACTCTCACCCCACCCCCCACCTCCCCAAAACTCCAAATAGACTTAGATGACATAGTAGACTGAGTCCTGATCAGGAAATCCAAGGGAAAAAGATCACAAGGAGTCATATTTCCAGCCCAGGTCAGCATAGAGATGTAGACAGAGAAGTCTACAGACGGCCAAACTCATCAAGCAAAACATTCCAACACAGGACGAGGCTGTCTCAAGTCCAGCAGGGAGGGGCTTAAACTTATGCAAGGTGTAGGACAGGTGTCAACTGACAGTTCTGTCACCCTACCCAGAGGAGAGGACCTGCATATAGGAATGGTGTTCAAGGATAAGGAGTTGTAGGACATAGGCTGTGTACTTAGAAAGGAGTAAGCTCAGAAGCAAACTGTAACTGTGTAACTTGAACCCTACAAGCGAATGGGGTCTCAGTCCCAGTCTTCACATGATTTAGCCATCATCACTATAAATAAGCAGTGAGCTTGGAATAAAGTATTCCAGAAGGCCAAACATATAGACTTTCAACCAAGAATAACTTAACTAGAAAAACGTAAATATAATCCTACAGGGGGAAAAATAGAACTTTAATGCAATAAAGGACTTCCAAAACTTTCTGATGAAAAGACCAGAGCTATATAGAAAATCTGAAGTGCAAACACAGAGGTTAAGAGAAATGTAAGAAAACAAAGTTCAGTGAATTAAAGAACTAAATATAATGAATAAAGGACTAAACAAAGATAAACTCTTTATATTCTAGTATAAGTAGAGGATACATATGTCCCCTCTGAACCCTACCTTCATCAGGGATCATAGGAGTCTAATTAAATAAAAGGTCTAGGAGTGGTTCTGCTATTTCTTGATCATCTTAAAAGAAGAATGGAAAGGGCAACAAGAAAGAATACACTAGGGGAAGAAAGGATAAGTAATCAAGGTACACAAATAGAAATGCATATAAATAAGAAGGAAGTGGTAGGGGGTGTAGGTAACATTTGACTCTCACTTGAACTGGTCAAAAGAAGGAAGAATATCCACATACACACAGCTGGATACAGAAATACATTTCATTCCACAAAAAAATTAGGAGGGAAAGGGGAGTAGAGGAAAGGGGGAATCAAAAGGGAGCATATTAAGGGAGAGATTAATCCAGGAAAAACAAATTCCAAATAAGTGTGTTCAAAAATATTAATAGCTTTTTCTGTGGAGGCAAAGAATTGAAAAGTGGGCATCAACTGGGCAATGGCTGAAAAAGTTACAGTGTATAAATGAGATAAAATACTAAGGTACTATAAGAAATGATGATGGGGATGATTTCTGAAAAGACATATAAACTGGTACAGAATGAAATGAGCAGAAACAGAAGGACAATTTATACAACGAAAACAATTTTATAAAGAGAAGAACTCAGAACTCTGATCAATGCAGTAACCAACCATGATTCCAGAGGACTAATCACACATGTTACCTACCTCCTTATGAGAGTGAAAGACTCGGATTGAGTCAGGATTGAGACATAGGGGTGGAATGGGGGGAGAGGAAGGAGAGATGGCCATTGTTTTACTTGACTACATGGGTTTGTAACAAGAGTTTTGTTTTGTTCTTTTTCAATTGGGGAGGTGGGGTGGCAGGAGAAAAAGTAGATTTTTGCCAATTGAGAAAATACCAATTTTTTCTGTACTACGTGGTCCTCTTCTAGCTTTTTTGTGTTTTTATACGTTACTCCTCTCTTCTTACTTTATGATCCAGCAATACCTGCCTTCTTGCTGTTCCTTTAAAAAAGACATTTAGACGCCTTTTGTGGTGCCTTTTCATTAACTGTCCTCTGTTTCAGGATTGCTTTCCCTACTTGTCTCTGCTTCCTGGCTTCCTTGAAGACTCAACTCAGACCCCCACCTTATTCAAGGAGATTTTCCCTGTCCTCCTTGTTTGTAGACTTCTACTTGTATACCTTGATTATATAAGATCATTTTTTCCCTAAACTTCCTCTTCCTTTCCTCCCTGAATATATTCTTCCCCATCTCCCTTTCCTTTCTTCTTTCCCTGTACCTTATGCTAGTGACGTTCTTCTGAGATCACTTGCCATCTACTGCGTATGCATCTTGTATCCAGATAGTTGCTTGCATATTGAATGTTAGACAGGGAGTTTCTTGAGTGGCTTTGCTTCCTTTTGTATTCCTAGCACTTAGTGCTTGGTACATAGTATGTACTCAGTAAATGTTTGTTCGTTGATGTGATCATGCACAGTTTTTATTCTTTGAAAACTGTAGTTTCCATGATTTGAAGCCATAGAAAATTATGGGAAAAATCTCAATGTTGACAAGATCAGGAAGCAGTCTGGGATCACTGAAAGTGCTGTCCAACTTCCCAGATGAGTTCCAACTCAATTTCTCTTCATTTGTGGACTCAACTTATTGTCCCTCTGACTGCAGTAACTTTTGTAAGACTTATGAAGTGATGGATTAACTCAGTGGGTTGTTGTTCTATGTAAGGCAGGATGCTATCTGGATGTTGGGTTGGGGATCAGAAAGACCCAGGTTTAAATGAATTCCACCTTTGTCATTAGCTTCATCATGGCAGTAGAAGAGTTTTCTTGCCATCTCTCAGTGAGTTTCGGGGGGGGTCTCATAATGGCTGTTGAGAGGTTGAAATCAGATAATATGTTTTAAGCACTAAATGCTAATTAAATGTGTTATAATTTATCCTCTTACTTCTCCCATATGGATGACTAAGCTGACATCTTCTGTGCCTATGAATCTCACTGGAGAGGCAAAGTAATGTAGTGGATAGTGTGCTGGACTTGAGTCAGGAAGACTTCAATTTGAATTCCTCCCCACTTATGAGCTGTGAAACCATGGATAAAGCATTTAGACTCTTTGGTCCTTGGTTTGTGCCACTCTCTAAAGTAATGAAATTGGACAAAATGATTTCTAACGTCTCTTATACATCTTTGATACTAACTATGGTATGTGATAGGGGAAGCTAAGTAATGCACTGGGCCTGTAGTCAGGAAGATCTGAGTTCAAATCTGGCCTCAGACACTTACTATATGTGTAACCCTGGGCAAGTCACTTAATCCCTATTTGCCTCAGTTCCTCATCTGTAAAGGGAGAGACACAATGAAGAAGGAAACAGCAACCCACTCCAGTATCTTTGCCAGAAAAACCCATGTATACAAGTCCATGGGTTCACATAATGTCAGACACAACTGAACAAAACATCATGAGATGATACAATCAAGTAATAGCCCCGGGAATGGAAGAGACAGCTTAAAGTTGCTAAATCAATTTGTCTCGGCTAAAATCCCACCCTCCTTCCTAGACCCCTTTTCATTCCAGTACCTTGCTTCTCTTTGATCATTTCCAATTTATCCTCTATGTATCTTGTTTGTACATAGTTTGCGTATTATCTCCCCTGTTAGGCAGACCTCTAGTCATCCTGGTCCTTATCTTGCCAGTGGACCCAGAGGAGAAAGTGAGGCTGGTGACTTTGCATAACCCTCCCTCACTTAATCCAATTCCTTTGTATGTCATGGAATCACCACCATAACATCATGGTCCTCCTCTTGAAAGAAGAACAAATAACAACCGCCATTAAAAGGTGAGTTCCTTGAGGCAGGGTCTTACCTTTCTTTTCTGTCTCTCAAGCACTTAGCACTTTGGCAGGCACTTAGGAAGCACTTAATAAATGTTTATTGACTGACGGATAATAATACTGTATATTTACATGGGGGCTTTGAGATGTGAAGTCACAGGTACTGCAGGTATTCATTCCCATTCTGCAGATAAGTAATCCTGAGGGTCAGAGAAGTATTGACTTCCTGACTTCACAAATTAGTACCCCAAGCTACCTTTCATCTTATTTCTTTTCGGTCTAATCTCTCTCCTTTGGTTGCCACATAACATCCTTAGTACTGAAAAGAGCAAGTATTCAATGTTTATCAACAGTTTGAATTTAATTGAATTTCCCAAAGTAACTTGTAGGCTTCTCTCCTACTCCCTACCCCTCCCCAACCCTCCCACAAACAACCCAGACTCAATCCAAGCCTTCTTCATCCTTGGGCCAAAACGTCCACTTCTCTTTTCTGTTGGAGGTGGCATAAAGTTTTAATTCTCCCAACATCATAAAAATCTGTGTTCAAACCACAAAACAGAGAAGTGAGCCCTAAGAAGTTTATGGATAATGGACTCCTCTATGCCCTAGGCTGCAAAGCCTTCTCCATTACTCCATAGGCTAGGCAGGTTTCCCCAGGGGAAGCAATTTATATTCAGCTCACATTCAAATGAACTTAGCTCAAGTTATTACTATTACTTTTTTTAAACTGGAATTTGGGAAGTGTTGAGTTACCAGAAGATTCTAATGAAAGCTTTTGGCTGTAGATGAAGGTTCTGCCAGTGAAAGGGTATGTGTGAATGTTTAAACTGAGGGGTACCAAATTTAAAGTGGGAGGTGTTAATGCAAATGTTTAGAAACTTGATGGGGAAAAAAGTCCTTGAGAGTGGAGAAATGAGAAGTAACATTTGTTCCAAAAGGAAGTCTGGATTACCTGGGTTAAGTCTGTGACTATAATTCATAATTAGAAGAGTTTACTCTAGAGATTGCTTGGCAGGGATGATCTGAAAAAAAACATAAGGAACATTAGGAAAAGACACTCACACTTCATTAGTACATGTACCCAGATGCCTTCAAAGTAGAAACTTAAAAAAAAAGGCAAGTGTCATGCTTATCTATTCTTAACAAGATGCCACAAAACTTCTGAATGAAAAGTCTAAGCAAATATCTCAGTTACTTAGGGAATAATGATCCCACTTGTGATTAAGATATAAGCCACACTGATGCCTCTCCTTCTTGGCATTCTCTACATTTTTGACATTTTGGAACAAACTATCAAACCAGCAACAAGCACTTATTAATTAACAAATAGTGCCTACTATGTACCAAGCACTGTACTAGGTTCTGGGAATACAAAGATAAAAATGAAACTCCTCTCTCAAGGAGTTAACATTCTATTGGGGGAGACCTGTACATTTATGTACATATGTACTTATAGGATTGATAGAGCAACTAGGTGGTAGTGGGCCCAGACTAGAATCAGGAAGACCTGAGTTCAAATTTGGCCTCAGGAACTTACTAGCTGTGTGACTCTGGACAAGTCAATTTATCCTGTTTGTCTCAGTTTTCTCATCTGTAAAATGAGCTGGAGAAGGAAATGGCAAACCACTCGAGTATCTCTGCTAAGAAAACCCCAAATGGGGTCATGAGGTGTTGGACACAACTGAAAAACTGAATATGTACATACGTAATTATATGTAGAATAAAAACTAAGTACAAAGTTCTTGAGGAAGGGGGCATTGCTTTGGGGGAGATCAAGAAAGGCTTTCATTCAGAAAGCAGTTCTTGAGTGATCCTTGAAGAAAAATTAAGGGATTCAGTGAGACAGAGGTAAAGAAGCGGTATGATTCAGCCATCAGAAGTAGCCAGTTGGTTGGCTGTTGTCCTGCATTCTCTAAGAGGATGCTAGAGTCAAGTTTCAGTATGTTGGATTGTGGCTGAACAAACAAACATGAGCTTGGAATGCTCTAGCACAGCTCAGGCATAAATAGTCTGTGTGAACATTTGGGGTGGATACTCTAAATTTGCACATCCTTCATTTCCTTTGCGTTATTTCAATTCTGCTTTGCTCATAGAGCACAGTACCTTCTCTAATGTGGGCACCCCATGCTGAGCGATCCTGTGCCAGTGTTTCCCATGTCACACAATCATTTCAAAAGTTGAGAGACTTTGATAAAGTCCTTGTATCGTTTCTTCTGATCATCATGTGAGCACTTGTCATGTGTGAGTTTGCCGTAAGATAGTCTTTTTGGCAAGTGTATTTTTTGCACAGTCCACTGGAGTTATGCTCTCTGAAGCAGAGTTTAGTTCAAGTAAGGACTTCAGAGTCTGGTACCCTATCCTGCCAGGAAATCTTCAGAATCTTCCTAAGACAATTCAAATGGAAGCAATTCAGTTTCCTGGCATGGCTGTGGTAGACTGTCCACGTTTCACAGGCATACAACAATGAGGTCAGCACAACAGCTCTGTAGACCTTCAGTTTGGTAGTCAGTCTAATACCTCTTCTCTCTCACACTTTCCTTCCAAGCCTCTCAAATACTGAGCTAGCTCTGACAATACAAAGGGATAGAGTATCCTATGTGAGGAACCAAGTCAGCTTGGCTAGATAATTCTTTTCTGAAGTAAAATGAGGTGTATTGAAGCTAGAAATGTAGCCTGGCACTAGGTTGTTAAGAACTTTAAAAGTTTATATTTTATTCTAGATTTCATAAGGAACCACTAAAGTGTGTTGAATATCTTCTCTACTTAAGAGTGAACCAGAAAAGGAAAGGTTATCTACCTGCAGATTTTGCCAATCAGTTCCAGTTTATCCCTGACTACCCTGGCTCCCAGTGTCTCAAAGCAAGGCATGTTACATTCGACCTGTCCCCCAGGTTTCTCCAGTACTCTTAAGAAGATTTAGGAGTCCTAGACTCTCTGCCATTGGCCCTAGCCATCATTGGTGGTGTTTCCTCAAGTGTAAGGGGTAGGTTCACCTGAATCCGAGTTCTGTTTAACCCAAAACAGATGAACTTTTACAAAGAAATATTACTTCAAAGATACAAAATTATAAGTATACAAACTTATCCCCCTACAGATAAGGCTTAATTCCCCCCCCCCCAGAGAAATTATTATAAATAACCAATGATTTACAGAGATCCAGAGTTCTCCCTTATTTTCTAAAATTCTTATTTCCAAGCTCAGTCTCTGAAGGACATTGCTGATAATGATATCGAAGTAACTTTCTCCTCAATCTTGGTCAGACCTCACCAACCTTACACGGGATTTAATTTAAGGTAGGGAAACCCATTATGTTCTACACAGGTTTGGGTAGGGATAAATATTTTGATTAGATTGCCCAAGGCTAGGCAATTTAGAAGTAAATAATATAATCAAAATTACATCCCCCAGCCCCTCATTAGAATAGGTCCACCTCTCTTTGTAATATTCATTTTCTCTCATTAATTGTTAACCAATCAGAGTTGATTACCATCCTCAGGAACATACACTCTTGCAAAGGCATGTAAATTGTGGGACCCACCACCATGATTGGTCTTTAGTGTTCCAGAGTGTCATTGACCCTTCTATCAATAAAATTCTAGCATTATCAATAAAATGATTAATTATCCAGACACTATTTCTCTTGAACTTTTTAAACATTACACCCCGCTATATCACCTCAGTGCAGAGGGGAGGGAATTAGGTTCATAGCCTAGCTCAGTTCCTACATAGCATGGTACCAAGTTCTACTTCCAGAACCCACCTTGGACTTAAGTTCTAAACACACTACCTTCTCCAGTTTGCCCTGCCGGGCTGACTGGCTACAATATCCAGCCTGGAATCCTGGCTGTAACATAGCCATGGCTCAAAGTCTTGGGCCTAGTGAGAACTTTCCCCTGCACCTGTAACTGAAGACAAAAGAGCCACATTTCACAGAGCCACAGGGTAAAGAGAGAGGGAGAAGATATGTACCCTCCCTGGATCAGTTCATGGCTCTCACATGGCAAGTGAACTGTGTATGACTCTCACCCTCTGGATGAAGCAGGAGAGGGTACTCCACAAAGAGACCGAGACTTTCTTTTTCTTGTTTTTTTTCTAATATATTTAATATGGAAATATGTTTTACATGACTTCACACGTTTAATGGGTATCATATTGCTTTACCTTCTCAATGGGTGGGGTAGGAACTACAGGGAGGGAGAGAATTTGGAACTCAAAATTCTTAACAATTAATTTTATAAATAAATAAATGAAGAATAGCTAGATAGGTAAACAGACAGACACTTTATTTTTCTGTCCAGTCTGGTAGTTTTAATGACAAAGCCTGTTCTGGTTATATAGTAAATTGAAAAAGGCTATTGCCACCCATGTAGCAGGGGAATGCCTGCATGTTAGAAGATCTAAGCATGTTCCAAGACTATTCCACAGGACCCAGTGAAAGTCTGTGGCATAGAAGGAAATGGCTCAGAAGAGAAGGCAAAGTGGTTTTGTTTAGCCATGTAAGATAGTTGAGTGCTGACTGTACTAAAAAATTCAAGTTTCACGTCAATTCTATAAGCACATATTAGGCACCTCCTATATATTAGTTACTATGCTAGGCTCTAAGGATGAAAAAACAAAACAGTTGCATTGATCTAGTTCTTCAGGTTGCATGGACTCAAAATCCTTTTTTCCCTAGTTCTATCAGTCTTTTCAAACTCGCCATTTGTGGCTTCTAGAAGGTAAAGGTAAATCAGATTTTCAAACTGCATTTCTCAGAGTGAATAAGGGCAGAACTAGCCTTTCCATAATGTAGGAGACTGCCTGCATGATATGATTTTTGGTCTTAAAAAGGTGTTCATTGCTGCCTTCGGCTTTTATATCACAGTCTTTGTTGTTCAGTTGTGTCTGACTTCATGATCCCATTTGGAATTCCCTTGGCAGAAAACTGGAGTGATTTACCATTTCCTTCTCCAGCTCATTTTACAGATGAGTAAACAGAGGTAAACAGGGTTAAGTGACTTGCCTAGGGTCATATAGCTAGTGAGGCCACATTTGAACTCAGGAAGATGAATCTTCCTGATTCCAGGCCTATAATTCTATTTACTGTGACACCTAGCTACCCCAATATCAGTCATTTCCATAAACATCCAAGACTCACTGCTTCTAATGAGCCTCTCTTTATAACAAAGAAAATTGGTTAAGCAAAATCATTGGCATTTGGCAATGTATTCAACATTCACTATCAATAGTCAACCATCTGTCTAAGGAAAGGAGGGAGGGGCCTCCTCATCTCTTCTACGAGTCTCAAAATAGTCATTACAATTGCTCAGGGAAGAAAAAAGAAAGAAATTTACACAATAACTTTATTATATATTTAAAAGGTGCAACAAGTTGTACACAATAGAGTGGCAGTTCCACATGAAATTATCTTTTTCATTATACTATGTTATGGAAATGCACTTTTTATTCTATAGATTAAAAAATAATAAAATAAAATCCACAGTATTCAACTTTCATTAAGAACTCATTATATTTGCATTATTGGAGTCATCATGTATTATGATCTTCCTGGTTCTCTTTAAATCACTCTGTATCAATATATCTATAGGCATCTCCTAAGTAACTGCTATGTGCCAGGCACTATTCCAGGTCCTAAGGTGAAAAATCTGAAACAGTCAAATTGAAACAGTCTCTGCTTACTGCGGGAAGCAACCTACACAAGTCACTCCCCTCTGCTCTTCCCTGCCCACCCCACCCCCCCAACAATTAAATAAATTCCAGTGTCTCCCTGTCACCTATAAATCTTATATCTGGTGTTCAAAGCCCTACACAAACCAGGGTCCTCCTGTAGTTCCAGTATTATATTTTACTCCCTGCTATGTACTCTGTGATCCAGTAATACAAGCTTCACCGTTGTTCCTCAAACACAGCACTCCATCGGTAACCTCACAGTATTTTCACTGGTTGTTCTTGCCTGAAATTCTCTCCTCATCTCCCCAACCTGACTTCTCTGGTTTCCTTCAAGTCCCAGATAAAATCTCACTTTCTGCAACAAAGCTTTCCTACTCTTCTTTAATGGTAATACCTCCTCTCTAAGATTACCAACAATTTATCCTGTATATAATTTCTTTGTACATCATTGTTTGCATGTCATATCCCCATTAGATCATGAGTTTCTGGAGATCGTGGGACTATTGCTTTTATTTCCAGTTTTTTACTCCCACAAAAATACTGTTATATTTTAGTATATATGGGCCCTTCTTTCTTTAACTTCCTAAGGTTTATGCCCTGTGCTGTGATTTTCCTGGATTCCACCCAATGTCTTCTCACAAAGTTTCAAATTGTTTTCTAGAATTATTGGGCCAATTCATAATCCCACTAATAGTGAGTCTGTCTTCTTACAGGTTACCCCACATTGACTCTGTCCATTTTTTGTCATCTTTAAATATTTTTGGTTGTTAAGAATATGCTATTAAAATGTATGCCAAAAGTCAAAATGGTTTGTAGCTAGAAAAAAATACTGCTATGTTCTACTTTACAGCTCCTCCAAACTGATCTAGAAAATGAGCCATATTGATTCCTGACTGGGAAATCCAAAATATATTACAATGAAATATTTTTCCAGCTGAGGTTAGATGAAACAAAAGATGTACAGAGAAGCGTGTGGTCACTGGGGACAGAGTCCAGCCAAGAAATGCTCTACAGAGCATTCCATCACAGAGAGAAGCCATGTCTAGGACAAGAAGATGTGCTATCTCCACACAAGAGTTGACCTTGTGCAAGATAGAGAAGTAGGTGCTAAAATGTAGCAATGCTATCAGTTAACAGATCCAGGGTGGACTGAGGAAGAGACCTGCACCTGCACCCTGCACTCTGACTCCTGAGTGAAGCAGGGTCTCAGTTCCAGCCTCTAGTCCAGTCTGAAGTCTGCAGCAGAACAAGCCAGGCAGAAATTCAGGAATAAAGGGGAGACTGCAGTTTGCAACTACTGTGTGACTTGGATTCCAGGAGTCTCCACTCCTAGAAAATAATCAAGGTAGGAATCCTAGAGGGATTACAAAGGGGAGGCTGAAGATCTATGATGCTGAACCAGCAGATTTTTTCAGATGACTAATAGTAGTGAAACCAACAGCAGTTTACATGAACTACAATTTGGGGCAAGCTCACAGACTGTTGTTCATATCCAACCAAGTCAGGTACTTGCAGAGCATTAAAACCCAAGAGGACACAAAATCAACCCAGCCATTTCCTCCACAAGTGGCCAGAGTCCAGCTTTAACATAAAGGTCAAAGTCACAATGTAAGCTGAAAAAATGAAAAAACAAACAAAAGAAAAATCTCACCACAAAGAGCTATTATGATAACAGGGATCCTTAAGGCACAAATGCAGAAGAAAAATTCCAAAACATCTACAAGCAAAGTCTCAAATTAAAATATAGTTGGGCACAATTTCAACTAGAATTTCTGGAAGAGCTGAAACATGAGTTTTATTATTATTATTATTTTTATTAAATGAGAATACTAGAGGGAAAAAGTGGAAAAGGAATGAGGAATATGGAATAAACTACTGGAAAGAGAATTAATGGCTTGGCACAGGAAGTATGAAACCTTTGCCTAAGGAATGAATTCCCTAAAACTAGAAAGATCAAATGGGAAATAATGATCCTATAATAAAACAAGAAATATTAGAACAAAGTCACATGATGTAGCAGCCACTGATATAAAGGAGTGGAGAGTTTGAAATATAATGTTCCAGAAGCTAAAAAAAATAAGCTTACAACCAAAAATAGCTTACACAGTAAAACTGAGTATAATCCTACAAGGGGAAAAAGATTTTTTAAAGAAAGAGAAGACTTCCAAGTATTCCTGATATTGCATTCCAGAAATGCATATATAAGTTGAAGTGCAAACAAGTCAAGAGAAACATAAGAAGGTAAATATGAACAATGATAACAGACTTAAGAAATATTCTAATATGGAAAGATGATTTATGTGTCCCCTCAGAACCTTATCATCATCAGGAATTTTACAGGGAATTTAATTGGAGGATTATTTTTGTTATGCCTTGATGATCTTAAAAGAAGAATGGAAAAGGAGGTCAATAAGAATACAGTGAGGGGGGAATGGAAAGGAAAAATGGGGAAAATTATCTCATATAATTGGGGTATGCACAGAATTCTATACAATAAAGAAGGAAAGGAAGGAATAGATATCACTTTAAATTCACTTTCATCAGTTCAGATGAAACTAGTTAACTAGTTCAATTTAAAGAAGGAAAGAATATATTCCCACACAAAGTTGAGTACACAAATATATTTCACTCCTTAGGGAACTAGGAGGGAGAGGGGATGAGAGAATTAAGGAGAAGAAATAAGAGGGAGAGGAGGCTAAGGGAGAGATTCTACTAAGAAAAACAAAATCTAACCAGGGAGGGATGGTGATCTTAAAGTAGGATTTAAAAGAAAAGAAAAAAAGGATAAAGAGCTTCTCTAGGGGCTCTGGGTGAGGGGAACAAAAGGAGGAGGCAAGAGAGCAGAAGCAGATTGTACGAATCCTATAGGACTCCTCTCTCACTACCCTTTTCTTTAAAAAAAAAAAAAAGGTTGAGAAACAAAGGGAAGGAAAATATGAGTATAATAGTTTGGAGGGAAAAGCACAATTGGATTTGAAAGCAGAATCCAAAGATATACTGTGTATAAAAAATATACTTGAAACAGAAAAATGCACACAAGCAATAAGCTATTATTAAGCCTGCTAGATGCCAAGCACTGGGAATTGGCTGAGAAGGGGTTTGTAGGCTTCCCTAGAACACCAAATGTGTCCATGACACATGCAAAAATGTTAAGAGTCTGTGCCCTAAGGATACAAAGACAGGAGGGAAACTGTCCATGACCTCAAGGAGCTCACATAAGTAGGTATATACCAGACAAGTACAAAGGTGGTACCAGGTACCCTTGGAGATGATCAAGAAGGCTTCCTACTGGTGATGGATTTTAAAAATTTAATCTGCATTGACTATGTCCTGAACACTGTGCTATGTGCTGGGAATACTAAAGAAAGTAAAAATAGTCATGGAACCTCAACATTAGCTCAGATTCCAGGGAAGAAGACAACATGTAAAAACTAGCTAAGTATATAGCTTTTAAAAATATATATCCTTTAGGACATTCACATAGAATCATAGAATGCAACACCCTAAGGACACTGGAAGAAGGAATTATCTTTTAGGGATGGGAAATGATTCTGCTGGGGCAGATGGAATCATCTTCAGAGATCATTTCCTCCAACTCTTTTATAATATGTGTGTGTGTGTGTGTGTGTGTGTGTGTGTGTGTGTGTGTGTATAATATACACATATATATAAATAACTGGAACATTCAGAGAAGCATTCTCACCAAGTCATTGATGATAATGATAACCATCAGTCTTAGTTCTCCATCTCATCCCCATCCTCTGTCTCTCTGATTGGAGGGTGGAGCCATATAAGGAAAATATCTCATTTCTCAGTTGCCTGATCTATTTTGAGATTTCTCTGATTTTTTTTACCATATCTCATAAAGTATCTTCCCCAGCCCTCTCTCCAACGCTCCAGAACCCCTATCTTTCAGACTCTTTTTGCTTTTTGTATGTTGTCTTCCCCACTGAACTGGAAGTTCCTTCAGGGCAGAGACTGTTTTTTTTCCTCTTAATTGTATTCCCAGTGCTTAGCACAGTGCCTGGCACATAGTAGGCACTAAATAAATCTTTAGTTACTGATTAGCTTCTCCAGGATGAACATCCTTAGTTGAGTTCTCTTATCCATATTAAGCTCTCTGAAACATTGAGATTGCCCTTCTCTTGACATGCTCAGTTGTGTCAATTTCCTCTCTCAAATTTGGTGCCCACAACAGTACATGACATTTCAGATATGGTCAGATCAAGGTAGTTATATCTTCCCTTATTCTAGATACCATTCTCTATTAATGCAGCTTAAGTTCTCCTTTACTCTTCGGAAACAGCTAGGTGATGCAATGGATAGAGTGTTAGACCTGAAGTCAGGGAGACCTTGGCTCAGATGTGACTTCAGATACTAGTTATGTAGTCCTAGGCAAGTCACTGTCTGCCTTAGTTTCCCCAACTGTAAAATGGAGATAACAACAGTACCTACCTCACAGGGTTGTTGTGAAGAACAATGAGATAATATTTGGAAACATCTTCACAAAGTGCCTGGCTTCAAATCATACTGTTGACTCATTTTCCGTATGAAATTCATCAAGACTATAAGTCTCTTTGACATAAACTGTTGGCTAGCCATGGGATCCCTGTCATATATTTATGCAGCTGCCTTTTTTTAATCCAAAGTGAAAGATTTTTCAACGTCCATATTCTCCTGATGATTGGTTTTGGCTACAAATCATGAAATACTACAAAATTTTCAATGACCCAAAGTGAAATGGAAAAACACATGATAGATGCAAATATATTATAATGTATTTCAAGTAATTGTCTTTATGCAAAAGGTGGAAGAGAAAAAATGCCATCAAGGATTTGTCTTTTCAGAAAAGGAGATGGACTACAAATATAGTAAAAGTGGAGAATAACAGATAGGTAGCCTAAATATTGCTCTGGAGTCCGCAAAGTACTAAGACCCAGAGGAAAGTCATTAATGCATTGGGTAGATCCTCCACAGATGATTTATGGCAAGTCATAGACAAGAATCACAAAGGATAAGACGATGTGGATAAATCAAAATCTGTGCAAGTAAAGAGAATAACCACGTTGATGGATAATCCACTAATCCATCAAAGAATCAAAGAACTAGAACAATATTTATCCCCAATGAAATTTCATGTTATTAGATTTAATTCATTCTAGCCTTTGGGCATCCTGACTTTGTCATCTATCATATTAGCTATTTCTTCCAGCTCTGTTATTCACAAATTTGATAAACCTGCCATCTTACTTTTATTTCCAACTCTGTAATAGCATCATTATCCTCAGAGTCACCCAACCTTGTAACCTTGGAGTCATCTTCGACTTTCTCCTTTCTCTTACACCACACACCCAATCAGCTGTCAAATCTTATTCTGCAATATATCTTCTATCCAGCCTCTCCTGTCTACTTATACTACAATCATTCTCTTTGTAGACCCTTTTCTCTTCTTGCCCACGTTACTGTGACTTCATCTTTGCTCTTCCTAACTCTCCTACACCCCCTCTCTAACTCATCCTATCCCACTGTCCAGGTGACATTCCTAAAGCAATGATTGCTAGGATCATTTCACTCTTCTGGGAAAGAAAGATGGAAAGGAAAGAAGGAAGGAAGGATGAAAAGAAGAAAGGAAACTTTGTGACCCAACCACATATTCTATGTTCCAACCAAAATAGGCTGCTGTCCAACATCCATGCCTCTTCCTTTCCTGTGCCCTTGCTCAGTTGGCCTCATATGCCTGGGAAAAGATTTACTCTGCTAAATCTCTGATCAGTTGAAGGCCTTCCTTCATTCAAGACCAAACCTCGATGCCATCTCCTCTAGGAATTTCTTCCTCTGATTCCCTAGGTGGCAATGATTTCCCCTCCCTTAATTGTCTCATAGCATTTGTTTTTGGCGCTACCATATTCTTCCTTGTGTGAGAGTAGGGGTACAGTGAATCAATCAATCAATCAATTATCATAGCCCCAGGAAAAGTAAGTTACAAGATGCTCATGGGATTTTGTGTGTATGTAGTTGTTTGCATGTTGTCTCCCACATTCAAACTAAAACTTCTTAAAGACAAGGGACTGTGTTTTTTCCTTTCTTCATATCCACGGTTCTATCGCAATATTAAGTACTCAATTAGTTGTCCCTTAAAAACAAGAATATAAATATCCCCTCAGAGGTATCATCCAGAGTAGGTGAGACAAAACTCACAAATGAATCAATGAAAGCAGCACTTAATAAATTTTACTATGAAGACAGCTAGGTTGCCCAATGCTGGGCCTGGAGTCAGGAAAACCTGAGTTCACATTCTGCCCCAGACACTTACTAGCTGTGTGACCCTGGGCAAGACCCTGTTTTCCTTAATCCACTGGAGAAGGTAATGGCAAACCACTCTAGGATCTCTGAACTGGCTGTGGGGGTGAGGATAAAAGCAGAATTGATTCTCTGGGGAGTGGGGTGGGCTTAGTTTTACCGCGTTCTGAATACAAACATCTCAAAAGCCAAGATTCCACAGAAAAAGAAAACAAAGGAAAACTTCCTCTGCCATCTTCATCCTGAAACTTCACTCTAGCCCTGGAATTCACAGCCTGGAAGCATTCTACGCCCCTTCTTGCTCTTCCCTCTGATTGGACAGCTTATCCCAGAACCTCCCTTTAAAGAGGGAGCCCAGGCCAGGCATGTCTCATTCCTTATCAGGTTGGACTTGGGACTTCTTCTACCATGCCCCCTGCCACAGGGACCTTTGATTTTCTCCTCAGCCCTGCTCCTCACCTCTTACAGTCTTCCACCTAATGGGGGGAGAGGAGAGGTTGTGGAATGAGAACAAGATCTGTCTTTCCACTTATATTTGTACTCCCAGCACTTAGCACAGGGCCTGACATAGAGTAAGTGCCTAATAAATTCTAGTTGATTGCTAAGTTGACTGAAATGAATTGTATTAGATAAGAACTACCTACAAATATTTGCAGAACTATCTTATGGAAAAGGTCATATGCTTCTACTTGGGTCCAGAGGACACAATGACTGGATGTTACAGATCTGACTCAAACAGAGATAGGGATTGGACTTCTGCTTTTATTGGCGTAAGAAACTCCCTTCACCGACATAGGTGAGCTCCATGTTCTCTGCAACTTCCAGTCTTAGATGGTTGCTTAGAACACTGAAAACTTCAATGATTTGCCCAGAGTCACATAGTCAATATGTGTCAGAGTCAAGCCTTGAACACAAGTCTTTCTAGTCTTAAAATTGATTCTGTGTCCCAATGCTGAGCTCCCTAAGAAGAACTTCCCAAGAATCATTGCTGTCTGGAGTTGATATTGTAATGGACTGCCTCATCAATATGGACTGAACTCTATATCACTGAAAACATTCAGTCAGAGGCTAAGATTAACAGCTCTGACAGATTCTTCCATCCAACAATAGGTTGGAATATATGACCTTTACACTAAGGTCCTTTCCAACTCTCAGATTATAAGATGCTACTGTCGTTTGTGCTTTGTTCTTGGAGAGGACCATGACATCAGGGAGGTGATGCTATGACATGCAAATAAGGAAGAAAGGGAAGGAAGGAGAAATGAACAAGGGAGGGAGGGAGGAAGGAAGGAAGGTGTGTGTGTTTATCCTTTGTTGCCAAAGAAGACCATGCCATCAGAGAAATAATGACATGACTTGCACTTGCCTTTTTGTTTTTAAGTGAAGGAGGGCTGTGCAGGTCACCAGCCTCACTTCTCCTCCAGAGCCATCTGAATTCAGTGACCAGATAGTCATCAGGAGGACTGGAGATGACCCAGGATGAGGCAATTGGGGTTAAGTGACTTGCCCAAGGTCACACAGCTAGTGAGTGTCAAGTGTCTGAGGTGAGATTTGAACTCCTGACTCCTGCACTGGTGCTCTATCCACTGTACCACCTAGCTGCCCCTATGGAAGGAAAGAAGGAAGGATTGATGGAAGGATGGATGGGTGAGAGGGAAGAAAGAAGGATTAGAGGAGGGAGGAAGGAAGAAAGGGAGGACAGGATAAGAGGAGGGAGGGAGGAAGGAAGGACTTACTAAGTGCTTACTACATTCCAAGCACTGTATTAAAATACAAACACTAAAGCTAAAAATGCAAACACAAAAGCAGTCTTTGCCAGCTTATATTCTATTGGGGGAGACAACACTCAGAAGATGTCCAGGGAGGGGCAAGAAATGGAGCAAAGGCAGAACTGATTTCTCTTGTGGTTTCAGACCTAGAAGAGCGGAGCTGGTGGCAAGATTTCTGTCCAGGCAGAGGACAAAGGACCAAGGGGTGGGGAGTGGAGCAAATTATAACTAGGATCTGTCTGAAACAGTGTGCCAGATGAGGCAGTCACCAATCAAGACAATCAGGACACTAGAACGTGGGTGAAAAAGGGGGTAGGGGATGTCTAGGAGCTGGTTTCTGATCCTGGCAGCAAGGCTGTCAATAAGGAGCGCTTATTAAGGACCTTCTATGCACAAAGGACTGTACCAGGCACCTTATGTATAAAAAGACAAAAAACAAATAGTCCTGGCTCTGAAGGAATTTATTCCTACTACTAATAACCACTATAACAGCTGGAGTTTATAGAAGCTTTTAAAGTTTGCAAAGCACTTTACATATTTTAATTCATTTGATTCTTACATCCACCCAGTGTGTGGCAGGCACTACTATCATTCCCATTTTAAGAATGAGGAAATTGAGACTGAGAGAAGATAAGTGACTTGCCCAGAATCACAAAACTAACGAGTCTGAGATGGGATTGAACTCAGGTCTTCTTGACTCCTAACTAGCTATTACCACTAGCTGCAACTAGAGAAAAACAACAGGGAATTAAATGCTAATGCTGTCCTCTTAGCATACTACCTTTAAACTGTGAGCCTTATTCTAGGGAGATTCTTAATCCATTCTTTTGGCTCTAGCTAAAAGGCCACAGAACCTACTGGGTTAAGAATGGGAGGCAGTGAAAAAGGGGAGCCTCTGTCTTTCCCCCTATATTCCCTAAGAATTTTTTTTCCTAAGGCTTTGTGGCATTATCTCCCATCTACTCTGCCTAACAAAGAAAGACTTCAAATTCATAATGACAAATATCTCACAGAGGTTAAGAAACTGTTGCTTGATGGCAAGAAAATGTCAGAATCAGTAGGGAATTAAAACAGAGGTTTCCCCTTTTCTTCCAGGAGGATGTAATTTTTCATTTTTAAAAAAGATTCTGTTTCTTCATATCGAAATTCAGCAGTAAAACGTTATCACATGAAAGAAGACGTTGAAATAATAAACCTGACCCCAAAATTAGGAACCCCTAGGAGTGTGGATATTCTTCCTTAGAAGCATTGTGTCCAAATGTGTCACTTGAGATACCAAGCAGACAAAAGAGATTGGCTCTAGAAACAAAGCTGCTATTCAGCCAGCCAGCCCCAGGGCATTGGATTTCCTGGTTATATGGAATGACATTTAAAGTCACATTAGGCACCAGCTCCCAGCCTGGTGGGGAACAGATTTAAGTGTCTTTTTATTGAAAAGCTAGGCAAAGGCAAACGGGGAGGGGAATATGGAAAGCACTGAGGGGAGAGAAGAGAGGAGCCAGAAGGAAAGAAAGGTTTCCTTAATTTTGGATATGAGAACTCAGCGGCCTAGAGCCAGATCACCATTTCATGGATTGTAAAAATCCAGCCCAGGGCTAGAGATATCTAGGACAATTTCTTCCAGATGATCACTGCCAATTGTGCCCAAGTTCTGGGTGTCATGTATCACTTGGCTACAGAACAGGGTCTCAGTGACCATGAAATAATCTTTGGCCTAGACTAGGTTGCACTCATGTCTTCCAAAGTCTTGGTCAATAATTCTCCCATGAATCCCAGAATCCATCATGGCTAGGGTTTTAAGAATATACTTCTGGGAGAGGTAGAGTTTAAAGGTAAAGGACAGGTTTGGAATAATAAAGCATCCCAGACTAGGAGGACTCCAGATAGGTCAGCTGATTTGAGGAGGGTAACTCCAGATTGAGATTAGCAAATTTTCTCCCTTAATTACATCTGGTTGCTTAGCAGAGGAACATCTTTCATAGTGGCATACTTAGTTTAGCCCCAGTACAGGTCCAGGTTTGCCTTGAGCTGGGTCTCTTTCACTTTCTGTCTCTCTCTCTTTCTCATCAGTTTAAGGTTATCAGGCCATCAGGACCACCATGACTGTAGAATAGTAGGCTGGATTAAGAGTTCTTCTGGCTCTTAAGCAGAAAGCACTGGTGACTCCAACTGGTTAAGTCTATGGTCACCATCATCTAGGTGAGCATCAATGGAGTCATTGATGTTTCCTCAGAACTATGGTCCACTGTGTTCCAATCCAGGTTTTTATTCTCAGGAGATAGCCACAGTTGGTCAATCAGTTGAGTGTTGAAGACTATAGCGAAGCAAAAAAAAAATAAAAAACAAAGTGAAGTGAGGTAAGCAGAGCCAAATTAAATCAACAAGAATTTATTAAGTGGTTATTATGTGCCAGGCACTTTTCTAAATACTGGGGATAAAAAGAAATCCAAAAGACAGTCCCTGATCTCACAGAGTTCACAATATAATACGGTAGACAACTATATAAAAACAAGCTATACACAGGATAAATTGGAAATAATAAATAGAAGGAAGGTACTAGAATTAAATGGGAAAAGATTCCTACAAAAGGAAGGATTTTAGCTGGGACTTGAAGGAAACCAGGGAAACCAAGAGAGAGATGAAGAGAGAGAGAATTCTAGACATGGGACATAGCCAGTGAGAATGTGTGGAGTAAGAAGATCAAATATCTTGTTTGAGGAACAGCAAGAAGGCTAGTGTCACTGGATCAAAGAATACATGGTGGGTGGTGGTAATGCAGGCTAGGGAGGTAAGTGAGAGGGCAATTTTCCTGATGTCTGCAGATCTGTAGATTGGCAGCCTCCCTCTGCAGAAGATCATCATCCCCCAGAGTTTCTTGAGGAAGCCTGGTTCTAGAACATTTGAGCTGTCCCAGAACATAAAGGACAGAGCTCAGAAAGCAGCCATTTTCTCCCTCTTTCTCCAACCCTGCCTGGTCAGGAAGTTGATTAAGAATTCCTTCTATGTTAATTCTGTGAGGAAATCCAAGAGCTAACGTTCCAAAAACAATTGTACTTGGGCCAGGAAGCATAGCAGTAGGTCCTAAAACCCAAGGAGTTCACCTGGGAAGCTGCCAGTATACTTGCTCAGGGGCACAGAAGCTAAGTGAGGATTTCCTTTCTAGTTCATTCATTCCACATTATTTCTTAAATGCCTATTAAATGCCAGATACTGGGTTAGGCCCCATGATACAAAGACAAAAAAGCCAACAATCTTCTCCTCAAGGAATGTATAATTTTCCTAGGCTTCTCCGGATTTTCAGTGGTAGGGGACTGCCTGTTTCTCTTATTACCCACCCTTTACCCACCTGAAAATTTTCATTCTGCCTATTCAGCTCCTCCACTTCAGGGATCCTCACTCTTCTAGTCTCTATCTTGACCTCATCTTTGATCTCCCAGAAAGACTATCTGATTTTCTGGATAAAGTACCTGCCTAAAATGAGTATTAGCTGGTTCTCCTTGATCTTATAGAGGAAAAAGAACCTTGTTGTCAAAATGTACCCTTGGACAGAACTATGCCTGCCTTTCTCCCCATTCCACTGCAGACTAAATAATAAAACCTGAGTGAATTGCATCTCTTTATGCTTACGCTGAGTAAATAAAATCCTGTTGTACACAGCACTCTTTAGCTTCACAAGTCACACTCTAGAGACTTACTCCAACACACAACTAGAAACTTTCCAGACCAGCATTCCTAAATGAGAAGATTGTAATCCACCGGTCCATTCAAATGCTGCAGAATGCTGCTGATTGGCTGCGTACCTTAGGTGGACCTGAAAAAACTGTATAAGCCAAATCTGTACTCCCTAAAGTTGCTACCAGCAAGCAGTCTTCATTAGCGTACTAATAAATTTCTTTTCCTTTCAGTTTAATTACTCATTTTATTTGACTTTTTGCAGGTCTTATCATCAGACCTGCTGATATGTGAGATTTTTCCTGGGTTTTTAAGGAACTGAGTGAAAAATTTCCCAACACCTGATCTCTAATTCTCAATTCCTCTCCTGCATACTCATCTTCACCATCCACAAGCTTCACTATGCCTGCCTTCTACTCCTGTGGGCTAGTCTCCACTCATCAATTCTCTTCCTGGAGGAGAAGAGCCTTACAGGTACTCTTCAAGCAGGACAGAAGGAGGATGTGGCACTCTGGGGACTAACTTTTAAGCTGACTGAGAACTAGAGCTTCTGGGCAAAGTTCAAGGTGCCTTCTTTGGTAGATATGTGGTTTGGGGAAATAGTGCTGGTTTTGGAGTCAGAGCAGTTGGGTGCTCCCAACTGGGTTCTAATGCTAGTATCTTCTATTTCTTTTCTGTATGACCTTGGGCAAGTCACTTCACTTCTTACGTACTCAGTTGCCTTAGCTATAAAATGAGAGAACTGGAGTAGATGACTGGGTTTGGAGCAAAGTCAGTTATGCCCTTGTACATAATTTTCTTGAAAGTTCCCCAAACTGGAATGTAGGAAAATTGGGACACTAATGTATTATTGCTGGAGTTATGAACTGACCCAATCATTCTGGACACCAATTTAAAGGGCTATAAAACTGCGTAAACCCTTTGACCCAGCAATACAAGTAGGTCTGTATCTCAAAGAGATCAAAGAAAAAAGAAAAGAATTATTAGTTCAAAAATATTTATAGAAGCTGTTTTTGTGGTGGCAAAGAATTGGAAATTGAGGTGATGTCCATCAGTTGGGGAATGGCTGAACAAACTGTGGTACAAGATTGTAATGAATACTATTGTTATAAGAAATGATGAGCACGTTAATTACAGAAATACCTGGAAAGATTTACATGAACTGAGGTTGAGTGAAGTGAGCAGAACCAGGAGGACATCGTACACAGTAATATCAGTATTATACAATGATCAACTGTGAATGACTTAGATATTTTTAGCAATACAAATGATTCAAGACAATTCCAGAAGACTTATGATGAAAAATGCTATCCAGCTCCATAGAAAGAATTGAAATCTAATTGCCCATCAAAGCATACTATTTTTCACTTTATTTTTTTTCAGGGTTTTTTTGTCTGTGTTTTCTTTTACAACATGACTAATATGGAAATATCTTTTGCATGACTGCAAATATCTTTTGCATGACTGCACATGTATAACCTATATTAGATTGCTTACTCTCATAAGGAGAGAGAAAAGGAAGGATGAAGGGAGGGAGAGAACTGGGAGCTCAAAATTTTAAAAAATAAATGGTAAAAATTGCTTTTACTTGTAATTGGGAGAAAAATAAAATATTATTTTTAAAAAGTTCCCCCATTCCAACTTCCCTAATGCCTCAATAGTATTATATGAGAGAAATAAATCCTCTGTATTGGAGAAAGACATGTTCCAAAGGTCCAATATTTCTAAATTCTAGAATAAGCACAAGAGCTCCTGCAAGATTCTAAGCAAAAATGCCCTTCTTTCATGAGATCACTTTCAAACATTTGATAATAGCAATGATGCCACCATCTTCCCTTCTTTTAGTCAACTCCACCACCCCTCCCAGGTCCTTTAATAGAGCCACATATAGCACTGTCATTAGCTCCTTCATCACTCTGGAGTCTAACTTCTCAATGTCTTCCTAAAATGTAAGCCCCAGAACTGAATACAAAACTTGACAAGGACAGAATACTGATTCTTAAAATGTCAGGAGTGTCAGTCAGCCAATAAAAATGTATTAAGCACCTACTATGTGCCAAGTACTGTGCCAAAGGGATACAAATACCAAAAAAGCTAGCCCCTACCCCCAACTCTCATTCCCCCAGTGGGGTCAATACAACACACAAAGGAAGCTAAAAAAAAATTGAGTGAGGAGGGAAGTAGGTAAGGTATGGAGCTAGGGTCATGATGGAGAAGTCCAAAGGAGTACAACTAGGTGGGAAATGAAGAGTTGGCTGGCTTGGGCACCCTCTTTAAATGGAAGACTGTCTTATTGAAGATCTCAGTTCTGTTGGCTGATTTGGTAGAAAAAATATCCTAACTGCTGTATCCAGGTAAATTTGGCT
Organism: Notamacropus eugenii; assembly: GCF_028372415.1. Lineage (NCBI taxonomy): Eukaryota > Metazoa > Chordata > Mammalia > Diprotodontia > Macropodidae > Notamacropus > Notamacropus eugenii. Next base: position 431,152,715 of record NC_092875.1, on the reverse strand, counting down.
AAGGTTTTCCTCAAAAGACATTGAAATCATCCTATAGACTTGCTGAGTGCAGGGAACTAAAGGCTCATGTTGTTGATATCACCTGAATACAAAACAGCAACAAGGAGCTCCAAGCACTTTCTCATGTAGGAATGGTGGACCCAGGGTGTCCTTATTGAATATGTATCCTTATTGAATATCCTTTTTTGGCTATGACTAAGTAAATCTCCCTTTGTTAACTCTAGAATGCTCTACTAATGTCTCATTTCACTATAATATTGAACCTAAAACTACTATGGGACTGGCCAAAATCAGGTCAGGCCAGAATAGTGGCCTTATCAAAGACTGACATGTAAAGCTGATAATCCACTGAAATCTCTGACTAATTGTTGTCTAGCCATGCCTTTCCCATCTTGTATTTGTGATACTGGTTTTTTTTTAAAAATCCAAATGTAATACTTTATACTTTTCCTATTAAATTTCATCTTATTAGATTTGGTCCAATTTCTAGCCTATGCAAATCTTTTTGGATTCTGATTGCCCTAAAATGTATTAGCTATTACTCTTTGCTTTGTGTCTTCTGATAGTTTGATAATCAAGTCACCTATGCCTTTACCCCAGTCATCATTAACAAAGTAAAGCAGCACAAAACCAAACATTCCCCTAGAGATTCTCTTCTGTGTTGACTTCAAACCAGTGCTGTGCTGGAGCCAACAGTCTCAACAGTCTCAAACTGACTGTTCAGTTTTCAGCGTGGGCATTTCCACTTTGGAAATCCCCAAACATGTTTTCTTTTCTATACCTTCTCTTGGAGATTTCTTCAATTCTTATGGGTAGATTATGTTCTCTATGCAGATATAACTACTGAGTCAAACTGTCAGTGACAAACGATCCTATTTACTGAAATGATCAGGCCTTAGGAAGCCCAGACTTACCCTAGTACTTATGTCTTCTATCCAGACTCAGAGGAAATTGAGTGTGCCAAGCTCTTAATGGTTCTTAGAGAGTGGCCAACCTCCTATCCCTCTTCTTCTCTATCTCTCTATAGGTAAATTGCTTCTCTTATTACTCTAAGGGGGGTAGTTAATGGCCCAAACAGAATAGACTCTGAACCTTCACATACCATAAAACTTCACTTCCACACTGAAATGTGTCTATTTTGTTGAGTCCCAATCATATTATCCAAGGGTCAGGGATTTGTCTGCCTGTATAGACAAACATGTTTAACTATTTAAAGTATGTTTATTCTATGCATAGAGTCACAAAAAGGAATAAGATAATATATAAGAGAACACCTACCACATGGTTTTGTGATTAAGCTTCTCTTGATTCCAGGCCTTCTGTCAGCAAAGATACTAGGAGTTTTAGGAGATGCTTCAAGGCACTTAGACTCCACCAAAGGGACCCAGGGAGATCCCCTTATATCCAACAGGAGAGTTTCAAGACATGGCTTAAAGTACCTGCTAGTCTTAGCTTCAGCGTGACAGATATCTCCAATTTGAAAATCCACAAACCCTCCCCAATGCAAGATTTACCAAAACTTCCTAATGCAACCAGAAACATTTTAGTCTCAGTCAATGTTCCTCTGCTGGTCTGGTCTGGGTACTCTCTGACTCTTACCAGATCCCAAGGCCAGTGCTTTTCCATTCAAAGACAAAGGATCATGTATCATCCATCCAATGTCTTCTCAATATAACTGGGTCATTGTTCATGATGGAGATGATGGTAATTGGGGTAGAATGAGATGGATAATGGATTTAAGGGCAAGCTCTGCTTTGAATTGCTGCTACCTCTGCTATCATTTGACCCTCTCATCTTTGACTTTGAACCCCATTTCCCTCCAATTCCACCCTGAACCTTCCTGCCCTTGGTTGCCTATATGCTGCATTTCCACTCAAGCTTCTCTTTGTCCCTTTCCTCTTATTTCAAGTAGACTCCACCTTCAGAGGCTTCATCGTGTGTATTTGGAAGCATGGAGCCCATCTCTTAAGAGATCTCCCTGCTCTTAAGTCTCCTCCACTTTCAACTCATCCTCCACACAGCTGCCAAAATGACCTTCCTAAAGTATAGGTCTGAGTATATATCGCTTCCCTGCTCAGGCAAAAGACAAAACATGCTTTACAACCTAGCTCCAGAATACAATTCCACTAGTTTTACTCTGCATAACATTAACAACAGGAATAAGGTGATAATCTATCAAAGAAGATCTTACATCTGGCTGGGTGCTGACATTTTTCCTAGACTAATGGTTCTTCACATTTGTTTGTGTCATGGGCCCCTTTGACTTTCTGGGGAAGACTGCCTTCCTTCTCAAAATAATGCTAGTCAAAATACCGAATTGCAAATCAATTCTACTGAAATACAGTTGTCATTTTTTTAAAAGTCCATGGACCCTGGTTTAAGAATGCCTCTCCTCACCCAGGCTGGCTTCTATACTACATTCCAGTCACACAGGCCTGCTTGCTATTTCTTGAACTCAGCATTCTACCTCCCCCTCACATGTCTGGAATTCCCTTCCTCTTCTCTTCCATCCCTTAATTTTCTTCAAGACTCAAATCAGGTGCCATCTTCTCTGAAAAATTTTATTGACTCTCTTGGTCTTTAATCCTGTCCCCTCCTCAAGTTGTCTTGTATTTCTATCTGTTTACATGTAATGACCTCCAGTAGAATGGCAACTTCTTGAGGGAAGTAAAAGTGTGTTCAAAAAAATTTATTTTTGTACCTCTAGCACTCAGCACAGAATTATACATAATAGAAGCTTAATACATATTTGGAGAAATTAAAGAGTTTGTCTTGATCCATCTGCCCAATGGACTTCTATGTAAGAAATATGATTAGTCTAGTATGAGCTATTTTCTTTTAAAAAAGTTTTATTATTGCCTTTCATTTTTATATCACATTCATTTCTGAACAACCTTCTTCCCCTCCCCTATCTAGTTTTCCCTTAAGAAAAAAAGGTTGATTTGAAAATAAAACCAATTTCAGCAAAACCAATTGCCTCTGACTCACTATTGGCACAGCTAACACTCCACGAACATAGTCCCTCTGCAACAACAGAAGACATACCTTTTTCCTCTTAATTAACAATTGTGTTTGTCCTTCATTGCTGAAGAAGACCATGCCATTAGAGAAATGATGACAAGACTTTTGCTTGACTTTGTTCTGAGTGAGGGATGGCTGTGCAGGTCACCAGCCTCACTTCTCCTCCAGAGCCATCTGAATCCAGTGACCAGATATTCATCAGGATGACCAGAGGTGACCCAGGATGCACTGGGAGACCTTGGGCCCTTTAGGCCAAGGTCTGTGCAGGTACTCACTTAGGGTGAGGCAATACCCATTCACTGAATAGGCCTGTTTAAGAAGTATTGAGGGGATGGCACCTTTAATGAGGTCAAGAAAAAGAAAGACCTCGGGCTGGGAGGGAAACAGCAACAGTTACTATAGATAATGACTCTAAAGGCACGGGTGTCTGGAAAAGCCCTTAGGCAGGGGCCCATTGGAGTCCCAGTTTCAGAGTTCAGTAGGGAGAAGGGAAGGGGAGGGGAAGGGAGGGGAAGGGAGGGAAGGAGCCAGTAAAACGCAAGTCAACTGGGCATCTTTTGGCCGTCCAAATTCTTAAACAGGCCTATTGAATGAATGGGCGTTGCCTCACCCTAAGTGAGTACCTGCAAGACCTTTACCTAAAGGGTTCAAGATCTCCCAGTGCATCTTGGGTAATTAACAATAAGGACCACAGCAACAGTAATACCTAGCATTTCTATAGTGGTTGCTATGTGCTGAACACTGGGCTAAATGCTTTACAATTATTATATCATTTGGTTCTTGAAATGACCCTGGGATTTTATAGATGAGAAAACTGAGGCAAACAGAAGTTAAATAACTTGCCCCAGGTCACACAGCTAGACCGTGTCTGACAGATTTGAACTCCAGGTGTGGGACTTTAATCCACTGTGCCACCTCTCTGGGGAAGACTGCCCAGTTAGAGGCATTCAGGTTTGTTTTGTGGGTCTCTCCATTTCCATTGCTGTGGTAGTTGTATATCTGCTTTTCTGATTCTGCTTGCTTCGCTCACTCAGTTCATGTTCTGTTCTTAATGAGTCAATGCTGGCTCTTTGCAGTAACCACACATTTTCTAAATGCTCACTACTCATCCTTCTAATAATATGGTCTAGAATTTGGCCAGAAATTGAAGCCAAACTCATTGACTTGTAGTCTGCAGACTCCACTAGCTTCTCTTTCTTTTTTAAAATAACTGAGGCAGTGTTTGCCTCCTCTGCATTCCTGCAGCTCTTCTGTCCTCCATAACCTTTCTAAAAGCACTGACTGGCTCACAAGTCAGACCCATCATTTCTTTACTGAGTCCTACTGAGACCTGGAGTGGGAGAGATCTGTGTAGATGGAAGACAAACCCACGTTGGCAAAATCACAGATCTTTGATACAATTAGAGCACTAGTAATTTGCCCAAAATATGAGAAATCCATCATTTGCCATCATTGCTGTGCTTGGTAATTTTCCTGATTTAAATTGCTAATGGTTCAGTTTCTTGTTATTTTCCATTCTCAAATAATTCTTTTCTCCGAAGGCAAACAACGTATACTCATTTATGTGGTTTAGAACAAGGAAACCGATGCCACATATTAAACAACGTTTGTGGCAGAATATTCAGCCACATCCCCAAGCAGGTTCAAAGAGAGTCTAGCTTTTCACTCAGCTTCCGTTCCACAGAGAGCAACTGGAAGAGAAGATGGGGGCATTTTGTATTTTGTTGCCTTATTTTTATTTAAGAAAAGTAAAAGGAAATCATGGGAAATGCACTCACAGTTCTGCATGTTATGATGGAAAACACTTACCAACCCAAATGAATCTTTATTTTGACAGAAGCTAAAGAACAGTCAGCCAGCCATTGAATTAGAAACATACTGCTGAGAAAGAGCTAATTTTCCTGGAAACAGGGACCAAAATTCTTTGGAGAAGTTCTGGCATTTTTATGGAACTTAAAATATATTATATGATACCATTCCTATCCTGCCCTTCCCACTTTCTCCTCATCCTCTATGGCTAGAGAAATAGATTCTCAAGTAGACCACAGTCACAATTCTCTTTTTTTCACGTCTGGTGGTTTTGTGGTATTAAAGAGAATTTCAGTAATGAGCTTCATGCAAACTGCTATTAATTTGTGCCTGGAAATATGGAAGAAGCTGTTATACCCAAAACCTTTTTCTTTTCTCTGAACAAGAATTCATGGAAATCTCAGAGTATTGGAAAGAAACATTTGGAAACTCTTTGAGGGGATAAATGGAGTTTTTGATATGTTAAGCTTTACAGGCTGATATGAAAGTATGCAGAGATATCAAGATCAGCATGGTAGAATGGATGGAGCCTTGGGCTTGGAGCCAGAGAAAAAGAAAGTATAGAGAGAGAGAAGAGAAGAGCTTCAGAACAAAGCCACAGTTAGATGGCAGGCATGGATGACAAGCTGAGAATAAGGTCAGACTTGCAAGAAGAAGAAGGGTCACAAAAATCCAGCAGGGAGAGAGTAAGTAGAAGCAGAGGGTGGTCACCTCTATCAAATGCTGCAGAGAGCTCAAGAAGGATGAAGACTGAAAAAAGGCTATTCAGATTTGAGAAGGAAGAGATTGTTAGTTACTTTGGAGAGAGCAACTTCAATTGAGTGAAGAGGTTGGAAGTCAGATTGCAAATGACTGAGAATTGAGTGACAAGAGAAAGTAGGAGTAACAAGTCTAGATATTTTTCCCTTAGGAGTTTACAGTGAAAAAGGAAATATAGTAGCCTTGGTTTGCATTGTTAACCATGCCCAAAGGAGCAGAGACTCAGATCTGGGAGAGGGAATCTTTATGTGAAAGATATAGTGGACCTAGAGAGATATTAAAGATTAGACAGAGGCTATGATTATAGGAAACAATTTGCCAAAATAGACAGATGAGGATGAGATCAAGGATATAAGTGAAAGGATTTGCCTTGGATAGAAAAGCCATTTTCTCATCTATAATATGATGGACAGTATCTTGGACTAGCTCATCTCTAAGGTTTCTCTTCAGCTTTCATATTCTATGATATTGTGAACAGACCTTGTATTTTCCCCTTTGTTCACACCACTACCATACTCTATGAGGAGAAGAAAGTAAGGTTGGTGACCTTGCACAGCCCTCTCTCACTTGAATTAAAGTCAACTGTAAGTCATATCATCATCTTGATGTCATGGTCCTCTTGGAGAATGAAGGACAAAAATGACCTGTGAGTGAATAGCAGCTGTCCTCCCTTCTCCTCCCCTCTCCTCCCCTCTCCTCTTCTCTCCTGCCCAAGGGAAGGTACACTTCCCTGGCCAAAAGCTGTCTTTTTTCCTTTGGGTTTACTGGCTACATTTCTTGCTCAAAGATCAAGCCTTAATCCCAATTCATTCTGGAGCTCATGGACTGGACAAATCCCCACCCAACTCACAGAGTGAGTAGAGTGAGTGTAATTACTAGATAGTAATTGTTTCTCTTTTACCCAGGAACCCTGAGGGTCTTCCCCTCCCAGTTTGATTTTTTTTTTGTTTTTTATTAAAGGGGCCATCTCTTGAGTGGCCTCAAAAAGCCTATTCATTGAATGGGTATATCTCACTCAAAGTGAGAATGTGGTAAGACCTTAGCCTGAAAGGGCCAGGGTTTCACATTATTACATCCTGGGCCATCTCCAGTTGTCCTGATGAATATCATGCCACTGGACCCAGATGGCTCAGGAGAAGAAAGTGAGGTTGGTGACCTTGCACAGCCCTCCCTCTCTCAAATCAAAGTCAACTGCAAGTCATGTCCTCATCTTGATATCATGGTCCTCTTCGAGAACAAAGGACAAGCACAACAACCCCACCCTATGCTAGCTCCTCCCTACTTTGTACCTATTTAAATCCCAACCCCCTTTCAAAAGCCAGCAAAAATCCAATCCCCTCCATGAAGTTTCTCCTGACCTGCTCAGGAATGACCCTCAATCATCAGCCTCCCTCATCTGGTACTCAGCATTAGATGACTTTTAGGGTATAGCTCCACTTTCACATTTTCACTAACACCCCCCCCCCCAACTAGAATGCAGGTTCCATGAAGATAAAGACCAAGATATATCCCATTTTTTATTAAAATTGACATTTATGTAGAACTTTCAGGTTTGCAAAAGGCCTTACCTACATTATCTCATTTGAATCTACCAACATCCCTGTGAGGCAGATGCAATAGGTATTCTTAGCACCATTTTCTTTTTTTCTCTTTTACGGATATCTTTTGTCTTTATTTCAACCAACACTTCAATCTTCTGCCATTAAGCCTTTCCACGTGATGAACAATTAAACAAATTGACTGCATCTGACAATGTTTGTGATATTTACTTTAGAATAATTATTACAACTTTCCCTATCTCAGTTTTGATATATCTTAGCTTAGCATAAGAAATTAAATGAGAATTTTTAGGGAGTTTTGTGAAAGCCACAGATGACACAGGAAGGTAGATAAGTGACACAGAAAAAGTTTAGAAACTCAGAAATGCCTAAAATATGTGGAGAGTGTTGAGATAAAATATCAACATGTTGTATCTTTTCATGCCACAATAATTCAGACTTCTCCAGTACAAAGGGAGGGCCAGAAATTTTGACATGGATTTTCCGGATCGAGGGGGGCACCACATCCTAACCTCCAGAGGTGGAAGGGATAACTCTAGTACCCAGTCACCCTGACGTGAGGTGGGAGGTGGGAAGGAAGGATACTTCATCAACACTTTTCTGAACCCTTCATTGTTTTTGCAGTTGCTCACCGTTCTGCTTCCTTTTAGTCACCCTTAAGTTATAGATGAGAAAAGTGAGACACAAAGACATTAAGTGACATAGCTTAGGTAAGTGTCAGAGGAGGGACTGGCGCCCAGAGCGTCCTTACTCTAGACTAACCCTTTATCCACTAAGCCATGATGCTCCCACAGTAATTAAAAAAAGAACCTTGTTCATAGTAAGCCCAGTAAATGTTTGTTGATCAGCTGAAAAACAGAAGTACTGGACATAAAGCTTCTGTTTGTTCCAGGCTTGGCTCGCTGACTTGAGCCAAACAAGGATGGAGAAAGCTAGACTTGGGACATGTCCTGGAGCATCTATATATTTTGCAGGAAATAAATCTCTCTACTTGCTGCCAGTTAGTTCCATGAATTTAGAGCCAGGAATGTGAGTCATTTGGTTACTCAGAGCTTTCTTTCCTTTTAGAGCAGGATGACCTCATCCTTTCCTTCCAGGACATTCAAATGAGATCTAATCAGGCAGCCAATGGTGACCTACCTGCCTTATCAAACCTCTGTTCTGGAGTAACTTAAACCAGGGGTATCACTCCCCAGAGGTTTTTTTTAAAAATCATTATCATCACCATCATCATCATCATCATCATCATTATTTTTTTTTTCTGGGTTTTTTTTCTGAAAAGTAAATGTTTTCTACCTTCCAGAATCTACCTCAGTTCAGTTATTGTTAGTGATTACTTATGATTCATTATGACTTTTTATTATTTATTATTTTATGGTTAGTAATATATTAAGATTAGTCTGCGAGGAAAAATAAAAGGTGTTTTGGGAGCTCTGTGGACTGTTGAAAAGATACATATTGGGGAATAGTATGTCTATCTTTGCACAAAAGGGTAAAATATTGTTTTCCGTTGGAATTAAGAAATATAGAAGACCAAAATTGGACTTATCCCCCACAGTGAACTGAATGTTTTTCTCAGTGGAAGATGGACTTAGTTAAATATATGGCTATGTGAAACACTGCCACATTACCCAGTAGGCACACTAGAAATGTGCCTGGGGGTCCTCAAAGTTAGCATAAGATTAAAGGCCCTTAGGGTTAACCCAAGTGACATGGTGAGCTAAAAATATGCTACAGGTTGTCAGGAACTTTGCCAGTAGTGGCTTCTTGGCAGCAATGTGCTGCTAAATGTTTAACAACTGCCTTGAGAAAAAAAAATATGCAGGGCACACTTTTAAATTTAATCAGTATTATTAACATTTTCTCAGTAACTTTTTTAAGTCAAAACAATAAAAAAAAGGCACCAATCAAGTCCTGATTTATAGTGTTTGCACATTTCTGAGGTGTAAATGCTCCCACTGAAAATTTAAATCAAGTGTCCAAGTTTGTACAGGCTGGCTTCAGTCAGCATACAGCTGCTTCTTGGCCTCTAAAGGTATGGTGAAGCCTGAGTTCAGTCCTATTTCTGTGAGCCCCAGAGTTAAACTCAGTAATTTTCTATATATCCCTGCCATGTTTACCCCACTCCTGTAAGCTATAGCCTTCATTGAAGCATCCAAAATGTCATTCTGCTTAGAATTTGAAACTATCACTATGTGTTTTGAAGAATATTACATTATATATATATACACACACACATACACACATATATCTATATATGTGTGTGTATGTATGTATGTATATGTATATATGTGTGTGTATATATGTATGTATATGTATATATGTATATGTATATAAATGTTTTGTTTCATGTAATAACTGTAATATAGTACATTAGAAGGAACACTCATTCTCATGTCAGATGACTTGTGTTCAGATCCATCTTCTGGAACTTACAACCTGCATGACCTTTGGTAAATCATATAATCTCCCTGGGCCTCACTTTCCTCATGTGTAAAACTGAGAGGATTAGACTCAGTGATCTCTGAAGTTTCTGCCAACTCTAAATCTAATAATTTGATGCATTGTAAGCTTTCCACGAATTTATTTTCTTTGATTTTGTTTGTTATTTTTTCTCTAATTTGTAACCAGTTTAACCTGTATTTTCTTTATTTTTCCTTTATATTTCCTAAGTCCTTAGTATTTTCTAAGAACAAAACATGAATGCTGACAACCACAGTGTGTGAGGAGTTTTTCTGGTAGACATCCTTCACAGCAATGCAAGGACCAAAAAAATTCCCAATGGCCTCTTGAGGCAAAAACGCCTTCCATATTCAGAGAAAGAACTATGGAACTGTATCGCAGAATGAAGCAGACAACTTTCTCTTGTATTATGTTTTGTTTTGTTTTGTTTTATGGTTTCTCCCATTCATTTTATTTCTTCTATGCAACATGACTAAGGTGAAAATGTATTGAATAGGAATGTATGTGTAGAACCTATATAAGATTGCATGTGGAGGGGGGAGCAGGGAGGGAGGGGGAAAAAATCTAAATAAATGGAAGTGATTGTAGAAAACTGTAAACAAATAAGTTAGTTTAAAAAAAATATGAATGCTGACTGTTCTTTGGAGAGGTTAATGATGCGACCTGCTATTTGGACTGATATTGTGCATGCTTCGTGGTACAGGTTGATGTCTCCCCCTTTGGAAAGTGAGGAAAAGCCTTGCTAGAAGGTTTCTATTCCAGGAGAATTCAGAAGTATGGGGAGAGTATAAAAATAATAGAGAGTTGGTAGGTAGGTTGCTGAACTGAGAAGTAATCTGGTGATCGGAAGCAGGGTCAGTACTCAGATCAAAATTCTGATTTTCTCCCCATGGATCCTTTCCTTGGCTTTACTGATTGGTCTTTCTGAGGCTAAAAAATAATTCATCATCCTGTGGCCAAACTGCCTATTGAGGAATCTCTCCAAAATTAACTAGATTGGCCTTTGAAGAATGGGCACCAGGCTGATACTGGACCTGAATTTTAAAATCTTTCCATCATGGTAGAAGCTGCCAGAACTTATGGTCCACTAGCATAGAGAAGTCAATGTCACCCTAAGTCCACAATGAGGCATCATAGTAGGTCTTGAATAGAGATTTATAAACACAATTGAAATATTTTGTGAGGAAATTGTTAGAATATTAAAAAACCAAAACAAATCTCTCTCTCTCTCTCCCTCCCTCCTCCCCTCCCTCCCTCTCTCCTCCCCTCCTTCCCTTCCTCCCTCCCTCCCTGTGCATGTGTGTTTGTGTTATTTTATCAGTCCTCTACAGGATATCATGGTTGGACTCAAGTTCACATGCCATAGGAGTAGGAGATGTGGTTTAGAGCAACACTAGATTGTAAGTGAGAAAGTTTGGGCTATAATTCTATTCTACAAAATGTTTCATTTAGAAGAAGTGTTAGAGGTCAACGTTTCTAAATTCCTCCATTTCACATATGAGGAAACTGAGGACCAGAAAAATAAAGAAAATTATACCAAGTCACGCAGACAATAAGTGACAAAGCCAGAAATCAAACCTAGTCCTTTTGACTTCCAATCCAGTGGTCTTCCCACTAAGCCACACTCCTTTACCACTTTACTTGCTGTGTGATCTTGGATAAGTCACTTAACTTCTCTAGATTTCTGTTCTTTCATCTCTAAAAAATAAGGATAACACTTGTATCTACTTCATAGGTGTTGGAGGTGCCTCTATTGCCAGTACTACCTTTGTTCAGGTTTAACGTTGGGACACAATGAGGTCAGCGATCTTAGGCTCTTCCCCCTTCAGAAGAACCAAGATTCAAGTTTCAACAGGTTGGTCCACACGCTGAATGATGCCAAATTTTTGCAGTGGGTCTCCTAATGCAAAATGGTGCAGATGAACTGGAACAGCACCAGGAACACCAGAACCATAGGACAGATGACGAAACCTCCACATATTTCTTCTCCTAATGTCACATCTGACAGTCAACAATTCATCATCATGCATTGGACTTATCTGTAGTTACAGTAGCTGAGAAGTCAGAAGCCTATTTCATACATCCTATCCCAAGTTCCAAGTTGACACCAAAACTCTTCCTGTACCACCACTCACTCAGTATCACATGATGGACATGTCAAAACCTCTACCTCCCCAAGAGCCACATGAAGGGAATGATACAAAATCTTTTTTTTCCCATTAGTGATATCAGTGGAGAGGATTTCATCTTCTTCCACATGGGCTAACTAAAGAACTTTGCCCTTCACTCACTTCCAGTGACACCATTGGAATTTCCACTCAGCCAGCTAAGGGATCCCCTTTCTTTCTAAAAATAAATAATTTACCTATGTAAATAAATACATACCTACCATAGATAATGACAATTTTGCTTCCCCCATGTTATTAAAAAGCAAGACATCTCCCAATAATGCTAACCCTTTTTCCCCTAGCCTTTTCTAGAAAGAGTTGCCCAAACCACCCCAGGGGAAAGGAAGCCTGGTAATTGAGGGGCTTATGATCTACCTCTCCCAGGAATATAGAGAGCCCTCTGAGGGGATAAGGACTTTGATGCCAAGGCAATTCTGCACTGGAAAAGAAATAATGAAGGAGCAGAGAGGACTAACTAGAACTATTTCCAAAACCAGTTCATTCTCATCAAGTCAGTTTTCCTGGAGATTGGATTCCTGAAACCACCAGACCAAAGTGCTCTTCCCTTTCCTGGGTGAAATTGATTTGTCTAAACATGGTCTCTGGAGGATGGACCACCCGACATGGGTAGTTTGATGCTTAATGATGCAGCTGTTGATTGTATGAGGTTATCTTTCCTTGAGATGGGAAAGTGCCATTTTGCCATTTGGAGACCAGTTGAAGATCATTTGAATTAGGTGGGTGCTTCAATTGTCACAAGCAACTCAGTTGGGAAGGAATAGCTGTCTTGTCTTTAGTTAGGAGGATCATATGGTCACAAGATAACATGGAATAATTATATCAAAAGTCCAGATTGACACGATTCATTCCTTAAGATCTGCTGTTTTTATAAAAGGTCCAATCTGGTCGTTTAGCATATAATATCTTTGATGGATGTTGACATAGAATAGGAGGCCCTGCAAAATTCTTCCATTGGTCCTGACCCAAAATGGAAGAGTCTTTGTTGCCCAATCCTATGCTCACTAGGCCAAACCCATGGCCACTGTCCAGCTATTGGTGCTGAGAAGATCTTTTCTGTCCCATCCCCCAAGGGTCTCTCCTACATCATCCATGCAGTCTGTAGCTCAGTCCAATGGAAGGCCCCATTCAATCGGGTATCTCCTGCAACTAGACTGGTGGCTGTTGAATGAAGTTCATTTGTGTACTTCTCTCTCACAGCAGATGAAGCCTCTGGTGAACCAGGCAAAATGGAATTCCTTAGGAGCCAAGTCCTTATAGTTGGGAGCTCACTGGGTCAATGGAAGAGACAGGGTTCCAGGATCGTGATTCCAGTCTCTAATATAGTCCCTACCTGTTTGTAAAGAGCCTTAACACCATAAGAACCCAGGCAAGTGTGATCTTTAATGTCCTACTTCCATTTAACCATAAAAACCTCTGGTATTCTTACCATCTTGTTAGAGGGACCAGCTTACATCAACCAACCCATTATAAGCAACTCTAGACAAAGGGTGATTTATGACCCTGTGTCAACTGTTCATTAGCAACTAGGTCCCAGTAATAGGCAAGCAACTGCTTTTCAAAGGTGGCATAGTGAGTGACTATTCTGGGGGCACTTAGAGCTCCAGAAACTTTACAGCTGCTTATTCTAGCCACTTCTTGATGCCTGTCAAAGGCTCCATTCAGTCTGGTCTTTAGAACAGAGACTTCCAGAAACATGAGTTTTGCAGGGTCATAAGGGCCCAAGGGGAAAGACTGCTGAACAGTCCTTATCTTCCAGGGCTATCCTCGCTTGTGGGCCCCACTTGAAAGAGGCAGATTTGCTAATAAATCAGTAAATAAGAGTCATCAGGATACCCGGAAGAGTCCAATAAATCTCTGGGCTTCCTTCTTAGATCATGAGAAGCAAACTGATTTTCTTCTCTCTAAGTTTTCTTGAAACTACTCTTTTGAGTTTTTCCTTTACCTATCTAACTGCTCCTTTTCAATCTCTTTTGCTGGCTCTTCAAGCAGGTCATGTCCACTAACCACAGGTCTATCCTGGGACTTCTCTATATATACTGTTTCACTTGGTGACTTCATCAGCTCTTACAAATTCAACTGTCATCTATACTAATGATTTTCAAATCTGCTTATCCTCTCTGCTGACCTCCAGTCTCATATCTCTCAACAGCCTATTGAACATTTTGAACTAGATGGTCTGTTGACATCTTCAATTTAGCATGTCCAAAACAGGCACATCACTTCACAAACATACACACACACACACACACACACACACACACACACACACACACACACATCCATGCTCCCAACCTGTCCCTTGTTCCAAACATCCTAATTACCATTAAGGGCACTACTGTCTTCCCAGTCAGACAGGCTCAAAATGTAGGAGTCATCCCTGACTTTTCATTCTCTCTCCCACACATACCCTCCATACCCAAATTGTTTCCAAGGTTTGTCAATTTTGCTTTACCTTGCATCTTACTTTTTCTAACATCTCTCATATATACCTCCTTTTCCCTTTTGAGACTGCCACCTTTCTGGTGCAGGATTCCATCACCTCACATCTATACTGCTACAATAGTCTGCTGGTTAGTGTCCCTGCCAGACTTCTCTCATTACATGCCAGTCCATCTTTTACTCAGCTATCAAAGTCATCTTCTTAAAAGGCAGGTGACTAAGTGAGCACCCTCCTGAATAAACTCTAGTGGAAGGGGGAAGGAAAGAAACAACTATCTATTCTATTCCAGGCATTGTACTACATACTTTACAAATATTATCTCATTTTGTCCCCAGCACTCTATCCACTGTACCATCTATTTTCTACAGTGGCTCCCTATCACTTCCAGGATCAAATTCAAATAGTCAATAGAAATTTATTTAGCACCTACTATGTGCCAAGTATCAACAGAAGTGCTGGGAATATCCCCCTCTAAAAAAAAAATTCCAAAAGACAATCCTTGCCCTCAAGGAGCTCACAATCTAATAAGAATCACCAGGAAATTACAATCACCAGGAAACTAGAGTCAATCACATCCTGGAGACAGATTTCTCTCCCCTTAGGGATTTCAAGAAACCCCTAAAGGTAGGGAAAGAGAAAAAACCTATGCTTCCCCATGTTGTGGGAAGGGGAAAGAAGCTGCATCCAGAAAACTAAATATTAATCCTATCACAACAGATTTGTAAACAATTATAAAGGAAGTATCAAGGAATTTTAATAACTCACAATTCTGGAGTCTTAAGGGTTAGGGAGCACTTTCATTTTAACAATTCTGTGAAATATTTTCTGTGTTAAGATCCCCATTTTATAGATGAAGAAACTGAAGTTCAAGTATTTTGTAGTGCCAATGTGATATTCACAGTGCCTACGGAGGCCATGAATATGCTACCACAATTCTGAAGCCAAATACAACAGACTCTCCTCACGGAAGACAGAACCAAAACATTTATTCAAACAGCAGAAAGCCAAATCCCAACACCAGAAAGCCAAATCCATCATAGTAACCAAGAAATCTATACACAACAACCATGCAGAGGGCAACACCATCCCCAAGCCTTCGCTCTGTTAAGCAAACCAGGTCCCTTAAACCAATCACAAACAGACTCTCCCACTCACAGCCAGCTGCCTGCTTCCTTGGTCCTTCCCAGCTCTGACTAGTCTGACCAACTTCCTCTCAGTTCTGCTCTAGCTCCACATCTTCCTGCTCTACCCCTTAAGCAAGCTCCTCCCTCCACAGACTCACGTGACTCAGGTTTCCATGTTATCTAAGCAGGTCACATGGACCTATTAATGGGCAGGAAAAATCTTCCTATTCCATTAAAAATACATTCATTCCATTAAAAATGCATTAACAATACACTATTATAAGACTAATCACACAACTAGTAAATGGCAGAGCTGGTACTCACATCTAAACGCCCTGGTCCCAAATCCACTGCTCTTTCTACCACTCCATATTCCCTGGCTGCTCAAGCAAGATAGGTATAGGGACTGGACCTGTAATTTCATTGGTAAAATGAGTTCCTGTCTGAAGGAACACCCCCTATACCACCTTTTCTATACCTTATAGTCTCAGTTGTATAAAGCATATTAAATGACTTGATCTTGGTGAAGGAGCAGTAGGTGTGTGCATTGGGGGGTGGGGGAGCTTGAACCTCCCCCACCTTTAGTCTTCCTGGCTTGGAAGCCCATCCACTAAGCCATGCTTCCAAATCAGGTAAGTGATGCAAAGGTGCTATTAACATTTCAACCATTATAAAAGTGAAGAACTGTTATTGATTTGGGGGTCTATATAATGCAAAGCAATTTCAGTTAATTCCATTTATTTTTAAATACGAGCTTCTGTAGGGTTCTCCTTGCATCTCTCAACATCAGCTTATCTTTCTATACATTACACATTACTCCCTTACGTCACATCACAATCTAGCCAAATTAGTTTTCTTACAGTTCCTTATATACAGCACTTTCTGTCTCCTGTCTTTACTGGGTAGAATCCATTCCCTCCTCATCTCAAATTCAATTTATAGAATCTTTAGTTTCTTTTAAGATTCAGCTCATGTATCACCTCCTGCGTGAAACCCTTTCTGATTTTCAGTGCTTTCTTCCTCAATAGAGCTGGTATCTATTTTGTATAAACTTATATATGCCTATGTTGTCTCCCATAACTAAATTATAAGCTGTTTAAAGGCAAGACTGTTTCACTTTTGTCTTTGTCATCTCAGAACCCAGCACAATGCTTAGCACATAGTAGGTGCTTAAGAAATTCTTGTTACTGGATTAATATGAGTCCTCAGTTTCTCTGAGCTTTAGTTGATTTGTCAATCAATTAACAAGTCTTTGCTGAATAGTCTGAGTGCTATAACATGATACTAGATGTTTTGGAGAAAATGATAACATGCTAATGAAATTAAATCTAGTCCTTAATCTTGAAGTTCACAGGGTAACATGGGAAATGAGATGTGTAAATATGTCTACATAATTGTGAATACTAAATACAATCACGCTTTATTTATATTTATTATATAGCAATGAATAAAAAGAGGAGAAGGCAAAAAAAGGTTCAGTAAAACTAAGTCACATCTTAACAAAGCCTGGTGGTATCTGAAATGTTCCATACCCACAGCCTCCTAGGTATCTGCTCTCTTTTTTCTGAGACAGGGCTTATCATTTTTACTAAGGAGTGATTCATTTTTATTTTTGTGTTATGTCTTGTTGTTGATATTTGTTTTGGTTTATATTGTTAATAGTCATTGTTTATGTTATTTTCCTGGACATTTTTTTAATGCCCTGAACTGGATATTCTGTGTAAATCTTAAACCCAACATGTCCAGAACTAAACTCATTATCTTTCCCTGCCAAGATGTACTTTTTCTTAACTTCTCTATTAGTGTCAACAATACCACCATCCTTCAGTACCCAGGTTTGCAACTCCAGTGTCATCCTTGACTCCTCACTCTAATCCCTTCCCCCTAGCCAATCAGTTGTCAAGTCCTGTTATTTTTCCCTTCATAACATCTCTCATATATTCCCCCTTCTCTCCTCTGACAATACCACCACCCTAATTCAGACCCTCATCACCCCACACCTGGATTATTAGAATAGCCTCTGAATTGGTCTCTCTCTGCCTCAAGTCTCTCACAACCTGCATAAGATTCTGAAGTAGACACACTTGATATAACATCTCTGGAACTCAATTTCCTCATCTGTAAAACAAGAGAGTTGGTTATGATCATCTTTTCCAATTCTAAATCTTAAGATCACATGATCCTGTTTCCTCCCTCTCCAATCCATGCTCCACTCAGATGCCAAAACACAAAGTCACCCTGTCCTCTACTCAAAAATCTTCAATGATTTCTTATTATTTTTAGGAATTTCAATATGGCATTTAAACCTTCCATTCTTTTTTCATATTATTCTTTTTATATTTTGCATTTATATTACATTTTCTTTGCCAATTAAACTGGTCTGATAGTCATATATTTCCATTTTCTGTGCCTTTGCTCAAGTGATCCTCCATGCCTGGAATGTACTCCCTCCTCACCTTTGTATTTTCTTTGTATACGTTGTATGCATGTACTTTTGTGCACATTATATCCCTTATCACTGTTATATCATTGCAGTAAGGACAAAGATTATTTCCTTCATCTTTGTAGTCCCAATACCTAGCACAGTACCGTGTACATAATGGGTGCTTAATAAATATTTGTTAAGTTGATATAAATTAAACTGAATCCTATGATCCTACTGATTTGTGGATAATAACTAGATTTTAAAATTACTTTTATTGGAGGTATTTTGAGGCACCTCAAAATTTCCAAATTTTAATTTAAAAATAAATTTCTTTCCAGTTTTCCTAGATAGTAGGAAAGATAGTAGATTTCCTTATAGTAAAGTAAACATAGGAAATTAAGAAAATAAAGGAAAGTCTTTGATTTTAATTCATTTAGTAGGTGGAGAAAATGTCATGGTGAACCTACCTTGTGTTATAGTTAACGAAGTCAAAGAAGCTTTTTTTTTTTAAATGAATCTCAACCTCCTTATTATACTTAATAAGACTGAATTCAATACGATTGAATTCAGTTCAATCAAATAAATCTATTGAGAGGTCAACTACGTGCAAAGTTCAAAATATGATGAAAATACTACTGGGGGAGTTAATATTTGGAATCATCATATAAATTTTTATCACTTCACACCTTAGAAAACAATCAAGAAAAACACTGGGCGATGGATCTCGGAAAACAACCTACCAGTCCTAGCGTGGTCTATGTGGATAGGTAGTGGAAGGCAACCTGGTATAATGGAAGAAGACTTGGATTTGAAGTCAGTGGACAAGGATTTGAAATCCAGCTCAACTACTTAATGTCTGGGCAACCTTGGACAATTTCTTTTGCCACCTCTTTGGGCCTTCCTTTCCTTCTCTGTAAAATGAGGGGATTGGACTAAATGGTTTCTAAGGTCTTTTCCAGGTCTAAGTCTTGATACTAAAAATATTGGGTTACTATATTTCACTGCATAACCCTGGTTTCTACTCCACAGTCCAATATTTGGTTTATAGTCTTTCATCTTATAATTGTCACATGGTATAATTCTGTTCATCACACTACTTAAAAGGTAAACAACAGAGCAGCAATGTATTCACCAGTGGCATATGGATATACATTTATCTCTCCCACATTGCAATCTGGAAGCCTAGAAATCTCAGAGCACATGATTGATGGCAATCAAATTAGGATCTTCTGCTGTTTTTGTTTTGCTAAAAGTGCCTCTGACTGAACAATGTGAATAAAAAAGATCTTCCCCACCCACTAATGTGGGTGTGACCATTGAGGGAAGCTTGATTAGGGAGTTGTTTTGTAGGAGGGTTCTAAGTACCTTTTGTTTTTTCTAATGAGGCAATGGGTCAGAGGGGTCATGTCCTGTGACTCTGAAAAGTATATAAATACTCTGAGGATTAGGTCTAACCTTGGGGCTCAGTTTTTGGAAGGTTTGTGTGTCAGATGAGACTCTGGGAAGCCACTAAGGAGCCCCCCAGCTTTGAAAACCCAGATGTTGGTGCTTCTGTCTCTGGTAAAGATGTATTTATGTTAATGGTCAGGCAGTTGGGAAGCGCTCTCTGTTGATTCTTTATTTCTCTGAAATTTTGATTTTCTCTGATACCTGTGCTTGATTAAAATGATTATTAACCCCTCAAAAATTCTTTCCTTATTTGAATGCAGATCTAAGAACCTGTGACAGCAAGCACCCGTGTGTATGTTGGGGTGCTTACTGTTACAATGAATTTTCAGTATATTTCCAAAAGCCAAAATTTCTGAAAGCTGACTCTTATGGTTTGTTTAGAGCGCTGCAGTACTGACGGTATTATCACTCAACCCAATGAAGAGCTGTATGCACAAGGGGAGTGGGGGATAAGCAAAGCTGCCCTGAATAAGTCACATGATATGGTAAGACTTACATCTTCCCAATTTTAACATGTATTCATGAGTATGCCACCCATCCTAATCTTGCACCAAAGACAGTTTAGTAATAAATGATTTTTAATAATACCCACACAATTGAAAAAAGCTTCACATAATGGTCACACCCCACTTTTTTTGCAAAAAAATTTGCCATAAAATCTGAAACAGTAATGTGAAAGATATGCTGTTTAGCCTCTGCAATGCCCCCATAGTCTTTTTAGAGGTTAATGAACTCCATTTTCCAAGGCTTTCTGGATTGCAGACTGGTGTTTTATCTCAATGACAGTATCATCTCATCCTGGCACCTTGATCAGCAGGATGAATTGGTCCAGACCATCCTGAGTGCCTGCTCCAGCCTGGCTTTTTGACAAGTTGGAAAAATGCCATTTCTAAAGGAAGGAGACAGAATTTCAGGGACAAAAAAGAGTTCATAGCATTCAGAGGCAGAAGGGGCCTTATTAATCATTTAATCCACTACTACCACCCTTGTTTTACAGTTAATGAAATGGAGGCCTAGGAAAGTTCAGTAACTTACCCAAGGTCACCCAGGTTAAAAAGTAGTGGAGTTGGATTTGAACCCAGATTCTCTGCCTCAGATTCAGAGCTCTTTCTGTAACACTGGTCAACTCTAAACTCTTAACTCAACTAGTCTCATTTGTTCTCCCCCTTCAGTATACACTACCACACTAAGGCTTCATATCTTTCAACTAAAAAGCTCTAGTTCTTTCAGGTATTCCTCATGTGGCCTGGTTTTCAGGCCGCTCACCAATCTGGTTGCCCAGAGTGAAACAGAAGTTTAGAGTCAGAATCAATAAACACCTGCTTATTGTACCTGCTATGTGCCAGGCACTGTGCTAAAACTGGGGATACAAAGGAAAGGCCCAAGACAATCCCTGCACTCAAGGAGCTCATAATCTAATGGGGGAAAGATAACAGATAAAAAGAGGCTAAAAGGAAGGGGTGAGAGGTCAGGATATCCAGTGCAAGTGCATGATAAAGCCCTGCAGACAGAGGAAAGTGATGAAGTGAATTCCTTCAAGGGTGGAGGATCTGAGTGAGGTTCCTCAAAGTATTCATTCTATCCTCTCCAGTAAGAGGTAAGGAGGGGTCCCAGAGACAGGGTGATGAGGGACAGGAATTTAAAACATCATTTTGCAGAATAATGAGTTTCTGGAGATCTAGAAGACCAAGAGAGCAGCCAGGTGGGAAATGAAGGTCAGCTTCTTCATTCTGGACATTATGCTGGGATTTATGAAATCTGAGATGATTTTGCATCTGTGTGACATTAATGATTCCTTCTGGGTTTACTTCTGAAGTCATTTTTACTTTAACTATGCGAAAGTCAGAGAGACTCCTCCAGCCCTCCCCCCATCCTGTATTTACTTATTCAGTTGCTTCTTGGATCTGAAGTATACCAAAAGTATGTCAAAAGGATTTTGTTAGATTTGACCCATCATTTCAGTCTATCAAAAATTTTTGAATGCTAATTCTGTTATGTAACATGTTACTGGGTTGTGTAATTTGCAAATTTGATGGCTATACCATCTACATTTTCATCCAAGTCAGTAATAAAATGTAGGCTGTTATGCCCTCCCAGGTTGACAGTAATCCATTAATCAATGCTTTTTGAACATGAACATTCAACTAGCTTATCTAAAATCTCTTCTAGCTCTGAAGTGTTATTATTCTATGAACCCAACTAATTATATGCAATTATCCAGCCAGCATTTCCCCCCTTTTTTTCACAAGAGTAACATGAATTGATTTCTTAAGTCTGGACATGCTGTCTACAGCATTCCTTAGATCAATCAGTCCAGTAAACTCTGTCTACATAGAAGAGAGAGTTGGAAACATAGAAGCTGATAAATTTTTAATAGAAGAAGGTAGAGGAAGAAGAACAGAGAGTTAAGACATGGACCTTGATTAAACTCACAGTTAGGGGTTACAAGGAGTCAGGAGAGATACGGAAGCAATGCTAAAGCAGTTTGATGTAACAGAAAGAGGAGAACTTTTGAAATTAGAAGACCCCGGTTCAAATCCTACCTCTGTTGCTTAATGCCTCTGTGACACAGGGCAACCTCACCACTCTGAACCACCGTTTGTAAAATGAGAGTACTAATGGGACTCCCAAAGTCCTTTTTAATGTAAATCAATCCTATAAATGACTAGGGATGTAGTCCGTAGAATACTTTGTATAGTGTCACAAGATGCCTGGGGCAGGAGAGAAAGGAAATGATCAATAGTTTCTCCCCTGCCCCTCTCTCCCCCTCTCTCTTTCTCCCTCTCTCTCTCTCTTTCCGCCCCCCCCCCTCTCTGCATATATATACACACATGCACACAAACATATATACATATATTCACACATAAATACAGGACACACATATGTATGCACATGTAATCAGAAAACAAGTAATTAATTGACCATTGGCAGTGTGTAAAAGTGAATTAATTTTAAAATTGAATTAATTACATATTGCTATATTACTCAACTCATTTCAATTTAAAAATAAACATCTTTTTTTTTCTTCTTCAATGATAGATTAGCTATAGAGAGGGGTCACAGAATCATAGATCTAGAGCTGGAGAAATGAATAGTTAAAACAGTCTCAGGACAGATACCACTTTATATTAGCAAAACCTGTAGGGAAAGAAAATCCTCTATGTTATTAAAAAGTTAATAGATCTATCAGGGGCTGACTCCATCTCAGACACATGGTCATCCATACCAGTTATTACACAGCTGATCTAAGACAGATGTATTGGGCTTATTTGTGGAACCCTCAGAGCTTCAAGACAGGTTTTTTGCATATATAAGTAATACATATTTAGGTCTGGTGGGTTTTTTAATGTACTGTATAAATTTCACTTCGTAATAGAAAAACGTCTAGGCAATGTATTTCTGGACTATTACTGAATTTCTTGGCTGATTAAATTCAATTTTTTATCTCTATGCCTCACAACATCACCAGGAGCCCCCAAAACGTACACTATGCTGTGTGGAATGGCTGTGTAACATCTTTCATCACACACTTTGGGAACTGCAATATGTCTTAAGACATTGCTGTGCAGCAGATGTGATATTGGTTGCCATACATGTGCAGGGAAAAGATGGAAAGCATCATTATCTAAGCCTTGAATTCACATGTACTTAATACCACGGATAGCCTTTGACATTCAGGAGCTGGGACAACTCTAGCTCAATTTCTTTTTATCTTATAGGTTTTTTTTTTTAATTAACGAAAATCTATTTTCTCTCCCTCCCCCATTGAAAAACAAGAAAAATAATCCTTTTGAATAAATATACTTAGTTAAACAAAACAACAACAAATTTCCTCATTGACTGTGTTCCAAGAGCATGTATTCCAAGAATATTTTCCCTAAAATATATCACCTCTATGTGAGAAGCTGGATTATGCTTCATCACTGATCCTTTGGAATCATGCACGCTCATTGTATTTTTCATAGTTCTTTCAGCTTTTGAATTTTTCTCTATAATTTGGTTAAGGTTAAATTGTTCTTCCACTTCTTATCTGCATTGATTCATACAAGTCTTTCCATACTTCTTCAAAATCCTCTATTTTCTCTTTTCTTACAAAACAATAGTACTCCATTACATTCATTTACCGTATTGTATTCAGTCATTCACCAATTGATGAGTACCTCTTTAGTTTCTGTTTTTTGACACTATAATTATTATGTTTTTGCATGTATAGAACCTTTTCTTGTGTGTGTGTGTGTATGTGTACTCTGTGTTTCCTACCAGTGATATAGCTGGTATATACTGGTTGATAATTTCTGTGTATAATTGCGTATTGGAACTATATTGAGTTATATTGGATCATATATCTAAAGATGGACTGAGTCAAATTAGGGCTCTCCACCCTTTCTTGGAGTGTGGGAAGGAAGAAAAAGAAGAGCTACTTTTTATTTCACTAAGACTTAAGATAATTAGAGGGATGAGGGAAGGAATTCCGAAGTCCCTGGGTGTTTTAGAATCTGGACTGGAGACAGAGATAGTTTCCACAAGTGTGGAAAACATTCCAGATTGGACACAACAAGTATTTATTAAGCACCTACTATGTGAGGATTATTTAAAGTGCTGGAGATATAAAGATGACATGAAAAACAGAAAGAGAGAGGAAGTATACATTTGGGAAAATATTCCTTCTTCCTTTCTCTCCCCCATGACCTAGATGGAGAAAGAATCTGGGGACCCACATCCTAAGTTTCATGCAGTATGTGTAAGCTATAGTATCCTTCCTTTAAGAAGTGACTTGAATGTTCTTATTAAGATTATGGATTTCTGGGTAATGACTCGAATTACAATCATACTTGAAACAGTTAGAGGGATACTTAAGTTCAATTCAAATTCAATTCAATTTACTTAGATGCTACTTTGTAAAAAGCGCTTTTAAAAATGCACTTTTTAAAAAGCAAAAATGAATGTCTGCCCTAAAGGATATTCCAGGATAACATAAAAGGATAACACCTACACATGAAACCACTACAAAGCATTTTTCCTCAATATGGATTAGTTTTCCCTAAAATGCACATAGCTATCAGTGGGACTTAATTGTTTTTTGTCTCCCTTGACACAGTTTCCTGTTCACCTATGGGCTCCTCTGACTTTGTGGATTCCAGAAAACCCTGCAAGTCTTTTTCCTCTTTTACAAAAGGAATGAGAATGTGATTAAGCCTTGATCATTGAATGGGCATTGTCAGTCATACAGAGACCTGTTAAAGACCTTAGCTTGAAAAGATCAAAGTCCCCCACTGCATCTTGGGCCATCTCCAGTCATCCTAATCAATATCTTTCCACTGGACCCAGATGGCTCTGGAGACGAAAGTGAGGCTGATAACTTTGCACAGCCCTCCCTCACTTAAATCCAATTCAATTGCCTGTCAAGGCATTACCTCCTAGGCATCACCTGATGTCATGGTCCTCTCTGATAACAAAGGGCAAACAACATTTACTGAGAAGGTAGAGTAAGAAGACAGGTACCAACACATTGACCCTGAACCAGGGGCCCATTCCCTCCCTCTACCACTTTGAGCCCTGGGGACGTTGGAGTCACACTTAAAATGGCTGCCACAAAGCATCTTGTCTCCCCAAAATCATTTCCAAATTCATCATAGTTGATAGATAAAGTCAATTCTTTGCTGCAACAGGAAACAGCATCTTGAAATCAATCTACTGTTGGGCTGGGTCTCAGGGTCTTGCTAGCACCTCACCTAGCTTGGCCACCAGCACACTGTAGTATGGACACCAATTACTAGACCCTGGTTTTCCCTATTTTTCAAAGGTCAGAAGGTCAGTCTAGACCAGCATTTCTTAAACTGTGGGTTTAAGGATTGACTTGAGGGTTGTGAAAAATTTGGCAAGGGTAAAAGGTTTCTGAATATACAACAACCAAAATTTATTTAATTCAAAATCAAATGAGTAATGAATCCGAGGTGTTTCTGGCAGTGCTTGCCTGTGTTGCATCACGTAACTTCACTGCAGCCTTGGTTCTGAATATATAATACATGCACTTTGTACTGCACATGTTGTCATATCACATGACACAACACCAATAAATGCTGCCAGGAACCTTTTGGTTCAGATTTGAAACTATTGTATGTTATGAATTGTAGTGTTTTTACTGTACATACAAAATTGTTAAATGAATTTTGGTTTAGGATTGACAGAATTTCCAACAATTTCTGAACAATTTCTAAAATGACTCTAAACATACTTCTGCCATTTTGTAGTATGTATTTATGTATCCTCAGCATTGACAATTATAAAATTAAAATATTGATCAACTCTGAAAAATGTTGAAGATACTCTATGTCTTGCAGTATCACATGTTCAGACAAGATTTAATTCTTTATGCTAAACTAAACGAGCACATCTTTCTCATTAGTATGCAAGTTTGCTTTCATCTTTAATAAATGGTAAAATTATATGTATACCAACATTTTTAAAATGTTTTAAAATAAATTTGTTTATGATTTATTATCGATAAATATTTGATTTGTATACCTATTTTATATATCTATATACCAAGGGTCACGTAAAAATTTCTCTGGTGAAAAGGGGTCATGGGTGGGAAAGGTTTAAGAAGCCCTGGTCTAGACCATTCCATCTCTAATATTCCTTCACCTAAGAGCAGGAAAAGACAAAGCAGAAGCTTTGGGAGAAGGCAGAATGACAGAGGCACCATGTCCATGTTTACAAGTCAGGTTGAACAGGAGTCCACAGTTGCTTCTCCTCTCATCTGTTTCTTGAACTGGAGGTTTTAAGAATTGATTGCCTCAATCACTACCAGGAAAGAGCAATTTTGTTAGTGCCTTTTGTACCAGACTTAAGTCTGGCTCAGGATCTGGAAATAGCCATAGAAGAGCTGCATATAGTCTGAAATTGAGAGCAAGACATTTCCATTCCATATCCTACCAAGCTCCCAGAAGCAGGATCACCAAGTCCTAACATATGCACCTGCTCCCAGCACTGGCATCTCATTGACGACTTCCCCATGACACACAGATTTCAAGTATTTGGCAATAGCTCCTAGTGTTGACTACTAGACCAGGAGTCACAAGACAAGTTCAGGTCTCAGCCCTGCCACTTAATAATAACTGACTCTCTATCTCTATCTCTCCTCTCTGTCTCCCTCCTTTCCTTCTCCTTTACTGTTTCTGCCTCCCCTACTCCCCAACTCTGTGCTTGTATTTATGTTTGTTTCCTCTGTCTTTCTGCATGCATACACACACACACACACACACACACACACACACACAAACACAAACACATTCGGTAAACTGACTATATCCAGTAAACAGAGAGGATGGGAGCCACTTGTGTCATAGGAGATATTCATAAGAGGCATGAAAGTAATATGGTCGGAGGTAAACAGATTAGAAGAGGGGAAATAGGAAGACGAGACAAGCAAACAGGGAAGGAAGGAGGTCCAGAGGACAGAAATAAAATTGCGTGCTCTTTGATAAGGTTAATCTGATAAACTAAATTGGGCTTCTATATAAATGGTGTGTAAGAGATTAACATATTGTCCTTCCATAATAGCATTTCATGTAAACTGGGGCCCTCAATAATTTTAGCCAAGAGAGCAAGGAACATGAGGATTGCAGGTCTCATAACCAAACCAGTAGGAAAAATAATTTTTAGGTATGAAAGAGCAATTTCCCCCTTCTCGTCAATCATACCAATTGGGTAGCTTCTGTTCTATGTGCAAAACTAGCCCTGGATCTAGATGAAAGGGGAGAGTAAAAAATGTTTGTTCAGGTGGCATTACCTTGTATCCCACACATTAGAATAAGTGCCTCTAAAATACTGTTTTAAATTGAGGTTCCATGAAGTGAGTGGCAGGTGATTACTCGGGACAATATGACAAATTTCAAAGCCAACTTGTTTGGTGTCTCCTATGCCACCTCCTATGGCATGCAACAATTTTGAGATTCTGACAAATGCTTTCCTTTTGTGTTGCCACTTAATTCAATTGGAAAATGGCAAGCATTTTCAGTGCTTGTTTTAGTTTTTAAAAATTCATGAACTCACAAAAGGACAAGAGGACAATAACTAGCCATTCATGGCCCTAGAATTTCAGACACATACAACATTTTGACACAGAGACTTTGGTCCATTTGTCTTTTCAAATAAATCACCTAGGGTAGACAGAGTTATGAGGGCCACAAGAATTAGAGGTAGCTCCACAATGGAGCTTGAGAGTTGGTAGACTGAGGACATATTTTTTTCTCTTCAAAGGGGAGGATTATGTTCCCAGTTTTCTCACCCTCAAATGACTATTCACCATGTTTTTGTGTGGAGATTGGTTGGTCTCATGTGTTTCTTTTGAGACAGAAACATTTGGGGATTGCCACTGGTTGTGTTTGTCTAGGACTGTGAAAGGACTCAGAAAGGAAATTGGAAGCACTGCTGTCACCAGAGATAAAATTGAGCTCTCTCCAAATCTTTCTGCACACTGCTTCTCTGAAGTATCCTGAACAAGGTTTACCTCTCCTCCCATGGGCTAAAATGCACCAGATGCATCTTATCTTCCCATAGAAATGTTATTGGGATTAGAAGTAGGATAGGAAGACCCTGGGAAGAATGGCAGATTCCTCAAAGATATATATCAGTGTTTAAGAATTGGCCCTACCAGGGTTGGAGAACCTTCAGGCAAAATCCATAAGGTGCAATAAGCCTCAACTATGTGAGAGCTCCTGGATCCTAGTACTTTCACTCTGTAGGGGAGTCTGACCCTACACTTCCATTAATAGTCTATTTTTTTTTAGTGTGAAAATATAATTGCTACTAAGTTTTGGAGTAATTTGAAGGGATAATAATATATTATTTTAATGAATAATAATCAGGAGAAATTCAAACAAGCTGTGATAACCTGATACTTTCAAAATCTTAGTACCAAAGACTTTATGTTGGTAGGCAGCCTTATGTTCCTGTGAGTCACTCAAATCAAAATAGCCCATGTCAGGGATGTCTGGAAAGTGTTGATTCAGCATTGACCATGGAAGGAAGTAGAATTCTTCTTGAAATTTGTAGAGCAGAAGTATTCTAAACACACTGGGTTGACCTTAGTGGAGCCTTCTTCCACCCTCCCCTTCTCCCCATTACCAAGTTTCCAAAGTCTATTGGAAGGACTTGCAATCTGAAGCAGAAGAAAAACTAAAGAATAAGGAATCTTAAAAGAGAAGGAGTTTTCTGCAGGTTAAGGCCTGGAGTTAAGACTTACTGGTTCAACTCACAAATCTCATATATCACATATGCTCTGATATCATACTTGCTATCCATATGAATGCAGAAAAGACTTATTCAGCTGTTACTGACACCCCATGGGAAAAGCTGCAGTCATGTAATAAAACCCAAGTATAATTAAAAAGCCTTTTCTTCCAGATTGGAGAGCACAATGCTCCAAGCCATCAGTAGGAAAGTTCTCCTCTGTTTTTGCTATCACTGATAACTCTCCTTATCTCTTTCTGGTGAAATCAAACCAAAGACTCCCCACCTTGGTGACAAATCCTAGGTAGGGTATGTTACAATGATTTCAGAAATAATGTTGCACATCCAATGTGTGAGGCTTATTTGGATTTTAAAAGTTGTGTTATTTGTCTCTCTGAAGCCACCAAGAAATCGACCATTAAAAAACTGATAATAGACTCTGCCATTCCATCATTCTTTTTCGATATTAATGTTTTCTATGCTTAATAGGAAAGAAAAAGGATAGCTTTCTTTGATTAGCTATTTTATCTTCACGCTTTCAAGCAGACAAGCAAAGCTGTAAAAATATGTTTTAAAGAGGCTTTAAAATTTATTTGTGTCATAGAAATATGTTTTGCATAATTGCACATGTATAACCCATATCAAATTGCTTGCTGTCTCAGACAGGGAGAAATGAAAGGGGAAATAGAGAGACTTTGGAACTCAAAATTTTTAAAAGTGAATGTTAAAAATTATTTTTAAATATAATTGGGAAAAATAAAATATTATTTAAAATAATTTGTATCCTATAAGTTTACTTCAAAGTATTCCAAATATTTGGGGTGGGGTCTACTTAGGATCAATTTCCTTCTAATTTTGAAGGAAAAAAATGATTCTCCTCCAAACAAAAGCAACAGTGAAACTCCTTGAAAATTCCAAAAAATAAATTGGTTCTTCTGGACACTAAAGGTAACAGTGGGATTATTATACCCATAAATTGCAAAAAATGTAGATTTACTGCACTGTTGTATGTGGCAGCAAAAATATGTCAATGATTACAACAATGGATTTGGGATAGATTGCTCTTTTCTATTTGTTTCGGCTCTAGGTATTTCTACACAATTCCTAAGATGTTTATAGAATCCCTAACTTTAAAAGATTTCCCCTTGCCTAGCACTATTTCTCATTAAATGATATAAACAGTAGATCTTGACCCTAACTTTATGTATACTTAACCAATAAGTATTTTAGATACAACAACTACATACTAGGAATGGGGCACTTAAACAGGCATATGATACTTTCTCTTTGAGAGTAACTATCTTTTTTTCCTAGATGTTTTCTTTGAGAGTGAAAATAAGGGGAAATTTAGACATGTTCAGATAAGACCTTAGCTTAGTCTTGAACCAGTTTCCGTCAGTGGCTACCCTCCCAAGCAATCTGACCAACCTAACATAGTTCCTTGGATCTTTTTACTACCTGCAGAAAGACTAGACAGATTTCTCCCTAGGAAACACGTAGATGGGATGTGGCTCCTCGGACAAAATTCAACCAGCAGAACTCCAAATTTGTTAACCCTTACCTTTCTTTATAGCCTCCTGGCATTCTGAGAAGTGGCCTTATGTTCACTCCCTCTTTACCTCACCTAATAATATCTCTCTCTTCCTTGAGGATGTAGTTCAAGTACTCTCTTCTAAATAAAGTCTTTCCTGATTCCACCAGCTCCTAGGGTCCTCTCTCTCAAACTTCTTTGTATTTAGGTTCACTGTATGTGTTATATATGTTAATTTTACATGTATGTTGTACGTATAATTTTAAGGGTAGCTAGATGATACAGTGAGTACAGTACCAGACCTGAAGCAGGGTAGATTCATCTCCCAAATTTCAGATCTGCCCTTTGAGACGAGCTGTGCGACCCTGGCCAAGTCACTTAACTCTGTTTCAGTTTCCTTATCTGTAAAATGAGCTGGAGAAGGAAATGGCAAATGGTTCCAGTACCTTGGTCAAGGAAATCTCAAATGGGGTCACAAAGAATGGGATATGACTGAAACTAGTGAATAATAAATACATAATTTTATGTGTACTTATTATATAACCCCCTTTCCATTACAATTACTCCTTGTGAGTAGGAACTGTTTCATTCTTTGTGCTTATATCCACAATGCCAAGGACAGTGCCTGGTACACAGTAGGCATTTAATAAATACTTGTTGATTAGTTGGCTGCTAAACTCACTGCAACAGAATAATAGCCAAAAATAGTACCCCAAAACCCGGAGAGGGGGAGGGAAAAGGAGGGAAAACTTCCTGAGTTCCATGGCCTTGCTCCAGATTCATGTTGACAAACCACACTTCTACACCATGATTACTGCATCTAGCTATGATTGTTGGATCTAGCTGGCATGAAGCCACCAGAGCAATCAGGTCACCACCCTCAGAGGTGTTCCAGGCACTGGACTATATCTATAGACATTTCTTTAATGCCTTCCAACAGGAGTAGGGACTGATAAGAAAGTCTCTCAGTTGTACTAAGCGATTTTTGTTGCATCTATGCCTTTTTCCCATATTTTTCTCTTTGACCTTGACATTTTTTCCTGCTGTTTTGATTTTGTAGTGAGTTTGGCTTCTGACAAGTACATAGGACTTTGTCTAATTCTGCTTTTGACAGCATTCTTCTCCTCATTGGCTTTTTGAACCTCTTTTGCCAATTGAGTTAGCCTATTTTTCAAGGTGTTATTTTCTTCAGCACTTTTTTGGGTCTCCTTGAGCAAGGTGTTAACCTGCTTTTCATGCTTTTCTTGCATTTCTCTCATTTCTCTTCCCAGTTTTTCCTCCACCTCTCTAACGTGATTTTCAAAATCCTTTTTGAGCTCTTCCATGGCCTGAGCCCATTGAATATTTATTTTGGGTGTGTGGGATACAGAAGCCTTGACTTCTGTGTCTTTTGTTGATGGTAAGCCTTGTTCTTCCTTGTCAGAAAGGATGGGAGAAGATATCTGTTCACCAAGAAAGTAACCTTCTATGGTCTTATTTTTTTTCCCTTTTCTGGGCATTTTCCCAGCCAGTGACTTGACTTCTGAGTGTCCTCTCCACACCCACCTGGCCTCCAGATCCACCCATCCAGTGCTTGGGGGCTGAGATTCAAATGCTGCTTCCCAGCCTCAGGGCTTTCAGCAGGGGTGTGGCTGCTATTCAGTGTGAGATTAAGTTCAGGTGCTCAGGTGGGGGCAGGGCTGCCTCATGGGGCTCAGTTCCCTCAGGGGGTTTATGCAGAGACCTTCAACAATGGATCTGAGGTCCTGCCTGCTTTGGGAGCCCCTATCTGCTGCTGCCTCTGCTGCTGCCTCTGCTGTTGCCTCATGAGGGGACCTGAGTTATGGAGACACCCTGTTCCCCTCTCAGCAAGCTGAAAAGACCCTCTCACTGCCCTTTGGCGCCTGTGGGTGGAGGGACCTGCGTGGCTGCTGGAGATTCTGTCCCTGAAGATTCTGTCCCTGAAGCCTGCTTGGATCTGCTCCCCTCGGTGCCACGTGGCCAAGGCAGGGCTGGGCTCTGCTCCGGGACCGGTGCGCAATGGAACTTTTGCATCGGTTTTTCAGGTCTCTCTGGAACAGAAATCTCCTCCACTCCATTGTTGTGTGGCTTCTGCTGCTCCAGAATTTGTTGGGAGTTCTTCTTTACAGATATTTTATGGGTTGTGGGTTCGGAGCTAGCATATGTGTATCTTTCTACTCCACCATCTTGGCTCCTCCCCCCATAGGACTTTGTTTACTTCATTTCTGATTTCTGCAACAAGGTTCTTCTATGAAACTTCACCTACTGCCATTCTAAGCCCTGAAGACATTTAGGCAAGGAGATATATATATATATACATATAACTAATATTAGAGATATGTACGTTGAAGTAATTCTGAGGTTCCGTCTCATGCTCTTCAGCTTGGCAAATATGATTTTTTAAAAAAGGAAAATGATGATTGTTGGAGGAGCTGCAGGAAGATAGACACATTAATGTACTATTGTGGACTTATGAATTGTTCCAATCATTCTGCAAAACACTTTGGAACTAGGACCAAAATGTGACTTTGACCTAGTGATATGATCAATACATTAAAGAGATAAAAAAGAAAAGACCAATAGGTACAAAAATACTTGTAATATCTTGTTTTGTAGATGTTAAGAACTAACAAGTAGGGGGCAGCCATCATTTGGGGAATGGATAAACAAATTATTTTATGTGAATGTAAGGGAATATTATTGTGCCAGAAGAAATTATAAAAAGGATGGTTTCTAAGAAACCTAGAAAAACATATATGAATAGACACAGAGTGAAGTGTGCAGTGTATACAGTGTATACAGAGTATACAATATGATGGAGTATATACAATAACCATACTGTAATGTTGAACAATTTGGAAAGATTTAAAAAATGTTCATCAGTGCAGTGACTAACCATAATTCCATAGGACTGATGATAAGGAATGCTACCTACCACCAGACAGAGGATGATAGACTCAAGATGCAGAGGAATATACACATTTTAAAAATTAAATTAATTTGTTTCACTTAACAAGCATTTATTGCCTCTTCCTCCTGCTATCCTAAATTAAAAACAAAACCAAATAAAATCATAATCATTTGAATGTGAAATTGCAAGACCACCATCAAAAAGCACCTTACAGAGGAAGAAAAAAACAACTTCCTAGAAATATAATTTTAATGAAGAGATACCTTTGAAAATATACTTTGAAGCTTTAGTACCTTATTCATGATCTCAACCACATGGGTATTACCTTCATTGCTTCAGATTTCTAACCATCTTTGCCTTCTCATTCTGTGTAATCCTTGCCCATATCTTTCCATAAGTGAACAGGGTCTACTCAATTTATGGAGACCTTTCTTAGAACCATTTAATATTTTGTGGATTCCAGTGCAGTACTTAGACTGTGCGTCTATTGTCTCTCACCATCTTTTCTCCTGAAATGCTGACAGCTTCCATGATATGTTAAGACAAGTGGACGCTTCAATCAGTTCATCGGAGATGGAACTGACTTTGTAACTGGCATACTTCCTTTTTCAACTAAACACTTCTTTGTAGATGTCCTTTCACCAATTCTAAAGAGATTATTCTCTGAATAAAAACCAGGGGTCAGAAATAGCTTCAGTCCTTAGATCCATATGTGGATCTAAGAGCAAAGTATTGTTGAGTCAAGGCAAAGCTATGGGAGAAGAAGAACAGGAAAAAGGAGAAAGAAAGGTTGAGGGAAGAAGAATATGTGAGAAAGACAATTTTAGAAAAGAGATGAAGAGAGTAATAGAGAAAAGGAAGAAAAAAGATGTGTGTATATGTGTGTGCATGTGTGTATGTGTGCATGTATGTGTGTATGTGTGTGTGTGTATGTGGTCAAGATATTAAGAGACCCCCTGTTTTCCAGAGCTGAGACCCAGAAAACAAGCTGTGCCCTGAGTTTGGCATAACAACAGTCCTTTACATTTGCCTTCCGGAACTGATGGTCCTTTAGCTTGGGCAAGCACCAGTGGGCCCAGACATGAAGACCTGCTATGAACGGACTTTTTTTCACTGGATAACCTTGCCTTATTGATGCTGTTTTGTCTCACCATTATTGCCATAGTACAATGTTTGACTCTTTTTGTAGCCACAAACACATAAGTCAATGTTCAGTCACACTAAAACGCTCCCTTGCCATTAGGGCTGCAGTTCTGGCAGATGTATCTAATCTGCCTTCTAGCTTGTAAGTCATTTCCCTCACTTTGAAATTAAACTTCTGTTTGATTCTTGACTCTCCTGTCTAGCCTGCTCTAACCCACAGGTTAGATGCCAGTTCCATTCAGCTGACATTCAGTTGTGGGATGGTGTCAGAAGTGGGATAAGACATAGGCAATTGGACTCTCTGGTACTAGTGGGAATGGACTAGGAGCTACTAGATATTTATTTCTCCACAGTCAAACCCCACCTTGTCTGATGAGCCCTCTTCTCTTCTCCCTGCTCCAATCCTGAGCTCCCACTTTGGTTGAGCTCACCATTCTTTGTGAGGAAAACTCCAGGGTTCCTTTGTTTGTCTGGTTTGTCTCAGATTGCTCTGGTAAGAATACCCTTTCTTTAAAATGCACACTCCTGTTAATTGGCTTCTCTGCATGCCTCTGCTGTTTTGTTTTTTTTTAACTGCAAGCCTCTGTAAATTTTTAACTGTGTACCTCTTGCCCCTCTGTGTGGTTCTGTTGTTTTTGAAACTATACACCTCTGTAAAGTTGAAATTGCATGCCTCTGTAACTGTATGCCTTCGTATGGACTGTGACTGTGCACTTGGTTCTCTTTGTATCTGTCTTGTCATTTTGTCTATGTTTGTGTCTTTATAAAATGTAAAACATCTGTATCGTGTAAAATATCTCTGCAGATTCTGTTACCTTTAAAGATAAAATGCAGCCAGCCAGAAAAGCTTCTAAGGGCTGTAACCAGTGTTTAAAACACTAGAAAAGATGAATGAACTTTCATACTTGAAGCAAGTGTCCCAGGAAGTGAGACTAACTCTCACTTTAGACTTTCTGTGGGAGATTAGGTAATAAGAAAAAAAGGATATAATCAAAGTTTATAGAACTACTAAAAACAACTTAGCATATTTTGAAGGTTTGAAGATTAATCATTTTGAGATTGTAGAGGAGAACTCTTGAGATTTGGGGTAATTTCAGGAACTCATTCTCTTCTGAAATAGCTTAGTAAGTTTTGGGGTACCACTCTGTAGAATTGTTTTAAGGAAAAGTATGGATTCAATTTTAGAAAAAATTTTAAAATAAATGGCAAGATTAATAACTTCGTTGTTCTAGGGCAGAGGTTCCCAAAATTATTTGTCCTACTTCCCCCTTTTCAAAAAAAAATTACTCAGTGCTTCCTGGAAATCTACATTCTTTAACCCTTTGAAATTTGTAG
Organism: Notamacropus eugenii; assembly: GCF_028372415.1. Classification (NCBI taxonomy): domain Eukaryota; kingdom Metazoa; phylum Chordata; class Mammalia; order Diprotodontia; family Macropodidae; genus Notamacropus; species Notamacropus eugenii. The sequence continues at coordinate 431,117,323 of NC_092875.1, read as the reverse complement.
CATTTCAAATATATATATATTTAATGATGCAGCTTAAATTTAATAATTTATTGTCATTTGTGGGAGGTTTTCCTGCATTAAAATTTAGTAACACAATATTGCATCATGTAACCATATAGTATCATATTGCAAACAAGTCATTACACACACACATTCCTGCCAATGCACTCTGGACTTCCCAGTGACAAGCTTGTCTGCTAACGCTTGCTAAGATCTGAAAGTGCACTTGACCACTGATCAGTTATAACTTGCATTTTGTGTGTTTATTTGGAAAGTAATATAATCACTATGATTATAACTCTGTTACACAACAGATGAAACGTGTGAATGGTTTTTCAAAATTTTCTCCTCTTCTTTCCTATGCTTTCCTAAGTTTCTATTTTTATTCAACCTCTCCCCATCACACCCAAAGCTACTACTGCCATCCTGACTCATCCCAGTGCCCCTCCAGTGGGTGGTCTCACCCATTTTGAGAACCTCTATTCTAGGGCAATGATGGAAGGCAGCTAGTTTGAAAATAATTCCAGAGTGAAGAAAGAAAAAAATAGGGAAGCAGTTTGCACCTTATAGCAACCTCTTGTTAATGCTTCCTTGAAATTTTCCCCTTCCTTGAATGATTACTTAAACCAGAAATCCCCTGTGACTCCCTCAGTTCAGAAACTCTCTCCCTGTTCCCAAATACAAGTGATTAAAAAAATGCTAGAAAAATGTAGGGAAATCTGAATTACCTTCCAGTTACAGAAATTCATTAGCTGTATAATCTTAGGCAAATTGTCTTATCTCTGTTTATCCCAGTTTCCTGATCTGTAAAGAAAAGAAATAATAAAGGTACCTACCTCTTAGTGTTATTTGTGAGATCAAAATAATATAATGATTGTAAAGTTCTTAACACAGTGACTGCCATATGTTAAGAACTACACTGTTATTTCTTTCATATAATGTAATTGTTCCATATCTGATAACTCTAAAGTGGTTTTAAAATGGCAAAAAAAGGTAATAAGACCAATGATTCTTATATATGACAATTTGGAAATGCAATTGATGTCATCTGAAGGTTTGCTTCATGTTTTAAATATGTGATACAGTTTATGTCAATTTTTGTATTTCTAAATTCTCTTATATTGTGAAATTTGAGAGGCCATTGTAACAGAAATGCTGTTAGACAAAACAACTTTTTAATTGGGGTGCCGTTACACATGAAGTGGGGTCTTAAAAGGATGTAATAAAATAGGTATTTGAAAACTTAAATACTTAGTGAGATATATTTTATTATAAAACAGATGATAACATGTAATAATTTTTTAATTTGAAAATCTTGGCTCTTATGAAAGTGTATAGGGTGGTTTAAAGATGTAGCCTCAACATATTAATGATGACTTAACTATCAGGTATTTCCTATATGTCTAAAGCCCTAGAATATGGGTAGTTTTAATTTATAAGTAAAGGATAAATGAAATGTTAACTGTTAGGGAAATCTTAGGAAAGATATTCAGGTCATAAGTTGTGCTTAGTGAAATTTTGCTATTTAAGGTAAAAATTCTTGGGCCTGTAATTTACTATTGTTTTGAGTTTTGATTACAGGGATAGTGGTCTGAAATATTATAAAGTCAATAGTAGAAAATGGCATGTGTTGCAGTCTAGGAATGGCTAAAGGTGAATGTCTATGCCTGGGAAAAGTTTTGGGGATGACTTTGGCATGACCTATATAGAATCCTCCTGACTCTATTTCCTAATTGTGCTGTTTCCTTTCTGAAAAGGAAATTTCCCCACCTGATTAATCCTGAGCCTTGCTATCCCACTATGAGTACGTGATTGGCTAGCAGATATGACTCATGCCTGGAATCAAATAGAGCTAGGGAGTTTCCCCTCAAACACCCTATCCCATTACATTGTTATAACTATGTCCCACCTTTTCCTTTTATAGCAAATTTCTATAATCAAAAAGTTTTATAGGTACGATGCTAAAACTATTAAATAATAGATTGATATTGGAACATCTCTGATTTACTATAATAGGATGAAAGTATGAACATCTTATAATTTTTAACCTTTATTTGGGGTTAAATTATAATATAAGGATGTTATCCTCCTGAGGGGGAAACAATTAGACATAGCAATAACACAGAGAGGTAATATAAAAGTTTTCTAAATAAATGGAACAGGAAAATTTGAGAAAGCAACAGGATTATATGATTAGCTTCCAAATTCATCTATCATGGAAATTCAGGTTTTGTGTATGTTTTAGTAATAGGTTCTCAAAATTGGATTAAGATTTTACACATAAATTGTATGGATAATGGTAAAGAAAGTGAAATTTTTACCCATTATTAAAGTATCTGTCTGGTAATTTTAAAAGGAAGAAGAGCTCATTTTATGGTTGGACCTTAATAAATTTTAAAAGGTTCTTATATCAGGTACAGGATTTAGGTAAGGATGGAAATAGCAAATGGTATATAAACTAAAATTCTCTGAAATTTCAAGATTGAAGAACCATATTTAAGTGATTGTACTAAATTACATTAAGTCAGATTATTTAGGAACCTCTAGATTTGGAACCAGAGAAGCAGAGCCCTCGTTAGAGTTGTCCTGAGAAAAAAACCCATTGTCCAAGAAAAGATATCTAGGGACCCAATAAATGCATGAGATATCTGGGACTCAAAATGTGCTGGTTAAATGGACATTGAGAATGGGTTACTAGGATACAGGAAGACTTGATGTTAGTTAACATGGGTGATAACTATTTTTATTGCTTTGCATGGTTTATGTTTAAATTTTCCTGGTTATCTTGGTAACATGTAAATCTCCCTTCTGAAAACTACTCTACTGTGAATCCTCTAAGTAGTTTGATCTGTAATGTGACATTAATGTGACCTGACTTAGTGTAATTATACAATGATGGGAACTGTGGTTGCATTTTTGAAATTAACCCTGCATGACTGGGAAACCAGACCATCTGTATGTTCTCTTTAGAGTCCTTTAACCAAGGATGCTGACCAGAAACTCAGATCCAAAGACTGATGCAAGTTTTCTCACAATTGTACATCTCAAGCTAAGGGGTCCTACTAGGTCCTGCTGACTACTTCCACAGCTGCCAAACTTGTGGGCACAGACTGCATCATCTGAAGGAAGGAAGGAAACCCCCACTTCTGAGTAGATGGAAGAATCCTCCAAGGACCTCAGGGTTTATCTAGTATGGACCTAGAAGCAACCAACATCCAGATGAGATAGCTGTCCCAAGAATCCAGATGAGGGCTGAGTATATGGTCCTAGTTTTTTTTTCCTCTTCCCTTTTGTTATGTGCCCAGCCACCAAGGCCCTGATTCAAGTGTCTGTTAGCATTTTATCCATCTACATACTTGGCCTCCCTCTTTTTTCTGCTTGTAAGCAAACAATGGCTGGATAAGATTTATTCAACTCAACATCTGATTCTGGCCCAACAGGCCTCAGGTGGCATCTGCCTCTCCTTTATTGGTCAGGGGGTAGGGATTCTTTTGGCCAAAAGGGGGAAATGTGAAGATGTTAGGAAATATCCTATTTTCCACAGCTAAAGGCCCAACAAGTAAGCTGTGCCCTGAGCTTGGCATAACAGCAATCCTTTACATGTCTTCTGGGTGAACTGATGGTCCCTGAGATCAGGGAAGCACCAACAGGCCCAGACATGAAGCCCTGCTATGAATGACTTTTTGTCACTAGACAACCTTGCTTCCCTGTTGCTGTTATGTCTCACCACTGTTGCTACACTACACTGTTTGACTTTTTGTCTAGCCACAAACATAAATGAAGGTTCAGACACACTAAAGTGGGTCTCCCCTTCTAGGATGGAGCTTTGACACATGTGTCTAATTTGCCTCCTTCCTTGCAAGCCATTTCCCTCACTTTGAAATTAAACTTGTGTTTGATTCCTGCCTCTCCTGCCTCTAGCCTCCTGTTTGGCTTCAGCCAGTTGACTGACTGACTCTCTCTCTCTCTCTCTCTCTCTGTCTGTCTCTGTCTCCATATGGAGGAAGAAAGGGAGGGAGGGAGAGAGAGACAGGCAGAGAAGTGGATAGGGTCATAAATTTAGTTTTGATAATGAAACTAACTTTAGGTATATCACATGTGATCATTTGCAATCATATGAATACATTTTTTACAGATTTTATTTTCTTGCTTAAAAGAGATGTAAGAAAGTACAGAGATATAAAAATATAGACACAGAAGAGAATACGTTCAACAGTTCTCAGGTTACAGTGCTCCAAAGTCTTTCTGATAGTATATTATAGTCTACTTCCAGATCCCTGTATGTAGAAGTAGAAAATATGTCTCAAATCATAATACACACACACCTCTTCCAAACTTAAAGATCAAACAAATGACCCCTTGTTTGATCAATAGCCAGAATTGTTTCCAGAAATCCTTTGATTCTCAGAGTATCTTGGAATGCCTCACCCTATCTCCCTCCCCAAGAAAAAGCACCAAATCATGGTTGCATAATGGATACAAGTAGACTTGGAGTCAAGACGATCTTGGTTAAAATTCTGGCTCTCACCTTAACTCAGTAACCATGGAAAAGTCAACTAATCTCTCAAACACCGATAACTCTCTAATTCTATCCACTAAATTATGGTGGGGAGGGGGAATAGTCTTCATCACTGATACAGAAATCAAAGGTTGCAGATGTACTGCTATACGGGTCAAGCTGGAGAGGTAGCACAGTGGAGTGGGAAAGGCTCTGACCTTGCATTTGGAGTATCTTCGAATCCTGACTTCCAGTTGTGTGAACTACACAAGTCCCTTCAAGATTCTCAGCTTTAGTTTCCTTCTTCATAAAAGAGGGAATTGGACCATGTGGTCTAGATTGCTGTTTCCTTTCCAGCAGTGTTATTCTATGATGCTAGGCTGCTCCCTGTTCCCTGAACACATCTGCTTCTTTCCCACTTCGGCATATTTGCTGATGCTATTTCCCACTCTAGCATTCCCTCCCCCACCCTTGTCTCTTCCTGTTGAAATGCCATACATTTTTCAAGTTCTGGATCAAATCCCATTTCCTTTTCTGACCACCCCAACCCAGAGTAGTGAATGTCTCCCTCCTCTGAACTTGTACACCACTGATTATCTGTTCCACTCATTTGACCTATAATTACATGCTGTTTTATGTTCTTGATTTCTTCATTTGTATCAGTCTTTTCTTCCTTCCTAGCAGTAAGGTCCTTGAAGACTGTCTTATTTCTCATACATGTAACTAATAGGCTTTTTTTAGACTATAAGAAATGGGGAGAAAGTTGATAGTGGGGAAGGGAACTACTAGCTTGAAGGGATAATAGAGTCTAGGGAAGATTTTTTGTTTTGTTTTAAGAATGGGGAGTGTGTGTGTGTGTGTGTGTGTGTGTGTGTGTGTGTGTCTAGGAGGAATACTGTGTTTTCCTGTGTCTAGGAGGAATACTGTGTTTTCCTATCTCACCCAAACTGTTACTGATTGACACACAGGTTTTTATCTGTTTTGTCTTTCTAATTTGAATGAATTTGACACTCCTTAGGCAATCTAGTGGCCCTACAGTTTTGAGAGTTCATCATATTGCTGCCAGGCTTACTGTGAACAACAGATCAGCATTAGACTTACTGCAGCTCATCACCTCCCTCATCCTATCTACCAGTTTCAGCCTATTCAGGAGAAAGGATTACTGCAGCTCAAGCTGAATACAGGAAGGGAAGGGGGGAGGGAAGGGGGAGAGAGGGAGAGATGGAAGATAAATGAAGAAGAGATCAAGACAGGTCATCAGAGACAAAGAGACAAGGATAAAGACAAAGAAAGAATGAGTAAGGGGGCTGTGGAATAAAATTGGACCAAAGACATATGAAGAGTGGGTTGTCATTGAGAAGCAGGAGAAGGGCCACCTCATTATTAGAGGCTGGAGGAAAGGAGGAGACACTAGGGGGCGGGTTATAAGCTGAAGAACAGGGTGGAAGAAGGAGCTCTCATAGAATAGTCTCTATTTTTTCAGCAAAGTAAGGGACAAAGTCCCCAGCAGATAGGGTATGCCATGATGGAAATTTTCTGTGGCAGCAATGATCAACCTTTATTACCATGAAGGTACAGAGTTGGAAATATTCCTTGAACCAGAGAGCCCACATTTCTAGTCTCTGCTCTATTTGACATTTATTTGACATAACGTAACTTTTATGGAATATACCTTGATTTTCACCAGACATTTTTTTTAAAAAAGCTTATTATAATACTATTATTATTTAAGGCATTTTGTAACCCACCCGATCATCTCAGGTTCTATTTCTGCCTGCTCTTCCCTTCTTGGTTCTGATTTTTGGGGCTTCAAAATGTTTTTAGCAGATTCTTGGGGGGAGGATATGCCAGTTTGTCTCCCCTGTCTAGTTCATGTGGCTCAAGTTTGAGGGCTCTCCATGCTTCAGGACCCTTGAGGATTCAATATGTAGAGTTTCTGTGTGTCTGGCTTTTTAAATCAAGTCCATTTTTGTAGCAGTGGTTGAGAGAAAAAAAAATGTTATTAAAACTGATTTAGTAACTTAGTAATTGCTTCAGGGTACTAAGTTGAGAATTGTTATCTTAAGTGATCCTTCCCTCCTTTGAACTCTTGGAGCACTTTGTACACTTATGCACTTTCATATTCCATTTTGTATCATATATATTTTCGGTGGGTAGGATGGGAAGGGAAAGGAAGGGAAGGCATGTGAAGGCAAGGGAAGGCAAGGCAAGGGAATAGACTTTATATAGCAATTGCTATATGTTAAGCACTGTGCTATTTATACAAATAGTATCTCATTGGATTCTCACAACACTATGAGGTATGTACTATTATTATCCTCATTTTACAGCTGAGAAAATTACAAAATTACAAAAAAAACCAGAAGTCACATGATATTCCCAGGATCACATTTATTATGTGGCTAAGGGTGAATTTAAACTCAAGTTTTCATGATTCCTGGCCCAGCATCCTAACCACTGAGCCACCAGTTGGTGGGATTGGTCTAAATATACTTTTTTGTTATTTTTAAAAATATATTTTATTTTTCCCCACTTACATATTAAAATGATTTAAAAACATTTTTTTTAAAGTTTCAAGTTCCAAATTCAATTCCTCCTTCCCTACCCCTTCCCCTCCCTCAGATGGTAAGCAATTAGATATAGATTATACATATGTAATCATGTAAAACATAGTCTAAACATTTTGGAGCACAATATAGCAGTGAACACTAGTGTTTATAAAAATGTTTAAGCCCTTTGATCCAGCAATTCCATTGAGGGTAATATTCTATAGGAATTACGAAAAGAAAACAAATTGTGATACATGAATGATGGAACATTACTATACTTTAAGAAATGTAACATAGAAAGAATTCAGAGAAGCACAGAAAGACATTTATGAACTGATTCTTAGTGAACTAAGCAGAATCAAGAAAACAATATAGTCAAGGGCTGTGACAAAATAAACTAAAAGAACAAAAAATGGAACAGAATATTGTGTAATCATAATGACCAAACTTGGCCCTAGGGAAGGACTGAGAAAATGAACTTCCTTCCTTTTATTTAGAGTTAGGGGACATGGGAGTAAAATATTCTAAATACTAACAGATATATCTGGTGTCATGGTTTTTTAATGAATTATTTTGTCCCTCTTTATTTTAAAAATTTTTTGTTACAAAGAGCGGCTCAGTGAGTGGATGGGGAGATGTAATTGAATATTCTTATGGCATAAAAGTAAAAAAAAATTAATTTAATTAATTTGTTTTAAATTTTCAACAATCACTTCCATAAGTCTTGGATTTTCTCCCCCTCCATTTCCCCTCCCTCCCCAAGAAGGCATGCAATCTTATATGGGTTCTATACATGCATTCTTATTAAATACAATTTTACATTAGTCATGTTAAAAAAAACATTTTTAAAGAAAAAATCATTTTTAAAAGGATCTACCTGCATAATAAGATTATAGCTACTTAATATTTTGGTAGAAAACTGGAAGCAACCTACATAATCAGTTCTTGGAGAATGGCTGAAAAACTATGATATATTAAAGTAGTAGACTATTATTAAGCTGGAAAATGATATTTCTGGCTTCTTTGCAGGCACAACTGAAATACCACTTTTTGCAGACAACTTTCAAGGTCCCCCCAACCACCTATGCTTTGCCCTCTTCATTTATCTCCTTTCTGCCTTGTGTATCATTTATTTATAGTGCATGGGATAGAGCTATTCTCCCAACTTCCACTGGCAGTGACAGGCTTGGAAGCCCTGAGGATGGCTCTTATATTTCTTATATTTCCTGAAAGCTCTAGGGTTAATGATGGGAGACTGGGATCGTGACTACTAATGCTATGGCTCATGAACCTCTATCAGTGTGTTTAACACTTAATAATCAATTCATATAAATCAGTCAGCAAGACAATTAGCTTTTCATAAAATGGGTATTTTCTGCATCAGTATAGTTAATACAAACTCTCATCCTTGCTCCAAAGTCTATGACACCATCCTACAAATACATACAGTTTCTGGAGAAATATGGGATCAGTCACAGGGAATACAGGCAAAAGGAATAACTCACAAATCCTAGTTGCTGAAGATCTTTGTCTATCCTTTGTAGAATTTTCATTAAGTTCCCCCTGGGTTTGGTGTAACTTTTCTACTGTGCTTCTTGTAGAGCCTTGAATCTGGTTTTCCTTTTCTCACCCAGTCTGTCTTTGCCCTATGATGCAAACAATGCTGTCAGCTGTTTGAAGGTGCCACCATGCCAAGGTCCTTCAAGATTTGAAAGTTTCTTCTCTAGTAAGGGGAGTGGAGGGCTATACTAGGCCCTGAGGTCTTCTTTTATTAAGGGATTTATTCTCAGGAGCTTGTCTAGAAGGTATCTACCACTTAAAATGCCAAATACCAACTTCCCAATTCACAACTAGCTTCTGGGTTTCATTCAGGCCCCATAGATTGTGACTATGTCTCCAAACCAATTTAACACTCTTTCTATGCAATGTCATTCCATTTCATCCAGTGGTTTTCAAGGACTTAAGGAATGTTTAGTGTAAAGTCTTTGATTGATTGATCCAATAGAACAAGGGTGGGGAACCTGTGACCTTAAGGTCACATGTGGCTCTCTAGGTCCTCAAGTATGGCCCTTTGACTGAATCCAAACTTCACAGAATAAATCCCCTTAATAAAAGTATCTATTCTATAGAACTTGCACTCAGTCAAAAAGCTGTACCAAAGGACCTAGAAGACCCCAATGCCTCAGTTTCCCCTCCCCTGCAATAGAAGTATTCCTACTTTGATAAGGTAACTCAGTATAGCATCTTCTTAGTTTCATTAAGTAGGGTGGGGTTATTTGAGTCAATTAATCTTCACTCTTGCACACATAGCTATTTATGTACCTGTCGTCTCCTCCACTGGAATGAAAACTCCTTGAAGTCAGGGACTATTTTTGTGTTTTTGCCTTTCTTAGTATAATGGAGGTGATGTGCATGCTTACGTCTTATTGGGTTGGTTGGCTAATACAACCTTTCCACATGGAGGATGGTAGGGAGTTAGCTTTTGGGAGAATTATGATGATATATAAGAGAGATTTCTTGGAGAGACCATGGCTCACATGTAGACATTCCATAACTGCTTCTAGTCAGGTAGCCAAATGATTAGGACTCTTTTTTGGGAAGCTGTGTAGTCTGAACTTTTGACATCTTCAAAAAGACCCGCTCAGCTTCAACTCTCCCTACACTTCATTAGGCGACTCAGTCACCTGGTGAGAGATCATGCTACAAGGATAGAGTAGGCTTAGGGCCCTCTGTCTTCTAAGGCCATGGGACCCTGAGATACAGACCTCAGTCTTTGACCTCTTTTGTTCTTTTCCACATCCAGGTGAAGACTGTAGATTCTCTAATCTTAAACATTTCAAAGGTTTGGAGAGCTAGCTTCAGTAATTTGTGAGTTAGAATATAGAGCAGATTTTGTATCTAGCACAGCATCGATGTCCCAAGGCACAAGAAACCATATTAGGAAATTATCTTTAAAACTTCAGCCCAGCAGAAAGATTCATCTGGCTGCTACACATGGATATGAACTTTGTGGGATCGATGCTAAGTAAGAAGAAGAAAATGTTTGAATATTTGTTCTTACTATAACTTTGAAATAAATATCTTTTTGTTAAAAACTACTGAAAGTTAAGTAGTTACATGAAACTGGGAAGTCACTGGCCCTCTAAAAAAGGCAGAGGACAAAGTCAGTGGTAATAGAAAAGAGACAGAACCCCACAGTACCCTTAGAATACTCTGGAAACCTGTGATTACTGTGTACATCTGAGAGGCTACAGCCCAGTCCTCAGAGACAGTACCCAACAACTCAAACTTGTATACCTGGGGCTTAAGGGAATGCTTGGCACACAGAAAGCACCTGATGGATGTGTGTTTTTTGACCAACTGATTGACTAAAGTGATACCAAATCAGAACAACAAAACCAGAACAGTATATACTTTGATACTTCAGTGGTTCTATGATCTCACTGGTCTGTATATGTATTCTCTCCATTAGTGAAGACTTCAACAGGTCCAGTTTTCTTATGCTTCTTAATTCTTGTCCATATTCCCACTCCCCGGATTTTCTACTACTGTGCAGAGGGCACGTCTTCTCCTACATCTTCTTACATATTGTGACTTATCAATGCAGCATGTCAGCTTTCCATTTCTTATCCCTCACTCTAGCCACATAACTGACTCCATTCTCTTTCTGATCATATACTTCCTCCTTAATAATACTCAAAACATTTTCCCCACATAGATTATGATTAGAATATACTGCGGCTGACTTATACACTCACTATGCAGTTGGATGGCTAGTCCATCGACTGTGTGAATATATCGAGGTTAGACACTGTGGATTGGCAATGAATTATTTCCAGAACTGAATAGAAAGAAGAATGTGACTTAAATTGCATATGGGAAATTATGCATTTACTATTAATGACCCCAAGATACTCCTTAGCACAAAGCCCCACCTTTGAAAAATAAATGTTCTCCCAGTGATGCTGTATTGTGTTGAATACTGAGATACCAAAATCTCTGAGGAATCAGGATTTTGGAAGGATGATGAAGAGATTACAAATATGTGTGTGCTAAAATAGGAAGAATTAAATGAAAATGCTTAGTATGTTAAAAAGTTGATGACAAATGCATTTGATAATTCTTTTGGTTCTACTTTTAAAATGCTAATCATTTTCTTTTGCTATCTTCCTTATTTGTTTATTTGATTATCTTTATCAATAGTTATTGCTCATAACAAATTTTAAAATTAAAAAGATTTTATTTTGTAGCTAGGTTGGGAGATATAATTTTCCTACTCTCCTAGACCATAAGCTCTTTGAGGGTATGAACCTTTTCTTTTTCATATTGATTCCCCTAATACCTAGCATAGTGTCTTGTTTATAGTATAATAATAGTATACAATACTATGAATATTCATTGAGTTGAATCAAATTGATCTGAAGAAACTGATGATCCTTCAGTGCAGGAAAAACTGGAGTTTCCAGCCTTTTTATACTTGATCAGAATCCATTTGCAGGGATATCATTATGATTAAATAACAGGGAATGCAGCTAGAATTCCAAATTAGATGATTTCCAATCCTACCTTCCCACCTGCCAGGAATGCCCTTAAGATTCAAGGAGGAAGGATTACCATTAGCTTCTAGCTATATCCTCTCCTCTGCACAGTAACATTTCTGGATACACATCCAAACGTGTTACAGGAAGTGAAGCAAGGAACTAGAACCTGCTGGCACAGGACTGATGAGACTGAGGTTCAAGATAAGCTAGTTGCTTGTGTTCAGTCTGTAGAAAAAGGATCCTTGAAATAAAACCTTTACCAGAAAAATGTGTGGAGTTAGAGTTATAGATATTAACAAGAGATTGTCCCTGCCCTCAGAAGGAGTGGGAGAAAGAGAAATGGAGAGAGGAAGAAAGAGAGAGAGAGACAGAGACAGAGATAGAGACAGAGACAGAGAAATCCTAGGTGGTCTCTTACCACTGTCTTTCTTTTTCTTTGTGGTACCGATTCTTGGATTGCTGGAATTTGGCAATCCATGTCCTCAAAAAACAAGATACTATAAAGTTAATTCAGTTCAGCAAACATTTAAACATGTTTAATTTTACTGATTTTTTTACATCCATCATCTTCATTTTCAAATATGTTCCTCCCACTCCCCTACCCAAAAAAGTCTTCTCTTGGAACAAATTTTAAAAAAGGAAAGGAAAAAGCAGTTCAACAAAACTAAACAATATATCAGCTAAGTCTGATAGCACATGCCCCTAGTCTTGCACTTGTACAAAAAAGAAAGAGAAGTACATTTTCTCATCTCTTTTTGGAACCATCATTGATCATTATAATTACACAGCTTTCAGTTGTGTGGTGTGCATGTTTGTGTGTGTGTTGTTTTTTCCTTTTACATTTCAGTAAATACTTGTTAAGTGATGACTGTGGGTAGAGCAAAGCCCTGTGCACTGGGGGAGATATAAAATTCAGATAAGAAATGGTCTTTGTCCTCATGGAGTTTACAGTCTTGTTTGGTGGCTATGATAGATAAACAATTATATTACATGATAACTGCATATGAGAAGTGCAAGTAAACTGCTTTGTGAGATCCCATTGTGATCCAAGGAAGATGGAAAGATGAGAGAAGCCTTTGTGAAGGGGAGGGGGCACATTTTATTTTACTTTTAAAATAAATTTTATTGATTTTTTAAATTTTTAAATCACTAGTTTTTCCCAATATCTCTCCCTCTTCTCCCTCTAAGAAAGTCATCCAATGTAACAAAAGATTTTTAAGAAGAAAAGAAGAGAAGAAAGAAGAGAGAAAACCTAGCAGAACTGATAGATCCATTAAAAAAATTTGAAAATACATGTAATGTACCTCACCTGTGAAATGCTGACTTCACCACAGGGATGGGCTGCTTGCACCTTCACATATTTCCTCTCTAGAGTCCTGTTCTTTGTAATTTTGCAAAATTTATTTTTGAATGTTTTGTGGATATAATAGTTCTCCATAAATGTGAATATAGAGGCTCCTGAAGGCTACTGAAATGAGTAACCCAAGCAGCTCTGTGCATAAGATGAGTCTGGCAATGTTGTGAAGACTAGAATGGAATGGGGAGGAAGCAAATAAAGAAAGACTTGTTAGAAGGCTATTGTGATAGTCCAAGCCAGGTGGAATATAGGTCCTATACTAAGATGACGGCAGCAGGAATAAGTAGAGTATGGATATATAGGGTGTTCTAAAAGTTTTAGTGAAGTTTAAACCTTTAATAGATTAAAACTGTTTGTTTTTGTCTAAAACTATAAAGAGTAGGACTCGATGACCTGCTAGGTATAAGAAAGAAAAAAAAGATTCAAAGATTGCACTGAGGTTTTGAACATGGAAGCTTGGCTAGATGGCAGTGGCACTGACAGAAACAGCACTCAGTATCAGATGCTTTTTTCCTGATTGTTACTTAGTGTCACAAGATTGTTACTTTGTGTCAATAAGGGGTGGTCCTTTCCCTCTTCCCCAAATACTGTCATGTAAAAACAAGTTACCTCAGCAATATGTATTTTTTCAAAGGAATAATGGAAACAGGAGTAATCTTTTTGTTGGAGAAGATAAGCTCAGTTTTTTATATATTGATTTGGAGTTGCTATTGGGACATTCAGCTCGAGATGACCTATTTGGCAACAAGCCTATTCACTGAATGGGTGTTACCTCACCCTAAGTGAGCACCTGAATAGACCTTGGCCTAGAGGGGCCAAGGTCTCCCAGTGTATCCTGGACCATCTCCACATCTGGTCCCTGGATTCAGATGGCTCTGGAGAAGAAGTGAGGCTGGTGACCTGCACAGCCCTCCCTCACTCAAAACAAAGTCAAGTGCAAGCCATGTCATCATTTCTCTGATGGCATGGTCTGATTGGAAAACTAAGGACAAACACAACAAAAACAGCCTACTTGGCAAGTGTAGATATGAGTGTACAAGTTGAGATAGAGGTCGGGGCAGAAAATAAGGAAATTATTTGCTCAGAAGTGATCATCGAAGCCTAGGAAATGAATGAGATTAGCAAGGAAGAATGTGAAATTCAAGAGCACTTACTAAGCACCTATTAGGCAATGTGCCAAGCACTGGGAATAGAAACACCAAAAAAAGTAAGGAAGGAAGGAAGGGAGGAAGAAGAAAAGAAAGAAAAGAAAAAAGAAAAGAAAGAACATGCAAAACAAAACCTTGGGGGGACCATTTACTTTTTTTAATTTTATTTTTAATTTATGAAATAAGACAAGCATTTCCATAACACAGTAGAATAAAACAAAGATGATTGTACATTTACAATAAATAAAGAAATGGGTAAAGAGTCAGCAAAAAAGGCTAAGAATTGTTAGAGTAAAGGAAAACCAGGAAAGCATGCGATTCGGTGTAACCTCTGCCTCACTATGACTGGAGATGGTGGCAGATGAACCTCAGACAGCTCTACCCAGATCCTTCACTTAAGGAAAGGGCCAGTCCAAGGTAAGATTACCCATCAAGCTACATCTTGTCCCTGAGCCAGGTAACCTTCTTCCCAATTCCCTTTAAAAGTTTCTTTTTATATGATGTCTTACCTTTTTAGATTGTGAGTTCTTTGAGGATAAAGACTTTCTCTTGCCTCCCCCCTTTTATCCCCACCCCCTCTCCAGTGTTTAGCACAATGTCTGTCATATAGCAGACACTTAATAAATGTTTTTTGACTAACTGACTTGTCCAGTCCACTCCCAGGATTCTGGGTTCACAAAAACAAGGATCCTGGCCTGCAGGATTGTCTCCCCACCTTAATTTTTTTTCCCCTCTAACTCATATTCCATTCCAGAGTTTGAGTCTCCAGAATATAGTTTAGGTGGAGCCTGTGTCTAGGTTTTGCCAAAAGTGAGTAACAAAGACCCCAACTGACACTCAATAAACAATAAACACACTGGATATTGGGCAGAATTTATTTCTCCCACCATAGAAGATGCATAAAATGCAAAGGTGTCATCAGAGCTGCCTTGAAGTCAGGAAAACGTGTTCTTGTCCACGTTTTGTCTTTTATGCAAACTAGATTTATAACCTTGGTAAAAATCACTTAATTCTAAGTGTCCCCATGAAACTCTCTAAAACTGTAAATTACAAAGCAGGTGCTTAACTAGCTTTAATAGAGGGAGTTTCTTTAACAAGAGTTCCCTCTATCAATGAAATCACTGGCTTGATCTAAAAATGAAATAAATTCTAGGTGAACACATTTAAGGGGAGAAGAAAAAGCATATTTTTAATAGTACATTAATACAAAGCTATTTTTTTCAGTGTTTTGCCTCTTGCAGACAAATGATGGACATCGAGAGTCAGAAGTGATGTAAAGATATAAAACTGAAACCAACCAACAAGGTTAAGTAACTGCTCAAAATTCAACAGCTAGTTAGTTAGTGACAGTGAGGATCAGAACCTAGGTTTCTAGGCTTCCAATCAAGGGGCTCGTTCTACACTACATTCTTCCCTTCAATAAAAACTCTTTCCAAGTACAGGTCACTATAGTAAAGAAGCAATTTTCTCTCTTTTCAGAAGAAAGAAGCCTGCTGAAAGAGGTGAGCATTTTGGGCTCCAGACTGCATTCTTTCTGGAAGCCTGCCATCTGAGAAAAGTCACTGAAAAATAGAATGCTATGGGTCACAAGAATTACTCAGCTGAGTAAATATATATGAGTGATCAAAGAGAGAATTTTTAAAAAATCCACCTTTAGGTGCTGATTCAGACCTAACCAAAATAATTTAGTCTTTAGGATAATATGACAAGATCAAAGTGAAATTAATTAAAATTAAGGCTGGCCTTTTGGGTCAAGGCTGGGAAAATGTTTTAGAGAGTACTTTCTGTGAAGGCGGAGAGGTCTTCCTATATTGATCAATCTTTAATTGATGCCTGGTTGTTTTCTAATATGCTAAGGAAGATAATCCAAGCAAGAGATTACAGATTAGTACTGCAGTAATGAGGAGAGGGGATGGGAATGGTAGCTGCATGGTGCAGGCACACTGGGAAAAAAGCAATGTGTAAGACATTGGTAAAACAAGGATTTAATCTTTTAGTGCCATTCTGGCTCCAGTCCAGTTTGGATTTTTAGGAATTGTGAACTATTTTTTCATGATAGAGGTCTGGCAGTTTACAAAATATGCTGGTGGTCTTCATCCAGTATCCAGGCCAGAAAGCAAGTATATTTTTACCAACCGAATCTCCATGACAACTGACAGTTCTTGGATGAGCTGAAGGAGAGCAAGATATGAATAGAAGTGAAACATAGATTAGCCTTCTGACACTAGAAATGAGATTGATACTGTAACATTTTGCTATTGTTGACTATTGTTATTTAGTTTGTAAATATGTTCATCCTCTGAAGTAGAGGGAGAATCATTTAGTATCTTCCTACAGTACTAGGACAGTATGCTTTATGAACAGATGATGCTAAATGGTGACAACTCTTCAGATGGTTCTATACGCTTAGTTATTCTGCACAGGGCACTTGCTTAGGGATGGCCAAGTGGTAGGAATTAGAAAAAGTCAGTGGAGCAGATGGAAAGGTGGCATGATACTAAAAATGATAATACCTGATATGATCCCTAAAGGAAGAAAAAAGGATTCTACTTATGTTATTGTGTCAAATGAGACTGTAAAGTGTTTTCCTCAGGGCTAGGCACATAACAGGTACTTAATAAGTGCTCCTTTTTCCTTTATGTAGAGTTTGATTTTTAGGTGCTAGAGGGTCCATGAGAAACAGTGTGCCATATTAGATAAAGGCTGGGCCTGATAATCAGGAAGACTACCTGGTTTCAAGTGCTGACCTCTGGTCCAAGTTGACTCCGATGATCAAATCATTTAACATCTCAATACGCCAGGTAACTCTCCACATTACAGAACAGATATGATCTGCATGGGGAAGGGACCTTCCTCCCCAGAATTTCCCACTCAAATGCTCTCTTGGACTTCATCATGGTCTGTAGATATATATCACCCTGAAAGATGACATCAATTTTGAACTCCCATCTCCTCAGTACTCCCCTCCCACCCTGGGTCACCCTGGGACCCTTCTGATTGAAGAGGATGGAGGGTAGACTTTGTAGATCTCTTCCCAAATTGTCCATTTCAGGGGAGTCCCTAGGGCATCCATCTCAGCATTTCCCCTCTGGCTCCCCTCCTTCTCTTCCCCATCACTACCAGGTCAGAATCTTTTTGTGGTTTGTCTTATCCCACTAGACTGTGAGCAGGATCTGTCTTTTGCTTTTCTGCCCAGCAGATAGCACAGTGCCTAAAACATAATAGGTACTTAATAAATGTGTATTGACTATGTGAATGAAATCAGATTTCTGTTAAAAGAAGTATGGGAGGGAGTATATCATTCCTTAGCTAATACAGCAATAAAGAAGCAGAGGTTGTTATCTGGAAATTAAATGCAGACCCTTCCCCCTTTCCCAGTATAGGCAATGCAAATACTCAAAACAAAAAAAAAAAACCAAACACCACCACACCTTGACTTCCCCCTCCCACCAATGGAAATACTGTACTTTTTTCCTACATTGTATTATCCCTCAGATTTCATCAATGAAGTCTTTGCTGGATGATTGTCTTGGACTAGAAATGTATAGAGAGTTGATATTTCTATAGCTCTATTTTCTTTTCCATTTCAAATAAATGCACTAAATTCCATAGGCTCCCAGAGATAGAACTGGGAGATATTTCCTCTTTCTCTCTATTGCATCCTACTGACCTGCTTGAGACCTTGATCTCAAATCATGAAGTCCCTTTTTCTATTTTATTGACTCCTAGTTGTTCTCTATGCTCTAATTCTTAGGTTGTATTTGCTGTAAAATGCCATGTCCTGTAAAAATGAGGTCAATTGTGGGTCTGCTCCTATATTAGGGGCAGAGGAGAGGAGACGCAAAGTATTTTGAAATACAGAATGATGGTCAGTTGGAATTGCCTTAAATATGAGGATATGTATCATAAATTCTGAAACAGAGCTACTGAAATGGGACAGCTATTCTGTTACAGAAGAAAGAGTGCTAAATAAAACTTAATTTTAATAATAGTTGTTGCCAATTTCAGCATTCCAACTCTCATTTGTTTGTATTTGCATGGGCTTGTCCTTAGTTCTTGGAATGCCTTCTATCCTTTCCTCAGGCTCTCAGATCCTTAGTCGTCCTTAGAGACTTCACTTTGCCACACCTCCAGTAAGACAGAGTTAATAGTGCTCACATTTTCTTCAAATTTTCCCCAAATTCAACAAACAGAAAGTGCCAATATGTACAAAGCACTGTGCTAGATGCTAGGCATGCAAGGACAGAATCAGAATAGATTCTACCTTCTAGGAGTTTATATTCTCCAGGGCTGCTACTGCTGGTGGTTTGTAAGCAAGTGCAAGATGATTTGAGTAGATAAAGACTGTTAGCTGTGGGAGGTCATGAAGGGGCCTGAACCCAGAAGGAAGATAAGGATTCTAAGAGGCGCAATGCATTCCTGACAAGTCAGGATATGCTCATGCTAAGACCCAGAGACTTCTCAGTGGGAATGTTAGTTTTGGGAGATAGGTTGGAATCAAAAATGCATGAAAGATGGTAATATGAAATAAATCTGGAAAGACAGAATGAATCTAGATTGTGGATAACTTTAAAATACTAGGTCTGAGGAGGTTGCATTTTATCCTAGAGACAAACAGGAAGCCACAAAAGATTTCTGATAGGAAGAATCTGAGATCCTGATGTGATTCCAGGTAGAGATGTACAGTAGGCCCTTGGTGATAGAGTTGGGGAAGAGATTAAGACTGAAATTCACTTTTCTGTTTCTATGTTCTATCTTATTTGGAAACAAGTGCCTCCTCCCTAGCCCAATATGCCATTAGCTCCTAGCCAGGCTATTTCATTTTTGTCTTTGTATTCTCACCCCTCCTCTACTTGATAAATGCTTAATAAATGTGTGTTGAATGGAATTGACTATAGTGGAGGGGGACATGTTTTGTGAAAACTGCTTTCTAATTCTTGAATTCAGAAAAAAAAGGTGGGGTCATTCTTAGAACTCTGGAAGGAGAGTCAAGATTAAGGAAAGAAGGAAAGGAAACCAAGGACTTCCAAAAATGGCTCATCTGGAGTATAGTCATGAATGGCAGGGTCTACTACTTTATCCTAAGATAGGGAAACAAGATTTGGGGCACTAGAGAATATCTAGTTTACTTAAATATAGAATCAGTTGATCAGTAAACATTTATTAAGTATCTGTTACGTGTCAGGCACTGTGCTAAAGGTTGGGGATACAAAGAGAGGCAAAACACAACCCCTGTTAGGGAAAGACAGACTCTAGGGACTTGGGACTCTTGAAGGATACAGAAGCTAGCATTCTTACAGCCTGAAAGGTGGGACACTAGCTAAATTGCTAAAGGAGGAAGGCTCCAAGTCGTCACAGTGGAAAGCTGGGTATGTAACTAGGGTCCAAACAAGAACTTTGCTACTCTCTTGAGACAGGCCCCTTCTTCCTGACTTCCAACAAAAGGACGAAGAGTGGAAAGCAGACATAGGGCCAGCTGCCAGAACAACCTGAATACTGAAGGGAAATGACAGCGGTTTGTGTTTCGAAGAGATAGTTTAATGCTTCAAACTCAGTGAATAATACTGTGTATTTTTATTATAGCCACAAGTGAGATTTTTTTTATTAATTTAACATTTTTCTAAATTCAAGCATTTCTAGTGTGGACAGAGAAATGTTCTAACTGCTGTAATTCCGTCTCTCCCCTCCCCCATTTTGATGTATAGACACTGAAAAGTTTACTCCAAGACAATTTGAGTTTACATAGCAACAGAACCCCAAAAAGATCACAATATGTTAAAATATAGTTTTGGATCCCATATTCAAGAATAATAGTGACTTAATTTACTAAAACTAACCACTCTTTTCAAAGATTCAAAGAGCTTCCTCCCATTGGAAAAGAGCACAATCTTTAAGTGGATCATAGAGTGAATTGCTTCAGGGCCTGGGGTGGCCACATCTTAATTAGAATATAAATACTTTTTGTCATCAATTTGCTTTCTACCCTTATCCATTTCCCTAAAATTTAGAGATTTTTTTTCTTCGCCATCTACATACTTTCCTAAGGGGTAAAAGTCTGAAAGTCTGGAAAGGGTTTTAGGCTAGAGAAATATTTATTTATTAATATTTTTAGTTCTATGCTTCAATAGCTTAACTATGTATAGTTTGTACCCTGAAATTTCCACACAGTATAATAAAGTTTAGTTGGCCATTTATGCTGATGACATGCACTAGATTGCCGGAGAAAAAAAGGGAGAAATGGGTATTGTCAGAGAAAGTAGTGTGAGAAAATGACATGATGTAGGTGCTCAGTTTGGGGTATATAAGAAATCTGTCCTGTCCTTTAAATCTTCAGTGATGTCAATGAATAATTAACCTAGTTTCTATCTTGTTAAATTCAATATACATTAAAAAAAAAAAACAAAACAAAGCCAACCTTCTGTTACAGAAGCTCCTGGGGTCTCTTACAATCTTCTTTTTAATTTTGTGTATATTTAAATGTGTTTGTGTTTATTGATGAATGTTAAATTCACAATATAAAAGGAAAATTTAAAAGTAACCTAGAACTATCTATTTGATGGCAGGAGTTAATATATTTTATAGAACCACAGAATTAAACAGAGTGAAAAGGGATCTCAGAGACCACATAGTTCAACCTATACTTGAACAGGAATCCCCATACCACAATATCCCGAACAAGTCTTCTAGCTTTCACTTTTGGGGTGTCCTCCAATCTACTAAGTGGGTCCATTTTATTTTTGGACAGCTATAATTTTAGGAAAGTTTTTTCCTGGCATTGAGGCAAAATCTTCTCTCAAACATTCAATTATTGCTACTAGTTCTACCCTCTGAGGCCCAGAAAAACAAGGACATGATAGCCTTTTAAATAATTTAAGATACTTATACCCTAGCTATCCTTTTCTTCTCTGAATTAAACATCATCAATTTCTGTAACCAATCACTGATTCTCCAGATCTCTCATTATGTTGGTCATGCTTGTAGGAAGTCCCTCGGATTTTTTAATGCCTTCCTAAATTGTGGTTCCAAGAACTGAACATGGTATTCCAGATGTGGTCTGCTATAGATGTGTCTGCTACAACAGGAGTATCACTTCCCTTGTTCTGGACATTGTGCCTCTGTTGATATAGACAAAGATTTTGTTAGCTTTCTCCTTCCTTCCTTCCCTCCCTCCTTCCTTCCTTCCTTCCTTCCGCACTGCCATGGCACACTGACTCATGTTGAGTTGTTGCCCAGAATTTTTTTCTCACATGAACTACTATCTAGCCATGCTTTCTCCATTTTTGTACCTGTATGATTGATTTAAAAAAAAATTAAACGTCTTTAGTTAGTTCTTTTCTTTTTTTTAAATAGACTTTTATTGATATATTTTGTGTTTATATCACTAGATCACTTTGTATCTCTTCCCTCTCTCAATGAACCATCCTTTGTCAAATATATATATGCATATATAATATACACATTTTTTTTAAATGAGAAGGAAAAAGAAAATCAGCAAAACTAATTGCTATGTTGAAAAAAATGATGTAATATACAATGTTCCACAATTATCTTCTCCTCCACCTCTGCAAAAGCAAGAGGTGGGAGAGGTATCTCTTTTCTTATTTTTTCTTTGAGACCAAGTTTCTTCTTAATCATTTGGAAACATTGATTTCCAAATGTGTTTGTTGTTTTTTGTATTAACATTGTTCATTTTGCAGCCATCTCTGAGATCTTAAGTAAAACCTTAAAATCAGGGGCTCTTTTTCTGGGGTCTCTGGATTTTTTTTTTAATGTTCTGATTACACTCTCCATATTTATACATACATACGCATACAAACGTATATATATATATTTTTTTCACACGTGAATATATATATATACATATGTACATACATTTCCTTTTGTAATCCTATTATGTACTTAAAAACTTTATTCTGAGAAGGAGCCCACAGGTTTCACCAGATTGGCAGAGGGGACCATTAAACACACAAGCGTAAGGACTCCCATAACCCCATGAGAGATAATAGGATCGAAGACCTAGGACCAGAAGGGGCCTTAGGCATAATCACCTCTACTCTCCCCCCCTCCATTTTGCAGATGAAGATACTTGCAGAAGAAGAGAGGGTGAGTTGCCAATGGTCACACAGGTAGTAAATGCTGGAGTCTGAATTTAACCCACATCTTATGATTCATCTTCCTGAGTTCAAATTTAGCCTTAGCCACTTGCTAACTGGGTGACCCTGGAAAAGTCACTTAACTCTGTTTTGGTTCCTCATCTATAAATTTACAGTTATTTCTATTGGGCTTTATTTGATTAGATCTATTCTGCTGTTCTAGACAAACTTTTTGAATCCTGGATATGTTGTCTAACCTATTTCTCCTAACTTTCTGTTAACTGCACCTTTGCTAAAAATGCCCATCAAGGGCATCATTCAAGTCATTGACAAAAATCATTTGTTGCTCCAATCCGTCAAGTTGCAATTTTTTCCTTTTAGTTTGGTGTTAGCTTAGTCTGACCAGATGGTATCCCGACCTAGAATCTCAGTGGATGTGTACTGTAGATTGTTTTTCTGAAATAATTACAGTTCATTATGCTCTAACCCAATATATGTCTTCCCCCAAAGCACCATGCTTTTCTCACAACAAAAGCCACACTGCTTATGGGGACAATAGAGGTAGGTTTCCTACACTCAGGAACTTTATCAGTGACATTTTTTTTAAAAGACATAGGTGCTTACTAAAAGTGGCACCACAATTTTATACATGTTAAATGGTTAAGAAATACATAAATACTACAATAATTAGTGGCTGTTCCTTGGTCTACCCTTGGGGTGGGAAAATTCTCAGTGGGGGAGGGTAGCCCACTCCCCCCAGCTTCTATTGTATCAGAAGATACACAATAAATATGGCACTTTTTCTTGACAAAGATCTGAAGTTTGATTGTGGAAGTGAGTGTCCAGTGGCATAAAGAGGAGTGCAGTTTATGAGTTACTGTGAAGTGGTGTAGCTTTTTGCCCTCTTGCTCATAGAAGAAATTAAGCAACAGCAAAGTCAAAATTCATGTAATGCTCAAAATGTTCCATACTATATCAATCCTGTTGGAATAAACTCTAGTTTTCAAAATAAGAGTTATAGCAGAATTGACTATTTTATTTTCAAATTAAGATTTACCTTCTCTCCCTCCTACCATTTCTCTCCATGGGAAAGAGACAACACACACACACACACACACACACACACACACACACATTGTTGCAAACAAAACAAATTTTGCAATGGCCATGTCCAAAAAAGTACTTCTTGGTTTATTTCCTAAATCCATTACCTCTTTATCAAGATGTGGGCAGCATTGTTTCAGCACTAGTACTCTGAAATTGTGATTGGTTATTATATTGATCAGTGTTTCCAAACCTTTCAAAGTTGTTACAATGTTGTTATTTCTTGATATTTTTTCTCTTGCTTCTGCTCACTTCACTCTGTATCAGTTCATAGAAATCTTCCTGAGGTTTCTCTGAAACTTTCTCTGAAACCCTTCATTTCTTATAGTCCAATAGTATTCCATTACATTTATTTATTCCTTGCACTGCAAAAAAAGGTGCTATAATTTTATACATATGGATCTTTTTGCTTCCTCTTTTTGATCTCTTTGTGATATAGATCTAGTACTACTATCACTGGGTTAAAATATATGCAATTTAATAGCCTTTGGGACATAGTTCCAAACTGCTTTCTGTCTTTCCAGGAGTGGGAATGGGTTTATACTTTGACATCTTCTCTGGTTCCTATTCCCAGCCCCCCACTCCCATGCTCAGTAAGATGGGTTTTGAGGATGGTTTTTTGAGATCATGGGTGCAGCTTGACTTTTCTCTGCTAGATTTAGTGACCTATAATGGATTAGACTCATGGATTTGGTTTCCTTGGGACACATTCTAACAGGCTAAGGAAATTATCTCATAAAAGCCCAGAGATTCATTTTTCTAATGCTTTAGCTTGAATGTCAAACTTAAAAGATTCATCCAAACTAGTTTTTCAGTTTTAGAAGAATCAAATTTTTATATCCTTCACCTATAGATATTGAGTGCCCAAGCAGTGTCTATATTACATGTGTCTCCTTGCCATGGGAGATGTTTTATTATGCAGTTTATATAGTTAATGAAAGGCAAAGGGATTTTCTTTGTTAGCTCATTTAGGATCACCAGAATTGAAATGTACATCATTACATCTATCCTCTCTATCTTTCTAGTGGACTCATCATATTTATTTAGTTATAAATCTCCTCAATTTTACATATTAGCCAAGCCAGATAATCATAGCAATTTTTTTATCATCACTAAAAACAAAATAAAATCTGGTAGGTATTTTCGATGAGCACTGGGATACAAAAATCTAAAACTGCATGATTAAAGGATAAAGTAAGCAATACTTTTTAAAAAATCAATGATAAATTTAGACTGTATCTTTTCAGAGTGCATAGATCTTTCAGTTTGAAGAGTTGCATACAGCAATTACACCTAAGAAAGTATATTTGTCACCTCTTACATACTCTGTCTATAGTATGTTTGCCTATTTCCACTGAGGATTGTGGAGGACAGAAGGATATGTGGAGGCTATCTCTATGCCTACAAATGAGGTCTAGATCTTAAAAAAACAGAGCTGGCATTTTGAGGTCCACTGATGGGTGTCTATTGAAAAATCAGATCCCTTTTGATTTATACAGCAAAACCAAAAGAAAATAAACAAACGCACGCATACACCCCAAAACAACAAAATCCCCAAGGAACCAAAATTCTTGTAGTTTCTACGTGGCATTAATATCACATGGTTTCTTTGTGTTGACCTTTATGCATGACACTGAGAAACAATAATTTATTTCAATCTTGCATAGGCAGGTGACTACCTCTGCTGTTATAGTTGTACAAAACAGTAGGATACATTGTATCCTTCCACAGGGTTTTTTTTTTTTTTTGTATTTTTTATTTTTGGTGAGCATAAAGGTTTTTTTATTTTATACTGTGGATTAAAAAAAATTCCTTCCAACACAGGAATTTTATAATTCTGTGAAATGCAGCATTTTGGATCTTATGCTTTTGGTTGTCTATTTCTTCTGTAAGTAACAAAGTTGGCAAAATGGTTCATCCAAATCCCTGTAGAAATAAACGGTTTTGATGATATGTAGGAAAACTGAATCTTCTATCACCAGTTTGATAAATTTATATGTTTTGAAGACTATCATAATGGATCTATTATCTGTGAATCCAGGCACATTTGCAAACCAATTTTCTCTATGACTCCTGCTATTATGGGAAAGTCTTGATTTGAAATGTTTTTGAAAAATGACCTGTTCAAAAACAATCTTTGCCATTTCGAGACCATCAGGAAATTCTGAAGACGAAGACACTCCATGTAAAACATTCTACTTACAATATTGGAACCCTTCGAATCCCTTTAGCTGCTCTGTCACATGAATGACAATGTAAAGAGATGAGGAAATGCCATCAAATTGGTTACAGGGTGCAATCTATTCAATGCTATAGTATTTATTAAATATCATGGCATGCTTGTCATATACTTCCATAGAATATATAACAATACCATGAGTACATACCAGTAGTCCATTGCAGATTATATATTGTAGCTTATAGGGCCATGGGCTCAATCACGATGTGGAGAAGAAAAAAATCGAAGTTCAAGTGAAATTGAAAATACAATTCATACAGGAATGGAAGTGATTATTTTCAGGTCCTTTATGATCTTCCATTTTATCATATGGTACTTGTAAATGTGAGGTATGTTGGTGAAAATTTTGCCATTTGCACAAACCTTTCTAAAACTGTAAATATAATCAAATTTATATGTAACTACAAGTAATTTGTTATTTTAGACTAAAGAATAATGACATCTCAGATTACATTTCAGTTCATTCATATGAAGTTTTTTTTTTTAGATAGAAAAACTTATGTTCATTTCTAACTGTGTAACAAGAACAATGGAAGTTAATGTAAGGTACACATCTTTCAAGTGCTTTTCATCTTTCAAATGCTCTGCAGACATTAACTAATTAATCTAATTTAAAACCAACAAAAGAAAACACCCAGAAATATTTCATGCAGTAAAGAGTCAGTTGTAAATATTCTTTGCTACAGGAGTTTAGTCAAATAGTATAGCAGGTTTTTAAAAAGGTGGAGACTAGTCTGTGCAGTATTTGCAGGGGCAGAGCCAACTGAAGCCTTAGCAGACTTGGAGAGAAAGGCATTTTTTCTTTCCTTTTTCATTACCAGATTTTCCCATTTTGATCTATTCCCAGTGGTTGCTCAATTGGCATTATGTGTTTTAAATTGGTTTTCAGTTTTGTGAGATGTTTCCTAAAAAAATGCAGATTGTGGACATTTCAAAAACCATGACACACAAATGGATAAAACAAGAGGCTCAATCTACAGTAGAAAACCATGTAATCTCACCTTTAAGCCATGAAAAGGTGAGACATTTTAATACTATACAAGTGTCTGACTATTGTATACTCTTTAAAAATACCATATATGTTCTATTTACAAAAAAACCCTCAAAAACACCTTGCTTCTAGAATTTGAAAACTTGGGCTTTTTGCATCTTGTTTTCCTTTCCCTCTGACTTTCTTAATACCATTTTCGTCACTTTTAAAAAACTACGGTAGAAACGAAAATGGCAGTTTAACCAAGTCCCAATTCCTTTTTATTCTTGGATAAGCAAAATGCGTGCCTTTTTAAACTCATTCTCCCCACTGGGGTGTCTTCACTCCTTTTGTGGCACGGTTTAAAGAGAAAAGGGCTTCAAGCTGGACCTATAAATAAAAGGCCCCTTCTTTATTCTCATGGGAGAAGCTGGAAATTAATTTCTCTTAGGATTTCCCCCTCCCCCTTTTTTATTTGCCACCATTATAAGGCTAACAGAGCCACCACTCCTCCTTCTTTTCCTTAGGATCTCCCCCCTCCACCCTCAGCCTCTCGATATTTTCCAGCCATCTTTAGCAAGGCCTTGCTCTCCAGTAGCTGCGGCTTGCGGCCGTTTAAAGGACTGAGTCAGATCCTAAAATGTCTGATTGAAATACACGTTGGACAAAAAAAAAAAACCTCCTCTCTCCATCCTTCTCACCACCACCACCATCACCAGGGCGGGAGTTAAAATCCAGCAGCCCCATATGGGTGAGACTTGGCAGGTCTGTCAGACTTATTTTAAAATTCGTAATAATCTAAGCTAGTTATAAGAATAATAGCATATTGCATGCCTTTCTCTCTAACCAACACCCCCCCCTCCCCAATCTTCCCTTCCCCCAGCCGCAGCCCCCCCTGCCCCTCCCCCTTCTCCCTTTCCTCTCTTTTGTTCGCTCGGCTCTCCGGCCGTGCCTGGGCGAGCTGGGGCCACGGCGGCACCCTCCCCTCCCTCCCTAGGCCGCAGCTTCTGCTCAGCCCCGGGCTGGCGGCGCCGCGCGCGGCCTACTCCGCCGAGCCGCCCTGGGTCGTCGCGCGCGGCTCCCCGGGAGAGAGGCACAGGGCCGCGCGCGGCGGGGACCCGAGCGCCGGCGCCCGCCTGCCCGGCCGGCCCGGGGCTGCAGCCTCTTCCAGGCCCCGGGGTCTCTTTCGGTGGGGCTGGGCCCCGGCGCCCCTGCTGCTGTGCTGGCTCCTGTTGCAGCTGCCCAGGGAGCTGAAGCTGCGGCGCAGCCAGTGGTAGTAGTAGTAGCAGCAGCAGCAGCAGCAGCCACAGCAGCAGCAGCAGCAGCCACAGCGGCGGCGGCGAGGCCGCCCCAACACACACACACACAGACCCAGGCAGCGGGAATGCAGATGACACGCCCGTAACATGGAAGCAGCCGCCGCCGCTGCCGCCGCCGCAGCAGCAGCCGCCGCCGCCGCCACGACAGCTAGAGCAGCAGCAGCCGGCGGCGCCGAGCTAAACAAAGGTCATCCGGGCTTGACCGCTGCAAAGGCCAACACCGGGAAGGGGGTGGGTGTGCGCCTCTGTGTGTGTGTGTGAGTGCGGGGTGTGGGTGGCTACAAAGGTGAGGGTCGGAGGGCAGGAAGGAGCCAGCCGAGGGGGGCCTGCAAGGCGTGGGGGGGCAGCTAGGGCGCGTGTGCATCTGCCCCTAGCAGCTGCCACCACTGCAGGGGTGGGTGGGGCGACCACGGGCGCCTCGTGGCCCCCTTGGCCTGCCAGCCCCGGCCCCTCCGACCTCTTCTCTGGGAGAGCTGCGCTTCCCTTGGCTGCCACTTTCCTGGGGGGCTGGAGAAGGGCGCCGCTGGAGCTAGGCCCCACGGCTTCTGAGAGGGGGCCACGTGAGCAGTGGGGCACTCCTTCTCCTCCTCCCCTCCCCCAGCACTGTCTCCACACTGTTTATTTTAAAGGGGCCTCTGTCCCCCCACTCCTCCCCGTCTTCCCCTTCATCCTTCCTTCTCCCCATGGACATCCCCAGCTTTCTGCCCTGGGGTGAAGGGATCTGGACTTGTTTTCTCCCCAGGTACTCGAGAGAAGAGGAGAAGGTTGGAGAAAGAGGAGGGGGTGGTGGCTGACTGGGTGGGCGGGCGGGTGTGGGGCATGTGGTGGTGATGGTGGTGGTGGTGGTGACAGTATTGGGAGAGAGGGGAGGGCAGGGAGGTGGGGTGGAGGAGAGTCGGGGTGTCCACAAGCCCGCAGCTCTGTGCTTGGGGTTGAAGGCCGTCGTGTGCAGCAAACGCATCCTGAGTGAGGACACAGCTCTAGATTTTTCTTTCTTGGGGGGCTCTTTGTTAGCTCCCAACACAGACACCCATACACACATAGAAACACACACACACACACAGATCTGAGCCAGGTTGTGGGAGGTAAGTGGGGAAAGGAAGGAGGGGGAAATGGATGTGCTGGGAGCTTCGGGTAGAAGGGAGGGGGGGAATGGGGCCCTGAGAGGCTTCAGGGGCGCTGGAGAGGTGAGCATTGCCAGGGGCTGTGCATGTGTGCTGGGGTGGGGGCATACACGAGGACTTCCCCCTCCTCACCAGGACCAAAAAGGAAAAAAGCAACCCCTAGCGAGATCCCCCCTGCGCTGTGGATTTTCAGGGACTTGTTGGCAACTCAGCGAGGGTTGCCATAGCTTTTTTATGTAGGGTGACCAGAACCGGCTGAAACTGGTTTGAGGCAGATCAGCTCCTGAACACAATGCAGTCACTGAGCTACTTACTACACTGGGATAGCTGCTTCCTCCCTTCATGGCAGCCAAAAGCAGAGGAGCTTGCAGGAAGGTATCATCCCAACACACTATGTGAATGCACACTTTAGACACCACACAGCACTGGTATGTGTCTAATGTAGTCCTGAAAGATTCTGTATAGGGCAGAGGAGGAAAAAAAATGGACAGGTTTGCAGGATCTGAGGTTACTTGGGCTTTTCCTGCCTTTTTCTTTTGCTTAAGGGATGGACAAGGAGCTGAGATTTATGACCCTTATTAAAGAAAAAACGTGCTTTGCTAGGGTGGGGACACTTGGTTTTTGCAGTCTCTTTCTCTCTCTCTTTTAACAAAACCAAACCAAAATGAAGTGATGGCTTTGTAATTGTGGTTTTATTTGTGACTTGGAGAATGCTGCTTTTTGCATGCTGTTTTCTTTTGCAGGATATGTGCTGTCTTGTGCTTTTCCTCTTAGATGCTATTAATGGGTGTGTGTGTGCGTGTGTGTGTTTATGTGTGGGGGGTACATCTGACGGTTGTGAAGGCCAAAAGGTAACAACATTGTTCTGGAAATGAGCATTTCAGTGATGCTTGTAAGGCATACATACTGTCTTTTTTTTCTTGTAGGCCTATTGACTGGGGCTGCTTTTAACCATTTCATATTTGCAGAGGTAATGCATCTGTGTGACAGTAACTGAGCATTGATCAGTCTTTCCAAAAGGTCAAGGTTCACAAGGTGAGATAACGATATTTTGAGCATGAATGTAATGATTTGAAGATACATGCATACTGACCACCAGTTGGTTCACTGGTGAAGATATTGTGGTTTGACTCCACAAGAAATACCATATTTTATCCAAGTTTGATGGGATTAGCATGACTTTATGATGACATTGTTACCAGAGCTAACTTAGGATGGCTTCATTTTAAATGGCATGTGCATAGGCATCTTGCTGGCTACTCAGTTTCAAGAAATAGGCCTTGGTAAGTGCCGAGTGCAAATGCTGGTAGGAAACCTTGGGCCTTGTAGGGAGAATACATTGTTTTGCATTGCACCACAGTCCTACCCATGTAGCATTTTCACATGTAGCATTTTCCGTATGGTTACATAAAAGGTAACAGCCTCCTGAAATGGAGGCCACCTGGTTATCATTTTAGCGTTCAAAGGCTTTGGAGTTAGACATACATTTTCTTCATTCAACTGACCAGCTTTATTTTACTTTGCAGCATTGTCTCATCCTGAAAGGGATTCATTTGGAACCAAGTGAGGAATGTTTTAATGATTTTGGTGCTGGTGGTAGTAGTGGTGATGGCTGTGTTGAGGGGGGATTGAATGTTCTAGTGGATTTTTTGTGGGATACATTTTAATGTGGAATAGTAATGAAAAATCAAAAGAACACTGGATGGGCTGGCATCTTCTGCCAAAGGATGCCTATTTCCAACATATAACGTCATGATCATGGGTAATGGAAAAGTCTCTAATGTCTTAAAAATATATTCTTAGATTAGAGTTGGCTTTAAATTTATCATGGAAAAGTAAAGGCTTTGGAGGAAGAGAAGAGAGAAGAAAGCAGTCATGATTGTAGCAAAGTGAAGAACAAAGGCTGTTAAAGCTTACCCAGGAACACTGAACATTTTTGCCTTAGGGATCCTTGTGAAAGGACTGTAGCTCCCCTAAACAGGAAATCAGCAACTCCAGAATGTTATCCAAAATGATGTTAACAGATATAACCAGTCCTGCCTGTTGGAGCTTAGTAAAGCTATAATCATAGGGTGAGCATGGAGAGAATGATTGAAAATGAATTTTTGTGACTAGGGAGAAGTGGTTATTTTGCTTTTCTGTCTGTTCAGAAGAGCAGACAATCTCAGAAGCATTGAGAATTTTAAAATTAAGTTAAGTAGTGGTAGTTCTGGGCAGGATAGCTGAATTAAAGGGTGTCAGGTATGTAAGGGTGTGGTTTTTTATTTATTTAAAATTTAGTGTTACTTCAGACCTTAAGATTTATTTCAATGAAGTAATAACAAAAGAAAAGATTGTATTGTAGGTAAAAAAGAAATACTTTGTACAGGGTTTTGTGTAGATATTCTTTTCAGATTTGTTAAACTTGTAGAAAAATGGAGCAAGATTTTTTTAAAATGCTGCTAAAATTGTTTTTTAAATTCAGTATCATTTCTGAATGCCAGAGGGTTCTGTATTTTGCTATGGAATTATGCTTGCAAAGCGGACTCGAATCCACATTTCATATTTGTTGCATTTTCTGTTCTGCCAACCAAAATTCATATGACTAAACATAATCAGTCTTAATTTTAAAACAATAAGCTGATTTAAAATTGTGGTCACCGAAATCATTCCCCTTAAAGTCAGTGTTTCTTTTTTATTTAAATTTGGAAGACAAACCTCTGACTTGTGGCAGCTTTTTGTTTTTTTGCTAAGATGTTAAAAATGCCTTTTGGGAATTGCACACATAGAATATGCTTAAAGAGCATTTTGGTTTGAAGTCCTGTTGGTGGTTTTAGCTTTATGTTTTCATAAATCTTCTGGAAAATAGCATTTGGTTTTTGTATGTAGGCCAGTATTTCCAGCTGAAAATGCTGTTTAACGTTGGAGGGCTGCTTCTCTGCATCAGTAATCATGAGCTCATCTTGGATTGAGGTTTGTCTCCAGTATTTGAATTTAGACAGAAGCACAACAATTTAGCAAGTTTTAGGTCCCATTTCAGAGGTAGCTGAAGTTGGAAATGTGAATACAAACTGGTCGATTATGCATTAGCATGTTGAGTCTTGGGAAAGGGGTGAAATGTTGACATAGACATTTCAGGGCCCTTGCTTTGATGGTAGCTGGTTGCGCACGCAGGCAGGCCCTACCCTACCTCAAATAGAAAGCTCATTGAGATTGCCTGCAGCTGTACTGAAGCATTTCTGAGCATGAATTATAATCCAGTTTGAAGAAAGAACGTGTTAGTTTTGCTACAGAAGGTAAACTGGGAAGTGTAACTGGAGTCTTAACTCCATAGTTCTGATCTTCTTTTCAGAGAATTGTTTTTTTCCCACGTACATTAAATTAATGGCATTTTAAAAAACATGAATGAAATCTGATTTGTTGAGAAAGATGGACTTTTTTCTCCTCAGATTTTTTTTCCTGTTCTACTTTTGGGGGGATATCTTTTCAGAAGGATACTAGAGGAGGAGGAGATGGTCATCAACATTTAACAGATTATTTTTTTCTTTTATTGCTAGATTAATTGAGTTGCATATGTTAAAATTTTTGAGCCTGGATTTTTTGTTGTTGTTGTTCCCTTGAAATCCTTCTTTCAGCTTTACCCTGGGGTATAGGATGTCGTTAGTTAGTTTCAAATAACCTTCCTATATCCTTGGAATGGTATTTGGTAGAACTCCATGTAGTTATTCAGAGTTTGATGGCTAGGTTGCTGAGATGTAGAATGTCCAAAAGTGGCCAATAAAAGGAAAACAGGGTATTTCAAATAATTTTGGGTTACTATTTTCTATTCCCCTTAGCTATATATAACTCCCCTAATGAATTTTCTTCTTTGTGTTAATATTTTATATAATCATGTTTCTCATGAATTAAGAAATAACAACCTTTAAGTAATAAAAGAAACATCTACCCTTATCACCAGAAAAAAGATCAACCTTATGAATTGCATTTTAGACTTCTGAAGTCTTATTACATAATAGAAGTTTTGTGAATGGATATCAGAATGTGAGATGAAGTGATAATAGAAAATTATCTAATGAGATGACATGCTTCGCAACCCAAAACTAACCTGAATTTGCTAAAACTGGAAACAAGAAAAATCTAAGTACTGAAGTATTATCCTTTACAGCTATATTTACAGAAGTTTAATTTTTATAGCTGTCTTAAGGTTCATTCAAACATTTAATAATAATAGGTTCAACTAAGAGCTAGTCCCAAGTTCTAGGTTTATATACATACCAGTTGGATTCTGAATTTAGAGAAGACACACCTCATGCACATCAGCGCATAAGGCAGCTTAACCTAGTTATAATTTATTGATCTCAAAATACTGGCCTATGACATACCCATCAGGGTCCCTCATGTCATGATTCAGGTATGTGTCATACCTCATATGTGTTCTACTCAGGAGATCTCTTCCAAGACTATAGACTGGATATGAATTAGCCCCCACATATTGAGGCTTACCCTCAGAAGTAAACAGAGAGTTGGAGCATTTTACAAAAACATCAATTGAGGGTACCCCAAGGACTTCTGACTGTATCAGACCGAATTAAGTAAGAAAAAGATGTCTGTAGACTTTGCTACAATTCCTTTGGTGCTTAGGGGTTACACCTATGGATTAGTCAGTTGTTCTATTTTTCTGTCAACCCATCGTCACCCCACCCTTCCTCTTGGGGAAGGAGCCAAGTCTGACCAGATTTTCTCATGACACAGAGAGACAGAGGGTGAGAAGAATAGACATAAGTAGAAAGAACAAGTTGTTGGGCCTGGCCTGTAGACTGTAGCTAGTGGCTTGTAATTGGCAACTGAAATGAGAAAAATACATTATTATTAACATTAATAATAATGATCATAATACCTGATGTGTCTCTATGTAGTACTTGAAGAGGTACAAATCGGGATATCCATTAACAATGTAGATGCCTAAGGTGACCATGACAGATATGGAATCTGTTTCATCTAGTAAGACACATACAATTTTGTTTAGTTGAGTAAAATTGACTATTTTAGTACCAAATATTCCTGGCATCCTTAGAGGTTTATTTGATTGAGAGTACAAAAATTTTAATAGTATTTTTCAAAATCAAGCCTTAATAGAGATTGTAACAAAGGTATTAGGTAAAGCATCATATATTCTCCATGAAATATATTTACATACTACATTCTAGGAATTCCTACTATCTTTTCAAGAAAGACAAGCCAATTGGTCTAGTGACAAATGTGGCTAATGACTGTCTTCAAGTTTCTGTGTAGCACTGGAGCAGTTTAAGAGTGTGAACAAAAATCTATATTCTAGAAGTGTTGATTGGACACATTTTTATGTGTGTTCATTTGAAACCTACCTCTCATCATTGATTTCATTGTAATATAATTAAAACCCACATTCCTTATACTCTTGTTCACTTTTATATTCCTTAATGAACTATGCATTAGAATAACTGAAAAATCAAAATAAAACATCATGTGTTTTACACATCTATACACATCCTTTCTGCTGTTCAGCAAATATAAAGATTTTATATACTGAAGAATGAAATGTGTGGTTATGTCTAGTTTTAAGAATTAGCTCTCTGGTACTATAGTTATATATGGATAGTTGAGATACTGAGAAGAGGATTCAATATTCATCTCTTTTCAGTTTGCCTTTAAATAGAGTAGTTTATTATTAACCTTTTCTCTAGAACATCCAGAATTTGATTCATAAATCCTTCCACTTCCTTTGTACTTTTGAAAGTGCCGAACTATGCTTGTCACTTCATAGAGACAAGAGGTATTAAATAAATCTTCATTTACTGTAGTCCCCGTGAAAGATGGTAATCACTCACTGCTCAAACTTTTAAGAGTAGAATTGCTTCCCTGCTTTTCATAGATTGTGGAGGGATCTACCTTTCCTTCCCTGTTTTCAAGACTTTTTTAGAGGGGAAGGGGAGATATGTAGGCATGAACTCATAATGTGTCTTACTAGTATTAACTGAATACTAAGTATTTTATCTTTGGAGGGCTTTAGTTACAGTGACTCTGTATATGCCCCAAAGTGAGTGAAACTTGGGATTAGAGAGGGTATATTTATTTCTTTTTTGGCCTTACCTTGCAGACAGAGAGTTAAGACTATTTGGTTACTTGAACTTGGATTCAAGAAAAATTTAAACCTGCTGGTGATTCATGTTGTCTGACTGATCATCCTTGGTATAATTTGTATTGACTTAAGGCATTAAAGAAGAGTTTTTTTGCCTCAACTGATCTACCAGAAATATTACATTTCTAGATATAAGCCAATAAGAGGGAGTGTGTGGATAGAAACCCTGCCTTGGAATCAGGAAGACCTGGGTTCAAGTTCCATCTGTCACACATGTTGGCTGTTCAATTAGGAGACTATTCTGGGGAACTCTCAAAGGTTATTAAGTTGCAAATAGTTGCTGAACTGCATTGGTAGAGGAAATTTCACCACTGGCGCACCTTAAATTGATAAAATCATGGGTCTTGAAAAAAGGGGTAGGGGTCTGTGTACAAATAAACATGTTTCTAATTTTCTTCTCTTCATGTTTTGGATGTTACAATTCTTACTGGTTTGGGGAGATAAAATATTGGAGGATAGGAGATTGTTTTCTATATAATTGCCAAGCCTTTTCTCACCCGTTTTCCACAGAATATGGACTCAGAGTACCAGGGAATGACCAGAGATGATTTTTCTTCCCAAAGCAGGATGCATTGGGATTGAAATTCCACACAGAATTCCTCTACTTTTCTATCTTCCTGATGGGGTGGGAGAAGGAAGGTTTTTTCTCCTCTTTCTTCCTCTACTTCCTCCTCTATTGTTTTCTTCTTCTTTTACAGAAGGTAGAGGAAGGTGAACAGCAACCAGCCAATAAGACCAGATTGGGGGGTTTAGATGGGGATGACTCTCTAAAAGAGATTATACTAAATTGTACTGTTTCAGTGAAGATGTGCCATGTGAGACCAGAGAATGGGACATGGGGGGCTAGTCCTCATCGGAGAAGCTCATCCAGGGATTTAACACAGGTTCGTAGAATTAAATCTGTAAGGGACTTTAGAGGTCATTGAGTCTAACCGAATTTTACGGATGAGGAAACAGGTCTAGAAAGATTAAGTGGCTTGCTCAAAATCACACAGCTAGTAACTGTCTGAGATGGAGTTTGAACCTGGGTCTCTCTGACTTTCTAACTCCAGCATGTTCTTCAGTACACCACGCTGCCTGTCAGCTGGCAACAGGAAACAGTGTGGCCTCATAGAATGATGACAAAAATCCCATGGGATTTGGTAATCTTATTTTACTGGATTATTCTGTTCTGTTGGGCAATACCACTGGGGACTGCTGATCCAGTCAGTTTTGGAAAAATGCATAGCTGTGAAAATGTCTCACATGTACCAGTATCTGCTGCTTCTTCCAACCCATGTACTAAGTATTTCATATGAATTATTTCCTGCTAAAGGATCTAAAGTTGGTCCCTGACACACTCCAGATCGAAACTGGAATCTTACCTAGTATGAGATAAAACTGCTATTGTTTATTCTCTAGATTCCTAGATTGGGCTCTCACTCCTTTCCTTCATGCTCCTTCTGATTCCAGTCTTCTAAGCCCCGGTTGTCTAGTTTCCTTTCCTGGGATCTTAGACTAGATTCTCTTCCTGGATTCCAGACCTGTTGCCTCTTCTGACCTATTACAACCTGCCAAATTAAAATTAAGATTTGTTAAGCAATTACTGCTTGTAGTGTAATACACTGGGTACCTGGGGAACATATAAAAGGTGGCATAAGTTGTAGTTCTGCCATGAGGAACTTAAAAATGTAGCAGTGGGGTAAGACAATTATTGATAAGAGTAATACACGGTAATACCTGATAACCACCTTAAAGGGGGATAAAATACATCCATCATGTGAAGTCTTTTAAGCCTTTCTGAATGTCTTCCTCCACTCTACCCACTGATCTCTCTAGCTTTCTTTAAGTCCAAACTAAAATCCCTTCATTTACTGGAAGACTTCCCCAACCTCTCTTAATTCTAGTATCTTTCCTTGGCTGATTACTTACTACTTATCTTGTTTGTAGCGTGCTCTGTAGAAATTTGTTTGCGTATTGGCTCCTCAATTAGATTGTAAACTCCTTGAGAGCAGGTAGTCTTTT
This sequence comes from Notamacropus eugenii, assembly GCF_028372415.1. NCBI lineage: Eukaryota > Metazoa > Chordata > Mammalia > Diprotodontia > Macropodidae > Notamacropus > Notamacropus eugenii. Next base: position 431,080,223 of record NC_092875.1, on the reverse strand, counting down.
GCCTCTTTTTGTACCCCCAGAGTTTGGCATAATACCTGGCACATAGTAGGTGCTTGATAAATGTTTATTGATTGATTGATCAGCTGCCTTGCTCTGAGCTTTGGTGCTGACACATCTTCTCAACCTGATTTTAGAGGCCTATTTCTGGCTTGACTGCTTTTGTGGCCATTCTCTAGGTCATCTCTGCTTCCTGTACCCCTATCCTTATCCTGGCTCTCCAAGTCCTGACTCTTTGCCCTGAATCTTCAACCAATTGCTACCTGAAATCCTGGTGTTGACAGGATAAAAAGGTAAATTCAACACAGAGATTAGATCTGAGGATGTTTGGGCTGGAGCCACCTGTTGTAATTTTAGTGGTTGTCATAGGGACTGTCATGTCTTGAGTCAACATGCAAAGGGCTGTTTTTACTTGACTAGTGCTCAGAATGAACCACCCCATCATCAGATGCCAGGTAGGTCCATTCTTAACTATGGCATAGTTTAATAAAATCAGCAGTAAATTAGGGAGTGAGTCCAGATTTATTGGATTATAGGATCCTAGACTTTGAGCTAGAAGAGACATTTGAATCAATCTAAGTTCAAATACCCTATATTATTGAGGAGAAAACTGAAGTCCAGAGTTTTATGTAATTTGCTTGGATCCTATAGCCATTAAGTGTCAGAGAAACTGAGATTGGGAGAGTTGTTTTTATGGTGGGTAGATCTGGACCTAGGACAGGTGGTCCAGGAAGAAGTATAGATTAGGGACAGATTCAGGAAACAATAGCAGAACAAGACTGTGGGGCAGAACTGGGTGGCAAATTAAAGTCAGGATGTCCATAAATAACTGGGAATAGATTTAGAAACTAGAGAGATCAAGGGGACACAGAAGGACAAAATAAAGTTGTGCAACTCAAAAGGATATAGTAAAAGACTAAGACAGACGTGAATATTAAAGGTCAAAGCAATATGGAAATCCCAAAGCATAGGAAGCAAGAGATTTGTAGGAGCTGAAAGGTCAGAGCAGGTCAATGGGAAACAAATTCAAACCTGTAGCAAAAACAAGAGCTCTAGCCACAGACTGCTTTGGACCCACAGCTTTTATATGACTCAAACTCAGGAAGGAAGTAGTCCCAGCCCAGCTCCTCATTGTGGGGACAAGGCATTGGGAGTACCTGTCTAAGGTGAAAAAAGTGTAGGCTGGGGGAAGTAGCAACGTCTTGCAGGTAAAAGGGAAAGACATTTATTAAAACACAGACATACAACAAAATTCCAGTAGACATGAGTGAGACCCTATGCTCAAGGAGATTACATCTAGTAAGGGAAATAGTATCACTACAATAAGGACTGTACAAGTACATGGCAGATACAAAAGAGCGCAGGCTGACTAATTTCATTGGCTGAGCAGGATAATTGCCTGCTTTGACATTTCTAGGGATTGCTTTGTAAAGGTCTGTGGTGGCAGTCCTTAATATGTGATTTTTGTTGAGACACCGGTAGAATTCCTCAAATGAATGGGTCAAGGAAGAAAGTGAGGTATTGGCCTTTATTTTATGGCAGCATTGAAGGACCCAGTTGTTAAAAAAAGACATGAAAACTAAGGATTGCTTATTAAGATGGCATATAAATAATAGTTTATTTTTAAAGCACAATTTACAACTAAAGTGATTTCACATCTGTTACCTCATTTAATCCCAGTTTACAGATAGGGCAACAGGTTTTGAGAGTTTAACTAATTTGCATAAATGAGATGACTAGTCAATGGAAGGTCCAGGATATAAACACATGATACTGTTGATCAGCTATCACTTTTTCCAGTAATAACTCTGGGCCTAAAGCTGGGAACTACATCCTTTACTGCAATTTTTTTTGGGGGGGGCAGGGGAGGGGAATGGTGGGGAATTTTGGTGCTAATAGGTTAAAGACATGTTTTTCATTGAATCACATCCCTTCATCAGTTTGTTTCATCATCAAGGACATCTATTTTGTAGTGATTATCTTGATGCATTGGATAGATTTTTGGAATCAGGAAGACCCAAGTTCAAATTTTGCCTCAGATACTCAGATATCTATCTGTGTGATACTGAGCCAACCACTTAACCTCATTTTAGTCATTTAACCTCAGTTTCCTTATCTATAAAACAATGTCACCCTTGTCACAGGGACAGGGCTATTGTGAGACTCAAAAGAGAACTTATATGAAGTGGTTTACAACCTTAAATTGCTAAATAAATATTAGCTATCATTATCTTCCTAAATTAGTTAAAGGTACAGTCTAGTAGCAAGGTATCAATCTTTCCTTGATGGTATGGAGATTAAATTGGTTTCCTTAATCTCTTTGTCACCATTTTCAGACCAGATAAGCTAAATTCTGCTTTAGTGGACTTGGTATCAGGAAATTTAGATTTATAAATTTTGGCAATTAGCAACTTTATAACCTTGGTCAAGTCATTTAACTCCTCTGATACTCAGTTTCCTTATCCATAAAATGGGGATAAAAAATCTGTTACCTACTTCACCAGGGATATTGGAAATAAGCAGTTTGTGAAGCTTTAAGACCTTTACACAAACATTAGCTTCCATGTACATGTATGTTTGCATTACTGGCTAACATCCAGATAGCAGTTAATGTATACTTGGGTCTGATTGATGTTAACTTGTGAAAAGTAGAGCTTAGAGCAGTATTAACTAAATATTTGAAGGGTCAGTGATTTTCTTTGTGATGTTACCTTGTGGATAATTTAATAAAATATTATAACATAGTTGGGGTTAATACAGTTTGGATTTTAGCTTTTTTTAAACTTTAGTCAAAAAGCCATTCATTCTATAGCTGAAGACAGTAAAAACTTGTTGCTTCTGATACTGTTAATTGATTTTCACAAGATCTTAAGCTAGGCTACTTTGATAAAAACATAATGAAAAGAAAGGTGGATTTAGAGTCAGAGAATCTGGGTTTAAAGCTGACTCTCCCACTGAATATTTGTGTGACCTTGGTTAAGTCACTTAACTTTTCTAGGTCTCAGTTTGCTCAATAGGAAAATGAAGGGTAGGAGTAGATGAGCTGCCTCTGTGATCATTTTCAAGGGGCAAGATTTATTGTCCTTTAATTTCATAAGATAACCTGCTAATAAGATAACCGATAACCTGTTCATGACTTTGCTGCTTCTGCCCCTTGCTTGTTTCTCTTTCAGTAGAGCATTTTTCATGTTTGTAGCTTCATTGCTTTAAAATCATGGAATCTCTGAGTTACCTTAGGATTACGTTACTGTCTTATTTGCTTGTTAAATGTTGCATGTAAGTGTTGATTCTGCAATAGATCCTGAAAGGCTATGTGTTAAGTATCTCATAGAATCATAGACTTAGACTTTGCAGAGAGCTGATAATCCAGCAACCTAAGTAAAGGACTACTGTAATCATCCATCATCTGTTACTTCTGTTGCAGCCGATTTCCCATGCAGGAATCTTATCTACACCATAGCCAACACATGGTTGTTCATCCAGCCTCTGCTTGAAGACCTCATTCTTATCATTCGGTTGTTTTTTCAGTTGTGTCCAACTCTTTGTAACCTCATTTGGGGTTTTCTTGGCAAAGATGCTGGAGTGGTTTGCCATTTCCTCTTCCAGCTCATTTTACAGATGAGGAAACAGGCGAACAGGGTTAGCTGACTTGCCCAGGGTCACATAACTAGTGGGAGTTTGAGGCCAAATTTGAACTCATGAAGATTAATCTTTTTGTTTCCAAGCCCAATGCTCTATCCACTTGGAGACATAGCTTCCCCTTGAAGGCCTCTACTGATGATAAATTTGTGACTGTCTAATGTATCCCATTCAATTTTCAGGAAGCTTTCAAAGTTAAGGTTTTGCTTAAAGTGAAAACAAAATCTTTGTTGCTATGATTTTCATTCATTGGTCTGAGTTCCCCCCCATTTGACAGAATAATTATAATCTCTTTCCCATGAACCTGTTCAGTTTCAATGTTATATTGCCAATAAGTGAGCGGTGATTTCTTCAAGATTCATGACATGCTTAGATACTGGTTTTTCACCCATGATGTCAAACCCAAATAGAAATGGAACCCTGTGGGCTACATATTGACTTAGAAATATACAAGTGAACATTATGTTGTATTTTATTTTTTTTTATTTTGATAAAAATTTCCCAATTATATTTCAGTCTGGTTCAGGCAGTTGAAGTAGAGAGTTTTACACCATTCTCTACTGTTAAGAGCCTGGCTTTTGAAAATAGCTCATTGATAGCATTAAATGAAACTGATCATCTCCTTCACCTCCATTCTCTACATACCCTTAGACTTCTTGGTGTATCCATCTCACAAAACAAGAAATTGTTTTTAACCTAAGTATGTTAAAATCAGTGATTACTCTTACTCCAGACTCAGTGCTCCTAGAATTTATATTCCCAAGGACTTTACTGTCCTCTTTGTGTATATATACTTTGTATAAAGGCCAATTCACTCTTTTCTCTTGCCCCTTCTGCTGTGAAGTCCCATTTGGAAAGTTGTAAAGAATGTTTAGAGGCCCAACCAAAAGTTACCAGGGAAACAATATTTTCTGGTTAGAAAAATAGTAAGAGATCACCACCTCCCTCACGTTATGTGTCTTAACAGCACTGTATAAATGCTATTATATTGTTATTAGTATTCAAAATGCCAGTCTAGGTCGTCAGGTACATGTAGTTTTGGATTCCCTTTGGGCTATAGAAAGCACCCTTGATATTTGAAAAAAATGTGGAGGAGAGGTATCTAAGGAGAGGGGACAAGAAAATGCCCCAATTTTTAAAAAGTAAAATTAGTGATCTGATGATTGACTTCCAAAATTCCTGATGATATTCTGGATTTTTATATTATAAATTGGATGCAGAAAATAAAGTAGTGAACACTGAGTCATATAACTTTATGGAGACTAGGTCATGCCAGATGAATTTCGTTTCTTTTTGACTGGATTACCAATCAGTGAATTAAGGGAATGCCCGTCAAATATTGACAGAATCTCTTGTGATCTTCTTGTAGACGAGGTGAGGAGATACAGGCTAGATAATGGCACCATCAGGTGGATTTGGAATTGGTTCAGTAGCCCAAAGAGTGATTAACAAATCAGCATAAGCCAGGAGCAAAGTTTCTAGTGAAGTAGCTTGTGCTGTTTAACGTTTTTATGAATAACTTGGATGAAAGCATAGATAGCATGTTTGTTGAATTTGTAGATGAAGAAAAATGGAAAATTATAACATTAGTTAAGAGTAGCAATACAAAAATTTTATCAGTCAAAAATGATAGTCTGAATCTGTTAAGATAAAGTTTATTAAGAATAAATATAAAGTTTTAATTTGGGTTACAAATATTTACAAATACAGAATGGGTGAGATATGGCTAGGTAACAGCAACTGTGGAAAAGTTCTGGAATTTTTTAGTTGGATCAGTATAACTGCAGCGTAACAGAAAAGCTAATACAATCTTAGGCTACATTAACCAGGTATTAACAATTCTCTCCCAGTATGAGGGGGATGATGTACTTCCAGTATACTCTGCTAGAGCAGAGTACTTCTGGAGTATTGTGTTGTTCCAGCAACCACATTTTAGGACTAACACTGAGGAGTATAGAAATGGTTTGGAATGGCCCTTGTGGGTAATATGATAGGGAATGCACTGAAGATCAGGAGGACTGCTGAGCAGTTTGAGGATCTAGCTGAAGTTAGCTAACCTGACTTTGTAATGCAGAAGACAATGCTGGTCAGCAAGGCAAGGAAAGTGGAAGAAGTAGATGGTTTAGCTAGTTTGGAATTAGGCATGGCATATAGAGGGTTATGTAAACCCAATTCTTCTGTCTCCATTGGTTTATCCTACTTTTAAATTAACTCTTCCTTATAGCAAGGGACCATAATAGTTTAGTAAACCAAGAGCTTTTGGTTCTACTTTTAATCAGATGTGGTGATGATCCCACAACCTGTGCCACACTGGTTTAGTGTTTGTTGAAGGGGGAGGTTTTGTGAAAGCTTTCTGTCTCCTGTAGCTTTGTGGCATCAGGAGTTTCAAAGTTCTTTGTATGATAGATCCAAAAGAAAGACTCCATTAATGTAAATAAGGAAGCACTGTCCTTCTGTATTTTTTTAACAAAGCCCCACAAAATTTAAAATACAAATGACAAAAGGCATCAATAAAAAATGTTTTAAAAATGCTGATAAAAATAGTCAGTGATAGTATGCAAATCCACCAGAATTCACTTCTGTAGTTTTCAAGTTAGTATTCTTATATATAGATGTCTCAAAACAGTTTTTGGTTTGCTTTTTAAAAAAGTACAAAATCAGTATCTATGAAAGTGAAAGATAATAAATAAAGCCACTAGACTGAATGGAGTACTTCAAGGACCAAAGCTTTAGAAACAGTCCTGTGGAACTGTATCATTGCCATACTTGCAAAGAAACACCCTTCCAAGTTCAGTTTGAAGGTAGACTACAGACTTTCCAAATTAGGGAGTGACATTATATGCAAATAAAAAGATCATCCAATTCTGTTTTCTCTGTCAGCAGAATCAGTTCATTAAATTATAGCTTGCAAATGAGTTCTAAAGACTGTATAAAATTTTCATTGTACCATGAAACTTTGAATTGTATTTGTAAATGGAAAATCACTGATTAGCCAAGCAATGTCTCATTTATACTGTACTTTAAGGTTTGCAATGATATGCATTATCTCAGTATATCTACATTTACATATGTTAAACAATACAGGAATAAGTAAGTAACTGCTTAGTTTTGAGTTCATATATGTGTCAGGGTGCAAAAAAAATTTTGACAGGATGGAGGATTAAGATAAGTCTAATGAAAGTAAGAAATATAATAGAAGTAAATGCAGTCTTAACATTGAGTTGAAAGAAATCAGCCTAATACATTAGAGATGGTAGGAAAATGGTTGGACAGCAGTTTTCTGAAAAAGATTTTGGGGCTTTTAGTGGATTATAATGCAGCAAAAGTCAGCAGTGTCATGTGATACCCCTCCCACCCTCATCCCACAAAGAAACAAACAAAAACGAATGCAGGCTTGCTTTGCAGAAACAGAGGTTTAGCTTCTGGGTATATAAGGAACTGATAGTTCTACTGTACTCTGGTCATTTAACAACTGAAGTATTATGTTCAGTTCTGGATACCACAGTTTAGGAAGGGAATTGATAAACTACAGTGTGAGGAGGAAGGACAGTGAAAAGCCTTGAGTACATGTCATGAGGATTGGTTAGAAATGGAATGTTTAGCCTCAAGAAAAGTCTCTGGGAGGAGCCTAATACTCAGTATGTGGAGGGCTTTCAAAGAGAAAAAGGATTAAATTTGTATTGTTTAGACCCAGAAGAAAGAACAAGAAGTAATGGGTAGAAATTGCCAAGAGGGAAATTTATGATTGGTGTCACAATAAAGCACAACCCGTCCTCACAATTAGAGCTATCCAGTAGTGGAATGGGGTAACGGGTTCTTTCTCAGAAATCTTCAGGCAGACACTTGATGAGAACTGAGCAGTTCTTTCAAGGGGAGATTCTTTTTGGGCGGGGGTATAGTTTGGCCATTCCCAATGGTCACTGAGGGACCTTCCAACTCTAAAATTTCAGGATTCTAATTTCTTTGAAAACAATAAGAAAAAAATTGTTCAATCCCTAACAGTCCAGGAATTTAAGGATTTCTTCCAATCTCCCTTGGAAAGAGTTTGAGTGATCAAATCACTGAAAGCAGAATCTGGAATGGTGAGCTTTCAGAGAGATAGACTTGCTTTACAGAAACTTTGAATGCTTCTGGACATTCATCCATCCTTTTTTGAATAAAACCAGTGAGTAAACTGCCAGCACAAGTCTTTGTATCTAAATCAGAAGACCTGCATAGAAAAAAAAAATTCATTCAATTAAATAATCATATATCATGTTTTAATACTATAATAAGAAATTGTGTTAATCACTGCAAGAGGTCTTAAAAGATCATCTAGTTCAGGGTTTTTATTTAGCAAATGGGGAAACTCATGCCTAAAATTATCATGTGACTTGTTTAAGGTCACACAGCTAGAGGCAGAGCTAGGTTCCACTACTCTTTCCATTTCAAACTTCCCTGATAATAGATATCCTGTGGAGGTCCTTTAACTGTATGCTACAGTTAATTTTATATGTGTGTGTGTATGCTTTCTATAGGGACTCTACAGATACAAATATTAAAATTTGTGAGTAGATGATAGGGTATAGATAATTTGACCAATAAGCATATATTAATCAATGACTTTGCCCCATGCCAGCTCTGTGCTACATCCTTAATGCACAAAAACATAAAACAGACAGTTTCAGCCCTCATGGACTTTCATATTAACCATGTGCTTAGATAAGAACCCTCTCAGGACCTAGAGCCCCTGGGTTCAAATTTCAGACTCTGACACTGCTGTGTGACCTTGGGCAGGGGACTTGACCTCCCTGGGCTTGAGTTTCCTCATCTATAAAATTAGGGGTTTGGACTAGCTAGCTTCTAGGGTGCCTTCTGGCTTTATATCCTATAATTCCTCAAAATAAAAACAACAAGGGTGGGAAAGGGGAAGGAGGTACTTGGTAGGTGGGGAAGATCAAGAAAGATGCATAGAAGATGACAAGCAAAGTTTAAGGAAACAAGGGTGTCAGAGAGGAAGAGGTGAGGTAGAAGGGAATTCTGGACATGACAGAGGGAAATAAAGTCATAGAAATGGAATGTAATACATTGATTCCTGGGAAAGGAAGGACCATGTAGAAGGTTTTGTTCCTTCTTCTGGTTTTTAAATTTGATTTTGAACAGCTTCTTTGGAACAGTCCTGCTGTTGGATTGGAATTGGCTATGCTTGTATTCTCCAGAATTGAAGATTTTGATTATTATGCAGAGGCAGTATTCAGTAGTAGAAGATTTGAGATGTGGAGTCCAAAGAACTCAGAACTCCAAATTTGTTCATATCCTAACTCAGACACTTAATGGATGTGTGGAATCACTCAACCTTTCTTATCTGTGAAATGAGAAAAAATAAAACTTCTGCTAACCACCCACCCCACAGGATGGTTGTGAAGAAGAGCCTTTGTAATCCTTTAAATGCTGTATATAATTGTGAATTATGTACCTAATAATGACATCTGGGCAAGCTAAGTCTTGCACAACAGACTGGGCTGTGGACTCCCTTTCCTAGGTGGCACTTTGGAGAGGAGTTTTCACCTAGGTAACCTAGGTAAATTAATCTTGTTCCTGGAAATAGCCATGGGGATGGAATTGAGAACACCCCTAAGGAGGAACACAGCCAAATGAATGAGCTAAGGTTTCTGGGTGGGAGGACTGTCTACAGCAGCATTCACCACTTGCCAGTTGTCAGGGCCTCCAAGGGCAGTTCTGCTTGGAGAGCGTTTTCATGTCAGCAAACATAAAAACTTTTTCTTTTGTATCTGAATTTTGGCAATAAAATTAAAAAAAATTTTTAATGAGGTCAGTTTTGTCTTTTAAATTTTCATTTGGTGGTACAAAGAAAAGCAGTAGACGGTAAGTATTTTTGGAAGCTTGATATATTCAGTAAATTGATACACCAGCATTAAAATACCTTTAGGGCAACAGCTAAGTAAACAGATGGCTATTTTTGTCTCTTTAATAAGAAGAATAAAAGACCCCTTAGATCAGCTTGTATTGCATTATTTGCTTTCTGTTTGATGCAAATTTAATTACACAGTGAGAAATCAGTTTTCTATCAAAAATATTGAGAAGGGGAACCTTCCTCAGTGGTGGAGTTGACATTAAAGTAGAAGAATGAGCAAGTAACCTACTTGCAGTTTAGCAGCTATATATGTTTGTGAGGAATGTTGTTTTGTTTTTTTTTAAATTTTCCACCTGGGTTTGAGAAAAAAAATTGAACTGTGAACTAAAAGGAGCTTCTGTGTCATGCAGGAATAACCAGTATTGCTAGTTGTGGTTATCGTGGCCTCTTCCAAATCATAGTACCTTACTGAATGTTTGAAACCACATTGAGTCACAGTTCAGGCTGTGGTTGGAATCACTTCCTGACAAAGCTTCTATTGGAAACGAAAGTAGTGATGCTTTTTGAAGACTCATTTATTGAACAGATTCTACTCTGATGATGAGTGTGATACGAGGATTGATTTTTCTATCTAGCAGAGAGTGTAGAAGGTAAAGGAGCCATCTAAAAGAATAGGCGCTAATCCGTTGAGCATTTTGATACAACTGCTTTTTCTGAAATGGCTGCTTCCCATCCCATTTATGGTTGTGATCATCCTGTGTTTTGAGGTAAGGCAGGGACTTTAAAACTAAGTGGAAGACTTGCAGAATTTCTAGAAAGGATTGTTCAGGGTATTGTTCTAATAGGAATTAAAGGAATCTGAAAAGGGATATTGGAAAGAAATCTATTCTTTTCTAATACAATATTCTTACAGATTCATTGTTTTTAATGTAGGCAGAATCAGCCTATGGGAAAATGCCTAAATCTTCACTTAATAGAGGAAAATTGAAAATTTTAAATGTCAAATGAAAGAATTCTGAAACATACATACCTTAGTGTAGTCTTTTTTCACAAACCAATACCATTGGCCTTTTACATTCAAAAAATGTCAAAATATTGTTTGCTTTTGTATTTTTTTCCCAGAAATAGTGCTAACATAGTGAGGTGAACTGTGTTTTTTTCTGTTCTCTTGTGGAACATTGTATGTATGCAGACATTATTTTAGACATCAATGTTACGTATAGTTAATTATTTGTAGAAATAATAGGTAGTAGTTTTAGAGAAAATCTCATATGGTCATGGGAAATTTATGCCATTAAAGTAGGTTAAAGGAAATAAGACACAGTCCTCTGGAGGTTAATGAACTCTTCTTTGGTACTGTGCCTATATTTTAGCTGACACTAGCTGAATGGCAGCGGCTATTAGCACATAGGCCCAGTTGGTAGAATTTTTCAGATTCAGATAGTTGAGAAAAGCATATAATGCACTATACAAGCATGTAATGAATTATACAAAAAAACCCCAAAATTTAAGAAAGTGGGACATATACTTTTGAATGACATATGCAGAGTTCTAAGTACAAATTAAGTATTTTTATTATTACTTAGCTCATATAAACGTTATTTATTTAAATACTGATTTTCATTGATACTTAGAAGAAGGCTCCACACCTGTCTTTTCCTTGCTTTTATTTATAGAACAGCTGTTAATTATCTTAACACCTCTCTGTTACTTTAGGAGTGCTAACTGAACTCCTTTTCTCTTCCTGTGTTGAATTATGCATCTCAGAAAAGCTGCCTTCTACAAAATGGCTCTTTCTCTGGCTCAGGCCTTTTTAGTTTTGGACTTTCTTTAACCATTGAACTAAGCAAAACATATTTTAAAGAAAGATAGGCAAAATTCTTAATAGACTAAAAAGCAGGCACTATGGTTTTATAGTTTTTATATCCAGATGTTTCTAATAGTTAGAGTTTTAACTTAAACTATTAAAGTCTTATTGAACCTCTGACTCAGGAGGTGGAAAAGTATAGGGTCCTTCTGACTCTTGCTTAGAACCATTTATTTAATTCAGTGAAGTCCATCACACTTAATGCCTACCACGTGGTGGACTGAGCAGGGTACTGTAGAGACAAGGACAGAAATGAAACAGCCCCTTCAATTAAAGATCTTAAGTTATATTGGAGGGTACAAAATGTACATAGAACATGAATAAACAAATGATAAATAAGCAAACTATTTAGGAACTAAACAGGCAAAGGGAGAGATCAGACAAAGCATTTGCCACAAATTTGTGGAAGGAAAAAGCACTAAGAACTACGGCACTCAGGAAAGGCTTCCCATAGTGTATTCTACCTCAGATGGATTTTCAAGGAAGATCAAAGTTTTGAGAGGCATAAATGAGGAAGGAGAGTCATTGCAAGTATGGACACGAAGACAAATATGTTGAGTTTGAAAAACCTCTAGTAGTCCAGTTTGGTTGGAATGTCATGATTGTGAGGGGGAGTAATTGGAAGTCTACAAAAGTAGTGTCAGGTAATTTAAATGCCAGTCTGAGGACTTTCTGTTTTATTCCTGAGGGAATAGGGAACCACTGAAAGCTTTTAAGTGGGTGAATGAAGTGAGTGATGAATTAATTTTGCTACAGCAGTCTAGAAGAGAAGTGTTGAGTACTTGTACTAGAGTGGTCACTGTGTAGGTGGAGAAATGGGATGCATGTGAGAGAGGTTTTGGAAGTAAAAATGGATAGGACATGGCAAATGATTAGATAAGATAGATGAGAGAGAAGGAGAAGAGTCAAGCATGACTTTGAGATTTTGTTGGTGTCCTCAATAGAAATAAGGAAGTATGGGGGAAAGGTGAGCTTAGAGGGGATTTGAGTTCAATGTTGGACACGTTGAAATTGAGATCCAGGTAGAGATGCCCAACAGAGAATTGGCAGTGGGCAGTGGGTATTTAGGTCTATATTTCAGATGAAAAGTGTTTGAGGTTATGATCATTGGACAAGCTCCCAGAGGAGATTGGAGAGGATATATCAAGGGCTCAAGTAGAAGGGTTAGCCTTGGCAAAGAGAAGGATTACTTCATCCTTTGAGACTGAAGTAAAGAAGATAATAGGTGACGCTGTAGAGAGTCCTGAGATAAGAAGTACAGAAGTTATGGAAACTGATGGTAGATGGTCTTTAATTGAAGTGGGAGACAAGGTCATTTGGAGAGAGTACACTAAAAAGGTGGCATTGAGGACATAGGAAAAAAGAGGAGTAGATTTGTAGTAGCCATTATGGGGAATATGATGGAGAGAGTCAGTGAGGAAAGAATAAAGGGTTTTCTGTGAAGCTGAGATGGTTCAGTTGGGAGTTGGAAGGTAACAAAATCTAAGTGGACCTGTTTGGCATGATTTCCTCCAGCAGAATTTAGAAACTTATGTATAGGATCAGAAAATGCTGCTGGTAAGATCATAGATCACTTTTCATATACAGAGATTGAATTTGGAAGGGTATGTTCTTGATAGCAAAATTCCTGAGGACATTAGGGAAAGAGTTTGTTCCCAAACTTGATGTGAATCATAGCAATCCACAGGAGGGTTTATAGTAGCAAGGAAGGGAATGCTGAATAAATTCTCTTGAATTTTAGGGAACACATTAATCAACATCTTGTGGAGAATTAGTCAGATTATTTAGAATAGAATATTGGCAATTACAAAATTTCAATTCTTTTAATGCAAATAACCATTAAAAATTCAGTGGAGCTATGAGCATTTTTCTCAAGAAAACAACTTAAATGCATAGTTCTTTTAATGCATTAAATAGCTTAGAAGTTAACCAAGTATAGTTTCTAGACCCTGATCTGTATATAGGGGGCCTCTGATCTATCTGCAATAGTTTCAGAACATAGAATACATTCAGTAAATATTTAACTGATGGCCAAGGGCAGCTAGGTGGTGCAATGGATAGAGTGCCAGACCTGGAATTAGGAACTCCTGAGTTCAAAGAACAGGCTTCAGATACTTACTAGCTGCATGACCCTGAGCGTCATCTAATGCTGTTTGCCTCACTTTTCCCATGTGCAAAATTAGCTGAAAAAGGAAGTGGCAAACCACTCCAGCATCTTTGCCAAGAAAACGCCAAATGGGGTCACAAAGCATTGGACACAACTGAAAAATGACTGAACAACAGCAGCCACCTGATGGCCAGTCACCTCTACCCATGGTAACAAGTCAAATAACATGTTTTTGAAACACTTTGTGGAACAGAAGCAAGATGGTAGAATGGAAAGAAAGCCCTATTTGGAGTCAGAGCATGAAGTTTCAAACCTTGGCTTAGCCCAAGGTCATTTACTATGTGACCTTGGGCTAGTCGCCCCAACTCACTAGTCATCCTTTTCTTCATCTCTAAAATTAGGGGACTGGACTAGGTAATCCCTGAAGATCCTTCCAACTCTTAACTCTATGATTCTATGAGGTCTGTGTAACCATTCCTTTAGGCATCTGCACTCTTATTTTATATAATGGAGCCAGACTAGTAATGGAGTAGCTCCTTGCTAGGAATAAATTAGACAAATTTAGAAAGGATCTCTCTCAAGACAATTGAATGAATGCCTACTTAGTACAGAGATGTAATGGTATTGTTCTGTCTCTCCAGCTTCTTGTTGAACCTGTTAATTTGTGACTTGACTCTGATTATCTTTAAAATGTTAGGTTTACAATTCTCTGAAGTATCAAGCTCAGTAATGGTTGGTATATCCGCACTTGGGTGAGATACACAATCTGTGATAGTTGTTCCCTTTGATTAGCTTGGGGTCTTTTAATTTGATTCATTATGTCAGGGGTTTTTAACTAACGATAGCTATATTTCATTATAATTTGTTTTCTTTCTAATCCTTTGTATTTTATTTTACGTATTTAGAAATAATTTGAGAAGGGGTCTCTCGGCTTTCCCACACTTCAAAAGGAGTACCATGATATTGAAAAAATGGTTTGCTGCCTTGTAACCTCTTCCTTATCCTGTGTTCATTATTATTGCTGCCTTTGATTTTAAGATAAGAGCCAATACCTCTCCTATCCTTGACTAGAACTGTTTAAGGGGGCGAAAGAGAAACATTTGTCCTGGCAGTGCCTTTGGAGAAATCTTTTGGCTTTTAACTGTTCAGTAGGATACAGGAAATCATTCTAGCTTGATTCATCTGAAAACTACTTGGAATAATTTTGCAAATAAGTATAAATATTAGACAATTTTTAATAAGTCTGTCCTTTCCCAGGATGAATAAAAGTGTTAAAATCAATGAAAAAAGACATTTTTTACTCTTTTATTTTTATTTATGCTTTTATTTTACAATATGACATAACTTGTCATGGATGAGTTTTGGTTTGTTAAACTTTTGCGGTACTGGTAGGCTTATTCTTCTCAAAGAGAGTATGTCATCTGTCTTTATTTTTCTATAATTTTGGTCTTCCCTTTTTCTTCCCAGGTGCCAGTCTATTAAACTTGAGGTCATTTTGGACTTTTAAGAATTTTCTTGGCACCTCATAACTATAACTACACTTAAATTTTTCTGGGAATTTGGGAAATTTCTTTTAGGTTAACATTATTGTAGAATCAATGTACATAGTTTGGGTTCTGTAAATTGATCCTAAATGGATTGTGATATTTGTAGTTGGAAAGGAACTCTTTGAGAAAAACCTCTTTCCTGTGGGGAAAGGAAAAAAACAACAACCTGTATTTAGAATCATAGTCCCCTTAATTAGTCCCTTATGAACTCTGCCTTCCCTTTTCCCCTTCCATCTTTGGGTATAAACATCTATTAGGTAGAAACTCTTAAGGAATTTTCTCACATGGCTATACTTTGTTTGAATAAGGATCAACATCCTTTTGCCTGTTCTGGGGTGGTATATAAATTTGATAGTTTTTAAGGCAATTAAGTTTCAGGATGTGCATCAATGTCCCATTATTTATTTGGTGATATTGGATATAAGCTATATGATTGCTTTCTACAAGTTTGAATATGCAAGACTTGATTTATTTAGATAACCTGACATTGTTGGATTTGGAAATAGAGACCTTGGAGTCATACTTCTGTCACTTACTGGACTAGTATGACCTTGGGCAAAACACTTTACTTCTCTGGACCTCAACACTTTATTTCTCTGGACCTCAGTTTCCTCCTCTATAAACTGAAGAAGTTGGATTAGATCTCTAAAAGTCTTTCTAGCTCTAAATTTGTGTTACTCTGATTATTTTGCCTCCTTATATTTTGATTTCTTAAAATGCCTCATGACAGATGCTTTGAATGAAGGGCAGTTTTGTTGTAGTTAGGCCTTTGCTTTTAAGTTTATGAAATATGGGTATAGGGTCATTTTAGGGACTTTATATATGTTTACTGTCAAGGTAGGAAAGGTATTTTCAGGTAGTGACTATCATAACTTTCAGTATGATAGGTAAAATGCTAAAGTAAAAGTCATGCAGGCTCGGTCAAGCTGGAAAGACCTTGAATAGAGGTCCCGTGATGGACTGTGTATCTGTTTTTTGAGGACTATTAAAGTTCAGAGAATGTGATCATTAGGTTGCCTGCAGGGTGATGAATTCTTCAGCTAGAGGAACTCTGAAAGGTCATCTACTGCTATCCAGAGGGTTTGTGATCTTCAGGAAGTACACACACCAAGAAAATCTCAGACCCTTGAAGCATTGAAATGCCATGTAAATGGCCCCACTAAATAGTACTCTTTGTACAAGGGACTTTGAGGATATACACAGGAAGTTATGATTTAATCCCTGCCCTGAAGGAGTTTGTGGTCCACTTGAGAAACATGTAAAAAAGTTATAAGAATACAATTCAAAGAAAGACAAACAAATGCAAAGCAATATAATTCAAATGCTGTGATAGAAATAGAGTTATGGGGACCTCTTTAAATTAAAAAAACTAATTTATAGATCTTCCTTGTTTTCACTTCACTTTTATTTCTTTCATGCTCAGAGAGACAACCCTTGTGACAAGAAAAAAACAGTTTAGCAAAGCTAATCAGCACATCAATCTAATTTGACAATATATATGATTACTATACTGACAGTCCCCGCTGGTGCATGTGCGTGATTGGAACTTGATGGGAATCATAATTTCCTAAGTGTAGATTCATGAGGGAAGACAGAAGTCTTTCTAGGTAGAGGGAATGGTATAAATACAGGGAAGCAGAAAAGTAATGGAAGAGACATGATCTTTTTCAATGGGAAGATGAGAGAAAATATAGATTTTTGTAAGTAGAAAAAAAATAAGATAAAGATATAATCCCACCCTCCTAGGAGCTTATAACCTAAAATAGATGCAGTGAAACATAAAAAGACCCTACAGCTACTCATTCAATAAAGAGCGATCCTTCCTTTAAAGCTAACTACCCATGTGGTTTTGGGCAAGTCCCTTAAATTTCCTGGTCCTCTGTTTTTTCATATGTAAAATGAAAGGATTAGATTAAATGGTTTCTGAGGTCCCTTCTGACTCCAGATCTCTGATCTTATCATCATAAAAATACTTGTTAGAAGTTTTTTCTTGGATATTGAAGTAACACATCCATTGTGTAAAAATTTCCTCTTGGTCTAAGGATAAATTGTCATCTGTACTACTACTTTACTCTGTATTTGCTAGCATTTCTTAAGTTTGAATAAAACTGGAACTGATTTTGCACAAAATATGGATTAGCAAATAATTTTATTTTGCTTTTTTTCTCCTGGCATTTAAATAATTGAAAATGGTAACATGTATTCCTTCCATATGTTTAATTCTCACAGAATTAAGGGTTTCCTAAGTAAATTTGGGCTGAGGAGAGAATGAACTAAAAAGGAATTCCACACAATTAAACTCTTATTTGAATATTCATAGGATACAGTTTCTCTAACTAAGGTTACTATTTCAGGAACTGTGATATTTGCAGTTACATAACATTGTCTGACAAAGAATGGAATTTACTGTGTTTCACTATCAACAGTTTTGTTAGTAATTTAAACAGTAACAACGTAAGCTTATAATTTTAAATGTGAGCATCAGGGTGTACATTTTTTCTTACTGTAATTTATAAAGCTGTACTTAATACATTAAAAGAAATATGCATTTGATTAAGTTGTTTTCTTGAGAAAAATGCACATAACCCCAGTGGATTTTAATGATTATTTGCATTGAAGAAGGAATTAAAATTTGCATTTGGTTATATTCTAAATAATTCTAAATAATCTGACCAGTTTTCCACAAGATGTTGATTAACTGTTCCCAGAAGTTCAAGAGAATAACTTAGTGTTCCCTTCCTTTCCTCTCTCTCTATCTCTCTCTATCTGTGTGTGTGAAGTCAGGTTTTTTGGTTTGCTTGTTTTCTTTTATTCTTACACAGAAATGCTGAAACCCAGACTAGGAACCTACATACTGTTCTTGGTTTCAACTTTTCATGCCATATCTTTTATCCTAGGGCAAAGGAGTCCAAGTGGGTTATCACTTTATTACTTAGGGGAGTACCCTTGCTAGGAATTTGTCCCTTATGTACTCAGAGTAATAATGCCTTAAGAAATCTATTTTCTATAGAGACATTGTCTATAGAGACCATAAACATCAAAAAAGTTAAATAATGTTACAAACCCTTTTTTCCCACTCAGGTTAAAGAATAGTAGGAGGAATAATCCAAAAAGGTGTCAAAAGTCCAAGGGAAGTCAGCAAGCATTTATTAAAACTATATCCCCATATTGTGATAAGAGCTAGGGATACAAGGAAAACAGTCCCTGTTCCCCCAAAACTCATATTCTGTTGAGGGAGACACGTACTACACAGGATATAATCAGGATAAATTGAAGGTAATCTAAGAAGGAAGGCACTAGCATTAAGAGATATTGAGAAAGGTGTTATTAAGGGGTGATGGGGAAAGTGGTCTTTTAGGAAGTCAGGGATGCCAAGAAGCATAAATGAGGAGGGAGAACATTCCAGGCCTGACTGATAGCCAGGGAAATAGAATGTCTTGTGCAAGGAACAGCAAAGAGGCCAGAATCACTGGATAGTGATGGAGGGGAGTAAGGCCTGAGAGGCAGCTGGGTGGTGCAGTAGATAGAAATTTGGGCTTGAAGTCAGGAAGACTAGAGTTTAAATCCGGTTTTAGATACGCACTAGCTGTGTGACTCTGAGCAGGATACTTATCCTCTGTTTGCCTAATTCATTGGAGGATGAAATGGCAAACCACTCCAGCGTCTGCCAAGAAAACCACAAAATGGGGTCACCAAGAGTTGGACGTGACTGAACAATAACAAAGATCTAGGAAGACTGGCATGGTAGGAAGGGTTCAGGTTATAAAGGGCTTTAAAAACCCAAAAGTACAAAGGAAGTAGAAAGATTACAGCGCTTGGAAACGCTCAACTTACAAATGCAACTGTCCGCTAACTGGAGATTCCTCTTCCCTTTTTACTTATATCAATTTAAACTCTTATTCTCTTTAGCTTTCACCTGCTTCTTTGACTGTTGGGAGGCATCGGCTTAGTTAGAGCTTTCCCCTTTTCTCTGGCCTGAAGTCCTCAGTGACTTTTTTCCAGGTGCAAGGCTTCTGTGATCCTCTTATCCTCTTCATCACCATGGTGCTAAGACTCCTGTTTTGACTGCTTAACTATTTTTTCTCATCCTGAAATACAGAGCTTTGTTATTAAGGTGTTGATATCAGGTATTCTTCTCTTTGTTTTCCAGCTCCTCTGTTTTGTTTTCTTCCCCTTTAGAGTAACCTCCTTGGGGTAAGTCTCTCTCTCTTCTCTCTGTCTCTGTCTCTCTTTCTCTTTCTCTCTCTCTCTCTGTCTCTCTCTCTTTCTGTCTCTCTCTGTCTGTCTCTCTGTGTCTCTCTTTCTTTCTGTCTCTCTCTCTCCTCCTCACCCACCACCCCCACCCCCACACATCTATCCATCTATCTCTCTATCTTTATCTCCTCCATTCCAGGGGTCCAGTAGAGTATGACTTTTGTATTTATGAGTTTAGACAATAGACCTGCTGCCTTCTGGGCTCCACAACACTAATTAGGGCTTAGGGCCAGGCTGGCCTTCCAGGGGGCAGTTTGGGTTTCAAGCCTGTTTATCAATCAAAGTTATAACCTCTAACCTTTGAGTGGGAAACCCAGAAATCTATCATAGCTCTGTCTGCTAAGGGAAAACCAGAGGTGCTTTGGGGAGGGCTTGGGATCAGAGCTTACAGCCTTGACTTCAGTTAGTTAGCACCTGATTATTTTTTTTTTAATTTTTTTTTTTTAATGTTTAACAATCACTGCCATACAATTGAGATTTTATCTCCCCCCCCCCCCCCCCCCCCCCGCACCTACCCCCCACTACCCCCCTCCCTCCCCACGACTGCATACAATTCTGTATAGGTTCTACATATACTTTCCTATTGAATACATTTTCACTATAGTCATGCTATGTAGTCAGACTAAAATAAATGGAAGAAATCATATAACAAATCAAAACATGATTCACAAAAACATACACATACACAAACATGATCTGCTACATTCTGCGAATGACTTCTGTATTTCTTTCTCTGAGTGTGGAAGGCATTTTGCCTTAGAGAACCACCATTGGGATTTTTTTTTTTTTAATTTTTAAGAAGTTCTTGCGTTATTAAAAATTCCAAGTCTACCAGAAAAAACTCTCGCACACTGTGGTCGTTGCTGTGCACAAAGTTCTCCTGGTTCTGCTCCTTTCACTCAGCATCAGGTCATATAAGTCTTTCCAGGCCTCTCTGAAGTCTTCTTGTTCATCATTTCTTATGGCACAATAGTACTCCATTCCATTCATATACCATAATTGATTCAGCCATTCCCCAATTGATGGACATCCCCTTGACTTCCAGTTTTTGGCAACTACAAAGAGTGCTGCTATAAATATTTTTGTACATGTGGGACCCTTTCCCATTTTTATGATCTCTTGGGGATACAGTCCTAGTAGTGATATTGCTGGGTCAAAGGGTATGCACATTTTTGTAGCCCTTTGGGCATAGTTCCAAATTGCTCTCCAGAATGGTTGGATGCGCTCACAGCTCCACCAACAATGAATTAGTGTTCCAACTCTCCCACATCCTCTCCAGCATTGATCATTTTCTTGTTCTGTCATGTTTGCCAATCTTATAGGTGTGATGTGGTACCTCAGAGTTGTTTTGATTTGCATCTCTCTAATCAATAGTGATTTAGAGCATTTTTTCATATGATTATAGATATCTTTAATTTCTTCTTCTGAAAATTGCCTGTTCATATCCTTTGACCATTTATCAATTGGGGAATGACTTGTATGATTATACATTTGAGTCAGTTCTCTATATATTCTAGAAATGAGGCCTTTATCCCCGAGCTTAGCTGTAAAAATTCTTTCCCAGTTTACTACATCCCTCCGGATTTTGGTTGCATTGGATTTGGTTGTGCAAAAACTTCTCAGTTTAATGTAATCAAAATTATCCATTTTGCATTTCACAATGCTTTCTATCTCTTCTTTAGTAAAAAATTCTTCCCTTCTCCATAAATCTGATAAATACACTATTCCTTGCTTCTCCAGTTTATTCATGGTATCAATCTTTATACCTAAATCATGTACCCATTTGGACTTTATTCTTGTGTACGGTGTCAGGTATGGGTCTATGCCTAATTTTCGCCACACTGTTATCCAGTTTTCCCAGCAATTTTTGTCGAACAGTGAATTCTTATCCCAGAAGCTGGGGTCCTTGGGTTTATCAAACAGAAGGTTAGCACCTGATTATTGTCTAGAAACATAAAGGCTGTGAGTCATTAAGCACTCCTATGTGGCTGGCACTGTGCTAGGTACACAAAGACAAAATAGAAACAGTCTGCCTTTTAGGACCTATATTCTGTGGAGGAAAGCCACATACATACATATACATACATGCAAATATGTGCAAAATTCATCTAAAGTAAGTACAGTGTAATTTTGGCATTAGATGAATTAAAATTTATAAAGCAATTGTGGGACCATAGATTTAGAGCTTAAAAGGTCCAAATATCGTCTAGTCAGACTTCTTCATTTTAGAGATAAGGAAAATAAAGCCCATGGAGATTAAATTACTTGTCCAGGGATCATACAGGTACTCAATGATAGAGGCAGGATTTTAAGCAAGATCTTTTGACTCCCAAGCCACTTTGGGGATCTGCAGAATGATATTGCCTTCTGAAAGCAGCCAGGTGGTGCAGTAGGTAGAGTGCTGGATCTGGAGTCAGGAAAACTTGACTGTAGGCATGATAGCCCCTACCTTGTAGGGCTGTTGTAAGGATCAAATAATAGAATATTTATAAAGCACTTTGTAAACCTTAAAGGGCTTTACAGATACTAGACCTTATTACTTAGATCTGGAAGAACCTTTGGAGATAATTCAGTTCAGCTTCTTTTCTCAGATGAGAAAATTGAGAGGTGAAGAGACTTTTCCATTGTCACTTTGCTAGCAAGTATGTGACAATTCTAGCTAGCAAGAATTTGAATTTAAACCTAGGTCCTCTAAGATCCCCTCCCCACTTTCAGATCTGTGGTCCTTTCTTTGATTCTCTCTCCTCATCCCTAATTCAGCCTTGGTCTTCAGTCACTTGAGAGGATAGCATTTAAAGATACAGAGAAATATGAGGAGTTAGATTTGGGGAGATGAATTTTGGTTTAGACATAATGATTTTTAAGTAATGTTGTATTATCCAGGAAATAACTCCCTGAGAGTTGGGGTTTAGAACTCAGGAGCAAAATTAGAGCAGCTACAGATTTAGAATTGGGAGTGCAGGGTAAATCTGGGAGTGAATCTCCAAAGGAAAGTATCAGGAGTCAATGGACACATTTATTAATGGCTTACTATATGCCAGGCATTGTGCTAAGCACTGACAAAAACCAGAGAGGCCTGGATTGAGTGTTGAAGATATCCACATTTAGGGATATTCTAGGTTTTCCTGAAGCTTGTCCCTGACCTGTGTGCTTAGATATTTTGGATTTCTTTCAGCAGTTGCTAAACATTTTATAATTTAGTCTTGGCATTGTTTTCCTATAAAACATACCTTATTTAATGGTCACAGCAATTATTCATTCAAGCATTGTTATTCATTGATAAGGAAAAATTTTGGTGATGAGACAAGTTATGAATTTGGAGGCAGAGGACCTTGGTTCAAGTGTGCTACTTGTTACCCATGTGACTTTGGGCAAGGTACTCAATTTCTGTGAGCCTCAGTTTCCTCATCTGTAACATGTGGGGTTGGACTAGATGGCCTATAAGGTAAAATGTATGATCCATTGATCTCTGATTAGAAGATTCCTGTGTTGGTGAGACATGTATGTATATGTAGGGTATGAGTAAGAGAGCAGGCAATACAGGCTTTTAATATTAGCAGTAATCAGAGCATGCTAGAGAATACTGGAACTCAGTCTGGTCTATGGGTATTCTTTCCTCATTGGTGGGTACTGGCTAATGTAATAGGATCTAGCAATAATCTGTATCTGGAAGTCAGAGAAAAGGCATGAATTTGAATATATTAGATGGAAAAAATCATATTTGAACTCATAAAAAAATAGTCCTCATTTTCTTGAATATTTCCCTTTGAGACTTATTCATAAGACTGGCATGGGTGAAATAAGAAGTATGTTGATAACAGATAAGAAACTGAAGAACTCTTGCCCGCCTTCTACATTTATTTGACATTTTAGGGGTCTTTTTTCCATTGTCATCACCATTAGTTCACCCAAATTATGGTATGTTCTTTGAATACCATAGAAGCACTATATTACATGCCTTTCACTTCAGCTGCTCTCTCCCAACTTCATGTCGATCTGCTCTTCCTACATCCCTTTTCTCTTTCTCACTAACTCATGAATAGTCCCACACATATCTTCACTTGTCATCTCTAACCATTTATTCTCTTTCCCACCGTCACTTTTTCAGAAGATGGCTTATGAGTCCTCGACTTGGATTTTTGTAGTAGTAATGTCTTCAGAAAAAGACTAATACTAGGTAAATACAAAAGTATCTTCTTGGTTTAGGGATTGAGCAGTACAGGGGGACCTATACTATGGGTGTCACTTGAATCTTATTCACCATGTTGCACAAAGGGGTATGGGTATAAGCTCTGGGTTTCAGTTTGGTGTTATTTTTGGTGTGTTACCTATGTTTCTTGAAGTATGTTTTCCATTGTACTTTAATATGCTTTTAAATAGGTGAAAGCTTACGTTAAAGTTAATTAGCATTTTTTGTTATTTTATTTATTAGTATTTGGTTTAAAAAAACTCACTATTTTAAAGTGAAATACAGTTGATCTGTGCTGGAGATTTGGATTTAAAGTTTCAATCTTAAGGTATAGTTAGGCCTTCTTCAGGGAGTGAAAATGTTATATTTAATTAAAAGTGTTGGCAACCAGAACAATACATATTTAAAGTGAAAAATGAAAGTATTTCATCTCTCCATTTGCTTTTTGTAGAAAACCTTTTAGGGACCAGTTGTAATAGCACCTACCTCCCAGTCTTACATGAGGATCTAATGAGATAATAATTGTGAAGGGCTTAGTGAGCACAGTGTCTAGCATATAGTAAACACTAATATGAATGTTAGCTGCTGGTGACTTTTTTTTAGTTACTTCTTGTCTCTGAAAGAAAAGAGAATATTAATTTTCATTCATTTGCATTCACCCCCCCCCCCCCCACTCAGTTTCCTAAAGTACTGTTGCTTTTTGGAATTAAGAATCTAGTTCTAGAGCAATATGAGTCTGTTGGGAAGATTTATGACAAAATCACAAACTGTTCTTTTGGAGGAGAATAATTCACCCATCATCAAACTGCAAAACCGAAATGTTACGTAGATCTTAAGGCGAAATAGGGTCTACAGTCTGTAACAGATGATGTTTGTAGCAACCAAGAGATTGGAAAGCCTCCATGAAAATTGGTGCCCAGCACTAATGGCTTTGTAGTAGTTTACTGAACCAGGCAGAATTTTGTCTAAAATACTTTGTGATTTTTCAGGGATTTTCAATTTTTTAAAAATTACTCACAATTTTTCTCTGGTCAGATCAATGTAGTTATCCTCATTTTACAGATTTTTTTAAAAAAAAAGATGATAAAAGAAAATTAATATGAAAACCAGAGTGAGGGACTGTCAAAACTAGGTAGCTTTATGGCAGGAAGGGGAAGGGAATAAGCATTTGTATAGTACGTACTATATATATTAGGCACTATGCTAAACTTTTTACAAACATTACTACATTTTATCCTCAAAACAGTTCTATAAGATGGACAATATTAATATCCCCATTTTAAAGGTGAGGAAACTGAGTCAAGCAGAGGTTAGCAGAGGTTAAGTGACTTTCCCAGGTTTGCACAGCAAGTAAGTGTCAGAGATTTGAACTCAGGTCTTATTGACTCCAGGCCTAGGGTTCTATCCACTGCCACAAATTTCTCTTACTTCGTTTTTATTAGGATAATGACATTCATTTTCTGGGCAATTGTTATTATTTTTTTTTTAAAAAAAAGCCTGTTATTTGATAGTACATAGAAATTGTTACCACAGAAGATTGTATGTATCCCTTCATTCTTGTTTCTGCCTACCTTGGAAATACTAGACAAGTGGTCAAACTGTACAGACAGTTCTCACTTTACATAAGTGAACTATTCTACAGACCTCTAAGTAAAGCAGTTTTTATTTAACATAGACATGGAGGATGAAGGGAAGGACACAGAAGGGAGTCACATACCCTTGGAGGAAGGGAGCCTACACATGGTTTAAGTCAGGGTGGGGAATCTGCAGCCTCCAGGTCACATGTGGCCCTCTACCTCCTCAAGTGTGGCCCTTTGACTGAATCTAAACTTCACAGAACAAATCCCCTTAATAAAAGGATTCCTTCTCTAAAACTTGAACTCAGTCAAAAGGCTGCACCTTAAAGTCTCAGGACACCTGGTGGGGCTGAGACGTGAAAACAGGAGGAGGAGCACATGAGCTGAGACCAGCCATGTGTGGGCCTGTCTGGAACCGAGAAGAAGAATATGTGGGATGGAGAGGTAGACATATGGGGGCTGGATGTAAACACAGACAGGAGGGGATGAACAGCATGCATGGGCCTGGCACAGGAAAGATACAGGTGGGTGGGTGGAGCAGGGCATAGCTCTCCTTTCTCCCTGCGCAGCCAGGTACCCAACCCACTGCACTTGGGTGGTCTCTTCTAGAGTTTATTCTTCTGCTTTTATTTGGAGTTCACTTTTTTTAGGGTTATTTTTTTTTTTTTGGTTGGAGTGGGATAAGAAGCCAAGAAGCACTAAGTCAAGGGGCAGGAGTAGAGAAGGAAAGAGCACAATGCTATGTAGTAAAGTTGATTTAGGTGTTGTTTTGGAATGCAGATTTCTTTATTAATTCAATCTGTGTAATGCAAATTTCCATAAAGCAAGAGCTTTTCAAAGCAGATTCATAGGAAAGAACAGTTGACACATTTGTTAATCGAATGTTGTTTATACTTTTTCTTGAAACCCACGTTTCAAGGAAGTGACTTTGCCTTGATAAGGGGCCAATGATATTATGGTTTTAATTTCTAGAAATATATTTCAGGTGTACAAGTTTCATATTGGGAAGCCAGATATACTGGGAATAGGCCTTACTTAGACAAATAAACAAAAATCACTTGGAGAATAGAGAGATAAGCAGAAAATCGATCCATAAATGTATTAAATATCCCTTGAAAAGGAATTAAACAGAAATCTAGCCCTCTAGCCATTTATAAATGGAATCAGGATTCTGTTATTTAGTCTTTTTAGACTCTTTGTGACTTCATTTGAGGTTTTCTTGGCAAAGATACTGGGATGATTGGCCATTTCCTTCTCCAGCTCATTTTTACAGATGAGGAAACTGAGGCAAACAGGGCTAAGTGAGTTTCCCAGGGTCTAGCTGGGAGTGTCTGCAGCCAGATTTGAACTTGGGTCATTCTGGGTCCAGACTCAGCTTTCTAGTCATTGAGCCACCCTTAGACCTTATTTTATTATTTTTCTAGAACTTACTTGAAACAGCAAAGGGCAATGGATAGACTGTCATGAAGACCTATGAGAAATTGTCTTTCCTGTTCCTGTGGGAAACTTTGCTGACTCTAGGTATAATAATGGAAAGTACCTGCTCAACCTTCTGGAAACATCCTATTATTTCATTCCCTGTTCTTGGAATGTTCTAACCTCACCCAACTTGTTATTGCTCTCATTTGTTTTTTCAGACCAGAATGAAAGACTAAAATTGAGCAAGTCACTTTTACTCAGAGCAGGGAAGGACTGGCTATAGTTCCCATTAGCATTTCTGTAGTCTGGTCCTGCCTTGGCAGCTGCAAGACTAAGAATGTCTTGATTAAATGTGAAGAACATAGGGTAATCAATCAATTCTTCAACATATATTTATTCTTCAATATTTGAGACGATCTTTAACCATATCATCATGGGATTTCTGCAAGATATAATCCCATCGTACTTTCTTGTCCTATATGATTCTTGTTTATATGGTTACAGAAATCCTCCATTGAGGATTTATTCATTGTACTGGAAGCTTCCTTCCAGGCTTTTAAAATTTTGCATAGATGAAAAATAGTCATTTTTTAAAAAATTAAAAAAATTTCTTAGATGTCATTGCCCCACTTTGCATCATTGACATCATACCCCACCTTACCTTCTCCTTTTCCAATCGTAAATATTCTTGAAGATATAGTATATTCTACTTCTCAAATGCAAACATCATTGGTAACATGGCAACTTGCATGTTCCCAACATTTACCTTCCATTATCGTTTGGCTCACCTACAATTTTAATTTTTTTCTGAGATGATGATGTGGAGACATATAAAGCATTCTCTTTTCCCTTAAAATATTAAGAAATAAATGCTTTTCCAGTCTGAAGTTCTTTCCTGACTTGTCTCAATGAAGAACTTGTTCAGTTGTATTAGTCATGTCCCACTTTTTGTGACCCCATTTGGGGTTTTCTTGGCAAAGACACTAGAGTAGTTTGTCATTTTCTTCTCCTGTTCATTTTACGGAGGAGGAAAAGGAGGCCAGTAGGGTTAAATGACTTACACAAGGTCAGATTTGAACTCAGGTCTTCCTGACTCCAGGACTGCTAGCTGACTGGAGAATTTATCAGTGCCTAATGAACTTTTTAGGTCAGTAAAATTTTTAAGTACCTACTATGTGCCAGGTACTGTGTTTAAGCACAGAAATACAAACCAACATAAAAGAAGGCCCTACTTTCAAGGAGGTCATTATCTATTGGAGGAAACCATATGCAATCCCCTGGGCTAAGCTGTTTTTTTTTTAATGCCAAAGACGTTTGTCTGAAGAAATTGGGCAAAGGTTCAGGAAAGAATTCTGATCTCCCTGAGTATAGAGTTGGGGTGATGATAGGACAAGGGAAGCCCTTGATTGATTCACTTAAGAGAAATATCTTTTTTCCCCTGCCTTAACCTGATTAGGGTATTGAAGAAAGAAGACTTTGATTACTTCAGTTAATGGAAGTATCTGAAGTTCACCTTTGATAGAAAGGAGAATCCTGAGAGGGAGTGATAGAAGGAAGATTGAATAGTTTTAGAAAAATGATTTTCCACAGCGCATCAGCATTCCAAATGATTTTTGTTCTGTTTGATGATATTAACCCTGTATGATGAATGAACCTATGCTTTGTAAATATGTTTTATCTTGTGAAGTTTGTCTTTGATTCAGAAAACTATAAATTGTCACTCCAGAATGACTTATATCAGAGAGATTTCCAAAGACATGGAGAAACTACCTGTTTGGACATTTTTCTTATAGAATAGTTTAATTATAAATGTTCAGTGGTAACCCTAAAGTTGAGCAAAGACCTTTTACCATCAACAGTGGTGTTCTGGTACTACATGGTCTGCAATATAGTGTCATTGGGAAAAGACTGGTGAAAAACAAAACAAAAATGATGTTGGTAGTGGTACTTGTTTATACACTAGGCCACTCTTTATATGTCCACTTGTGGATACTTAGTGAGTCATCTTCTTTATGTTTCCATTAGATTGTAAGCTCCATGAGATCTTCTAAGTCTCTGTCTTTCTCAGAGCTCTGAGGCACAGTGCTTTGCCTGTGGTAACAGCTTTATAAGTAAATTTTTGTTCAGTTGAACTACATGTCACATAGATCAGTATTGTAGGTAGTTAAGCAAGATTAGGTTACTGGGCTCTTTGTGTACCTGTCTGCTCCAGCAAGGGTTGAAATATGAGAGAGGGAAGAAGAGGTATGTGGCTGAAGGTATGTAGTCCTGTGGGATACCAGCTGCTTTCATGTCACTAGGAAATGAGTGGTTGGCCATAGGCAAGCAGAAAAGAGGGAAGCCAGTTTCTTTTTTAGCACTCACTGACTGTGGAACAGAAAGCCCAGATGTCATTGCATTTGTGATTAGAGACAACATAAACAGTATTTTTTCCCCTGGTTTCTGTGAGGTCCTCAGGTGATCTGTAAATGTTTCTTTAAAAAAAACTTCACAGTCCTTATTCATTTTTTGGGATCTTCTAGGTGGCAGAGTGGATAGAGTGCTCAGCATGGAGTCAGGAAGACTCCTCTTCCTAAGTTCTAGTCTGGTCTGAGACAGTTACTAGCTGTGTGACCCTAAGTAAGTCATTTATCCCTGTTTGCTGTAGTTCCTCATCTGTAAAATGAGCTGGAGAGGGAAAGGGCAAATTATTCGGTATCTTTGCCAAGAAAACTCCAAATGGTGTCATGAAGAGTCAGATGTAACTGAACAGTGATAATTCACTTTGGGGGGATGGTGTCAAAGAGCTCACAAAAAATGTTTACGGTGTCTGTGTGTATTTATGTATATGTGTACACACACAAATCTATATAATAATAATAATAATAAAGTACCTATGTTCCAGTAACTAGGCTAAACACTTTACATATATACATATGCACACACATACACATATTCACACACACACACATACACACACACACACACACACGAGGAATGGCAGCTTTGAGTGGAATTATTTCAGGGCCACCCATAACCGTTTTTCCGTAGAGCACTGCAGCCATAGGTCACTACAGCTGCTCCAGGGATGAAGCCGGTCAGTTATTTTTCATTTGGCAACAGAACTGACATCTGTTCCCAGCTGGGCTAGGAAAAGCTGAGAGAAGGAAGCAGAGCCACTGCACAAGTAGCTTTCCTGACTTAGTGCTTCAGATGGACTTGCAGTGAGTAGATCTTTCCCCTAAGTTAGCAATCCAGTCTGGTCGAGGTGGGTTAGGGGCAGATGGGAATAAGAGATGGGGTTGAAATGATTTTTCCTCTTCATTTGAGTTAGAAAAAAAAAGCGGGAGTGAGAGCTCTGAAAATGGAAGACAGCAAAAAGGAGATGGGGATGGAGGATGAAGAACTAAGGTTTTATGTAGAAAAGGACACTTGTTAAAATCCAGAAGACAAGAAAGCATCATTTCTTGTCCCTTACCCATGTGTCTTTTAAAAATAATCACTGGGCACGATTCTGTTCATCTTGTCCACTTCTTTCACTCTTTGAAGAAAATTAAAAATATGAAATGCTCTGAATGTATGATTTAAAATGGAAGTTTTCATATGGATATGTGAAATAAACATAGCTAAAGCTGCTATTAGAAAAAAATAAGGAAAATCCAAATAGTGAAATCTGTTAAAACTAGCTGTTGAGGGAATGATTTTTTTTTCCTAAATGGTCCAGTGGAAAAAAGTAGACACTGATAAACTCAGCCAGCCAGATGTTTCTAGAAATAAAATAGTGACAAGCAAAGCATTCCCCCCCCCCCCCAAGAGGACTATGGGCCCTGTTTTAAGACTATCATTATGTTATTGAGTTTTCCTTATTTTATTTATTTGCATTGCCAGCATATTATTTGATTAGTGAAAAGAATGGATTAGGATGATTTACATTTTCCTAATTTTTATCTCAATATTAAATTCAGTTAAAGATGATAATGATTTTCTGCCACTTGTCTGGATAACCTTTATGGATTCATATATTGGCTACTATCTTAGTTCCAGCACCTTGCTGACTGTGTTTCACGTTTTGTAATCTTTTCTCTTTGAGGGCAGTTTCTAGCCCAGATTCTCCTTTCATGCCTGAACCTTTTACTTTAGCTTTTTTTCAGTTGGAAATTCAGAATGGATTCTGTGAGGGATGGTTCTCTCCTAGAGAGGAGTGTAAAAGAGGGTTAATTCTGGGATTGGCAGCTTTGTCCTTAGAGTCAGTATTTACATGTATGTGTGTGTGTGTGCGTGAGAGACAGAGACAGAGAGAGGTTGTATTTTTGATGGTTATGACAGGTGATAGAAAGGATTATAGAGGTTTTCATTTTATTACCTTCTACGGCAGATAGAATTACCATGTGACATTAGACAAATGACGTAAGCGTCTTCCTTTACTGTAAGTTGTGCCAGTCTAAATTTATATACGTATGTGTGCATGCAGAGCTATTAAAAGCTGTTGGATAAAATGATATAATCAAATACAGATCTTATTTGTGAAATGGTAGGTTATTTTTATAGGGTTTATATCTAAATGAAAAGATCATTTGATGCTTTGGGGGAAGATATGTTTTACTAGATACAGATGGATTAGAAGACTAATTATGTTTTAGTAAGTCAAACATTTTTTCTAGAAAGGAAATTGCTAAGAGGCTTAGGAATCTAACTCAGGATTTTTTCTTTCTTAAGAAAAATCCAAGATTTATTTTTGTAATGATTTAGAAAGAAAACAATTAGAACAGTAGCATGTAAGGAAATCTATAAGTATCAGCATTTCCCTTCATATTAGACATAGCTTTTCAGAGGTTAAATGAGAGCATTAAACTTTTTTCCGCAATAGGAAAATTTGATTTTGTCTTCCAGAATGTGGAAAGGTAAAGGGTAATGGACATTGTGATTGTGGGTTTGAAGAACATTTCTATAAACCAGAAAAGAAGTGTGAGGTTACAGATGGTAGTATTTATTACATATTATACAAACCCAGAGATATGAACCAACCTTCAGAAAAGCAATCTTCTAATGTTTCACACAGTGTGATACCTTCTGAATTGGCCAGTGTACTCAGACCATTATGCCAGTTATGCATTTTTTGTTTATAGCTGAAACTTTGATCAGTGAAGGAGGCCAACTCATTTCTCAAAACCACTGAAAATCCATTTGTAGACCTTCTATCTTTCCAAGATGTTTCATTACTTTTCTTCCCCAGTTTGGTTCACTAATGCCCACCTTCTTTTCCTACCCCCTTTCCTCCAAGAGATGGGCTTAAGCCATTTGTAAAAAAGTAGCTTGTGAAATACATTGCAGCCAGACAGAAATGGCTTTGATCTGTGTTCAAGGAAGGACTTTGTAACTCTTGACAATGGTATATAGGAGTGGGTTGTCTTCAGCCCCATCTTTGACACAGGCTTGAGTTCAGTAGAGTATTTCTCCTTGTTGCCAGACCCTAAGTTCCTCTTATTTCAAGGAATTTCTGTGCAATGTGATACCAAAACCAGTATTTTTCTAGCATGGATCTGTGAACTTAACCTTGAGTTTGGCAGCCAGTTCTCTTAACATGATTGGACCCTTTTGCAGACCTCTCCTTCCCCTCATGGGGCTTTGCAAGGCCCTGCCCCTTCCTCAGCTCAGCTGCCAGCAGAACCTGGGGCCCCTATTGTTGCTAAGGACCCTACCAGGGGCCTGAGCTGGAGGCAGGGAGAAAGTTGAATTGAATTTACGTTAAGCGACAACTATCTCCAATAGTTTCAGCAGTGGTTTCAGATTCTGTTTAAAGGAAAGAGAGTAAAGTGACTTTGAAGAAGCCCAGTGCAAAAGAGCTGAGCAGAATGATATTCTAGCACTGAACCTGGGAATGGGGAGACCTGGATTAGGGTTTTCTGAGTCTGTCAGATGGGAATGGGGATGCTTGACTTTGCAGCCCTCAGAGTTACTGTGAGAAGAGAGCTTTAAGGAACACCAAATGGAAGGTGTTTTTATTATTAGGAATCACAAACTGAAGATTAATAAATGCTGCAGCAGTCTTCTTTCTTTTTCCTTCTTCCCTTCTTTTTCCTCCTGTTCCTTTTCCCTGCCCAACTTTTTCTTTCTCCTTCTTCCTTCTCTCCTTCCGTAATAACCATCCAGCATATCAATGAAATGTACAAGTAGCTGTTGACATCATAAAAATCCAAAGTAGTGTCCTTTGTATCCACACATTGTCTGAAGCCTTTTCAAGGTGACTTGGTTACATGTAAAAACAACCAGTACTTAGCTCAACGTGGCTTATTGCTCACTAAAGTTTTTCTCCCTATGTATTACTTAATATCCTTTTTCCCATTACCATCAGAAAACATTTTATTAAGTATCAACCTCATGGGATATTCTGGTTACTATACCTATGGAATATTCAGCTTATCTCTGATTTCTATATAGTAGCAGTCTGTGAATTGTTTGAAACTCTGTAATGTTTATTATTTAGTTTTCATAAACTATTAAGTTTATAAAAGGGGAGTTAATTTCATAAATTGAGTGTAATTGGAAAGTGAGGAAGAATGGGCCAGAATCTTTTATCTTCAAAATGGGGAAAACATGGTTAGCTAATATAGATCAGAGAATGATTTCCTAATGATAGCTGTATTGTTTATGTGGTTTTAAGTGGAAGATAGAGGGATTGACTTTTAACAACATAGGTTGACATAAAGATTTCTCACTCATAAATATTCAAAACCATTAATTAAACCCTGCAGTGTGCTCTGTTAGATACTAAGAAGGAAGATAACATAAAATAGTCACTAATCTTAAGGATTGTTTAATAAATTTCATGAAGATAATAGGAAATGTATGTAAGTTAATATGGCCCAAAGCAGAATATAAAACTACATATAATGTAGCAAGAATGTATTT
Source organism: Notamacropus eugenii (assembly GCF_028372415.1). Classification (NCBI taxonomy): domain Eukaryota; kingdom Metazoa; phylum Chordata; class Mammalia; order Diprotodontia; family Macropodidae; genus Notamacropus; species Notamacropus eugenii. The sequence continues at coordinate 431,046,885 of NC_092875.1, read as the reverse complement.
TTCAGTTCGTTTGAGGAAAAGATCACTTCTGACTGAGTGATAAAGAGCAGAGTTAGGGAGAAGATGATATTTGGTCTAGACCTGGAAGGCTAATAGGATAGCTGGCAAAGATGTTAAAAACAAAACAACCTTTTGAGTTGAGATAGAGATGTGGGCAAGTATGGAATGTGTCTCAAGGATAAAAAGTTCACTTTTAGGGGTAGCTAGGTGGCACAGTGGATAGAGCAGTGGTCCTGGAGTTAGGCAGATTTGAGTTCAAACCTGGCCCCCGAAACTAGCTATGTGACTCTGGGCAAGTCACTCAACCTTGTTTGCCTCCAAAAGCAAAAAAAAGAAGTTCAGTTTTAGAGATTATGGTACAAAACTTCAAAGTTGGAAGAGACCTCAGATCTCATTTAATCTATAGCTGAGTAATGACTTCTTCTGTAACATCTATGACTAGTGGTCATCTAGCCTTTGCTTGAAAATTCCTTGTGAGAGGGAACCTACTTTCTCCTCCTTCAGTCAGTTACCTTTTTGATGGCTCTGAGTATTTGTAAATTTATCCTTCCATTAAGCCTGTAATTATTGTTCTGTACCTTGAATCTATTTTCCTAGTTTTTTTTCTCTTAGGGACCAAGTAGAATAAATCTCTCTTCCACATGGTAGCTCTTCAGATATTTAAACATGGCTGTCTCAAGTCTTGTCTGGACTGAACATCTCCATTCCCCTCAGTGAATCTTCATATAGTTTAATTTTGAGGACTTTCTTCCTCCAGGGTCATTCTTCTTTGAATGTGCTCCTCCCACTAATCAGTACTCTTAAAATGTGCCAAGACCTGAATGTAGTACTCCAGATATGATATTTCCAGAGCAGAATACAGTGAAACCATCACCTCTTTAGTCTTAAATAGTGTTCATTGAATTTTTAGAGTCATCAGTCTTATTGCAGCAGCCAGGTGGTATACCATATAAAACTTTTGAACTTGGAGACAGGATGATCTGAATCTAAATACTATCTTAAACTCTTTCTAGCCATGTGGCCATGGGCACAATCTCTCTCAACTTCTGTTTTCTCATCTGTAAAATGAGGACAATAATAGTCTTTACCTCCTACAGTTAAGGTAAGTCTCAAATGAGATGACGTGTAAAACGCTTTGCATCCTTTAAGATGCTATATACGTTAGCCTAGTATGATTTACGTCACTTTAGGCATACATGTTCAAATTTTTTTACATGCATATCTGTGTGTATACATATATGCACCTATCAGATCAAAGGTGTTTATGATCTTACATGTTAAACAAAAATTAGTCAGAAAAGGATTTTTGGGGAGGTTTGGCTTCAACTATAGTATAGGCTGGCAGTATTATATATGCCTGTAGTGCAGTTTTAGAATAATATTGAGAGAAGGACAATATCCACAGCTTGGAAGATAAAAGTCTCAGTATTCTGTATTGCTCAAAGAGTATGTCTAGGGTATTGTATTTAATGGTCTGCAACAGTGGTAACTAATAATAATTCGCATTTACGTAGCACTCTTTAAGATTTGAAATATGCTTTATATCCATCATCTCATTTGTGCTTCATCACACCCAGCTCTGATCCCAGGCATCAGCATAGTTTCTGGCTTGTAGTAGGTGCTTTAAAATACTTGTTGAATAAGCAAATATTTTCAGGTGTAATTCATTCACTAAACTTTAATGCTATCCCACATATATGTAGAATATGTATGTATAAATATATGTTTCATGGGGAAATATAGAAGACAACATATCAGTTTTAATGCAGAATGAATTATAGGATACTAAGTGATTATTGAGAAGGGAATGATCTAAAGTCAGATCACACTCTACCCCCAGCCCAGAACATTCCTGAGTGCAGTCAGAACCAGATTAAAATGTAACTGAGAAATATTTAACAAAATAAATAAAAATACAGTAAAGCATAGATAATGAATTCTATTCTATTCTCCTGCTTCTGACTTCAGTATTTTAATGACTTCAGTCCTTTGGTTTCACTGATGAAAGTACTCCCTCCCCTATTGCAGACTTTAACTCATCTATGCCTTCAAATCCTGGTTGATTTTTTAAAAATGTCTTTGAATAAATTCTCCATAGAGGGCTGACTAAAGTCTCCTGTAAATATTTTAACAGGGGAGCTAGATGACACAGTGGATAGAATACCAGGCCTGGAATCAAGAAGACTTATTTTCCTGAGTTAAAAATCTGTCCTGAGACACTAACTGTGTAACCCTGAGCAAGTCACTTAACCCTGTTGACCTCAGTTTCCCTGGAGTGAGTTGGATAAGGAAATGGCAAACCTCTCTAGTATTTTTGTCAAGAAAACCCAATTGAGATCACATAGAGTTGGAAACAACTGAAAGAACAACAGAATATTTTAACATTTTGTGGGTATCTGTGCAGCACCTGTACTGACTGTCTGTGCACTTGTCTTTCTGACTCATGCTACATAATTGACACACTTCCTTCTCCAATCATAATTTTCCTTAGTCATGTTTTTTGTGCCATCTATCACTGAGTAGATACTACAACCTACTCCTCCCCTTCCCCTGTCCCACATTTCAGTCTTGCCCTTTGAGTTAGCTGCAGTTTTCATTCTTTGAAAACCATAGATTTTCACCCTTTGAAAACCATAGATTTTCATGATTAACAGTTATCGCAAGGATGTAATTAGTGTTAAAAAGATTAGTTCTGTTTTGTTTTGATATAAGGTAATAATTTGGAATCATTTAAAGGCCAGCAGAGTCCAGATTAATTCTCTTTCCTTCCTGCTTAATTCTGCATCCTTGCCCACCATTGATATCACCTGTCTAAAACATAGGCATTGAGGATGGACTGCCTCAGTGAGGTGCCAACACTGTAACATAGTACAATCTAGACATTCTTTGTCTAGATTGGTTTTTCCTTCAGAATACTACACTGATCTTTCATTTTCTGTGGAGCTTATTTAGGAAGTAGCCGTGTAATATTTGGAGTTTTATTCAGTCAATAAAATGTCAACTGTGAACAGAAACACCTGGAAAAGTTCACCTTCCACAAGAGATCTCTCTTCCTTTTGGAGTCTATGTAGAACACTTCTAGTCATGTTTGTCTTGCATAGGTTTTATGTCATTGGATATTTATATTTAGAATACTTGAAAAGTGATACATTTGTGCTTTAATGTGCTTATTTTTTTCTGCCCCTTGTGCATTTGATACTATGGTAGCATTTCTAGTAAGTGTTAGAGATAGGATTTGAATCCAGTTCTCTCAAAGTATGGTGCCCTTTTTATTTTTTGAAAAGTTTTAAAATAATGAATTTAACAAATTACGTCAGACTTCGAACATTTCGGTATACAAAGCATAGCAAAAAAGTGGATTATAAATGACTGTATGATTCACAGCTTGTTCTGTAAATACACATACTAATTTTTATATGACAGTGCCAGTATTGTACCAACAATACCTGTGTCCTGTTCTTGACTCCCTTTTTACTTTTGTTTGTGATTTTTTTCATGCTTCATTGATAGTTTTTCTCCCAATATTGTGAGTAGGGAAAATGATTGAATTTTAGCTCTGGAATAAACAATGTTTAACTAATTTAGGATCCTCGACCAACAGATCAAAATCTCCAGTTTTTACCTAAGTGTTCCTAGTCCTGTGGTTGCTGCATTCTCCATGATTTTTTTTTTTTAGGACTACAAGGTTGGGGGGAAGCGAAGGGTTACTCAGAAACTAGGCCTTCTCCTTTCCCTCATTCAGGGATTTAGTTGGTCAACACTCACTCTGGCTCCTGTTAAACATTTCACTTTTCCAACACTTTGCTTTGAAAAATCCCTTTCCTTCCCCACCTCCGTGATCTCACAGTTTCAGGAAATGGAAAATAACTCTTCACAAGAAGTTGGCAGCTTCTAATCTGTCTTCTCCTCTTAGCCAAGAAGTGAACAGTGATAGCCCTTCTTGCATGCCCATTTTCACATGCTGAAAATCAATTATGGAAGGGGTTTTTCTCAGCTTCCATTTGGTCAGAAGTTCATTTCTGTCAGCTGAGTGATAATTTGAGGGCAGGTGGAAAGTCAGCTTGTTACTTGTACTTCATAGGAAAGTGGAAGGGGTGGAGGGAAGACTTTTTTTCTTCTGCCTAGGAGCGAGCATGACTTGTTCTGATGATATTTAAAGGGCAAAAGGAAAACTCAAGGGTAAAGATACGAAAAAAAAAAAAAAGGCCTAAATTTCCCCCCTACATCCCACCTCCCCCCGTAATGGATAGGAACAACAGCCACGATTAACAGCAATTTTGTCACCTTGGACTTTACCCAAGGTGACCAAACTTGTAAATTTGAGAGCCAGGATTTGAATCTCAGGGTTCATGACTACAAGTGCAGTACTCTAATTTAATGTGTGCTAATTTATATAGGTGCTAGGTGGTGTAGTGGATAGAGCACTGAGCTTGAAATCAGGAAGAAGCACCTTCATGAGTTCAGATATGACTTCAGCCACTTACTAGCCATGTGATCCTGGATACATCAGTTAACCCTGTTTGCCTCAGTTCCTCATATATAAAATAAAAAAAGTATAAAACCATTCCTCTGTCTTTTCCAAGAAGATCCCATAATGAGGTCATAAAGAGTTGGACACGATTGTACAATATATAGTGTTAATCTAAATAAATGTATATGGTGCTTTAAGGTTTGCAAAGTACTTTCCAATATCTCATTTTGTTCTCAATACAACTCTGGGAGGTAGATGCTACGGTTATCCCCATTTTACAGATGAAGAAACTGAGGCAGATAGAGGTTAAGTGACTTGCCTAGGCTTACATAGTTAGTAGACACTTGAGATGAGTCGTTGTGAGTCCAGGGTCAGTGCTCTATCCACATTCCACCTAGCTACCAAATAGTGTTTAGTGAATTCTATTAAAAGATATCCTTTGGGTCCATTTAATTGACTTCTTTCTGTCTTTCATGAATGAGGATGGAAATCTTTAATTGGTTGTTTTATTGTTATGTATTTTTTAACTCAACGGCCCAAAATATATTTTAATAATGATCATTTTGTCAGATGAATTAATAGCAATTGAAATGAAATGTTCCTGTAGCATTTCTGGAAGGAAATGCTTATGAAAGCAGTCTGTCCAGTGTCACTGACAGATTTTACATTTTACAATTATTCTACCAAATCCTTCTGTGGTGGTTTTTTCTAGGACCTAGACATCCAACAAGTTGGTAGATCATATTCATCTTGCCTAAGTGTTTTAACAGAAAACTTTTTTTTTCCTAATTAGGTCCCACTGGTGAAGTAGTGGAACAGTAGGACCTAAACACCTGCCCACTAACATAGTTGTGTAACTGAACTGCTACCAGGTGTTATGGTAGCAGATTTGGAACAGTTAGTAATAATAATTAAAGTTGAATGTAAAGGGTAATGGAAAAATGCTGTATTTAGAGTCAAGGTTCAAATCCTGGCTCTTCATCAGGAAAGTCATTTTACCTCTGTGGGCCTCAGTTTATAAAATGCAGAATGAAGGAATTGCACTAAAGGATTCTTAAGCTCCTATCCAGGATGTGCTACTATGAACCATGAAATTAAAACCCCTCTCCCCCATATACGCACCTGGGGTTTTTTTATCATATGTATCACTGATAAAAATCTGCATATTCTTCCTGTTCTAGGCAAGTTAGCCATTTAGTCCAGCTCTTTCATTTAACAAGTGAAGAAATTGAGTCCCAGACAGGTGACTTTGTCCAAGGTCACCAGACTGGTAAATTTCAGAGGGAGGATTTGAACCTAGGAGTTTGAGACTGCAAGTTTAGTCCCTGCAAGCTCATACTAATTTCTAACCTCTGTGTTTAATAGTTATCAATTTGCTGGTAAAATTTTTTAAAGATATATACTTCATTCAGGTGCTAATGAAATTATTTTCTTTTATTTTCACAGAACCTCTTCTAAACAAATTCATGACCATGGGGGATATGAAGACCCCAGACTTTGATGATCTTCTTGCAGCCTTTGACATCCCAGATATGGTCGATCCTAAAGCAGCTATTGAGTCTGGCCATGATGACCATGAAAGTCACATAAAACAGAATGCACATGTTGATGAGGATTCACATGCCCCATCCTCCTCAGATGTTGGTGTCAGTGTTATTGTTAAAAATGTCCGGAACATTGATTCATCAGAAGGAGTTGATAAAGATGGCCACCACTCTACAGGCAATGGTTTACATAATGGGTTCTTGACAGCATCCACACTGGAAAGTTATAATAAAGATGGAGCAAAGTCTCTGAAAGATGATGGACCAGCCTCTGAGGTAAAACTTAAAGAGACAACTTTCAATCAGTTTAGTCCTATCTCAAGTGCAGAAGAGTTTGATGAAGATGAGAAAATAGAGGTGGATGACCCACCTGATAAGGAGGAAATTCGTTCAAACTTCAGAGCAAATGTGTTGACAGGATCGATTTCCCAACAGGACTATGAAAAACTGAAAGCACTTGGAGGGGAAACTTTAATCAAGCCAGGAATTCCTGCTGCTACCACCTTAGACAAAAATAAAGTTATTAAAAGAGAAACAGAAATAAATTCTGTAACCCTGGGTGTGTATGAGCCCTTCAAAGTGAGAAAAGTGGAAGATAAATTGAAAGAAAACTCTGAAAAGTTGCTTGAAAACAGGGTACTTGATGGAAAGCTAAGCTCTGAGAAGAACGAAGCCAGTATCGCCAGTGCTGCCCAGTCAAAGGCAAAATCATCAGCTAAGCTATCTTCATGCATTGCTGCGATTGCAGCTCTTAGTGCTAAAAAAGCTGCCACAGACACTTGTAAGGAACCAGTGGCCAATTCAAGAGAATCTTCTCCATTACCAAAAGAAATGAATGACAGTCCTCGGGCTGTTGAAAAGTCCCCTGAGTCTCAGAGTCTTATTGATGGTGCAAAAAAAACATCTATAAAGCCACCTGATAGCCCCAGGAGCGTCTCCAGTGAAAACAGCAGTAAGGGATCTCCATCTTCTCCTGCAGGGTCAACACCAGCAATCCCTAAAGTCCGCATAAAAACCATCAAGACATCTTCTGGAGAAATTAAGAGAACAGTAACAAGGGTTTTGCCTGAAGTTGACCCGGACGCTGGAAAAAAGCCTTCAGAGCAGACGCCTTCCATGGTGGCTTCGGTGACATCACTTTTGTCCTCTCCAACTTCTGCCACTGTCCTTGCTTCTCCTCCAAGAGCACCCCTCCAGTCTGCTGTGGTTACAAATACGGTTTCCTCTGCAGAACTGGCTCCCAAACAAGTCACTATCAAGCCTGTGGCTACTGCCTTCCTTCCCGTGTCAGCAGTGAAAACGGCAGGGTCCCAAGTGATTAATTTGAAACTTGCTAACAATACTACAGTGAAAGCCACCGTCATCTCTGCTGCTTCTGTCCAGAGTGCCAGCAGTGCCATCATAAAAGCTGCCAATGCTATTCAGCAGCAAACGGTGGTGGTGCCTGCATCGAGCCTTGCTAACGCTAAACTTGTGCCAAAGACTGTGCACCTTGCCAACCTTAATCTTCTGCCTCAAGGTGCCCAGGCCACCTCTGAACTCCGCCAAGTGCTCACTAAACCTCAGCAGCAAATAAAGCAGGCAATAATTTCTGCAGCAGCCTCACAGCCACCGAAAAAGGTGTCCAGAGTCCAGGTGGTATCTTCTTTGCAAAGTTCTGTCGTAGAAGCTTTCAACAAGGTGCTGAGTAGCGTCAACCCAGTCCCCGTTTACATCCCAAACCTTAGTCCTCCAGCTAACGCAGGCATCACGTTACCAACCCGGGGTTACAAGTGTTTGGAGTGTGGTGACTCGTTTGCTCTGGAGAAGAGTCTGACTCAGCATTATGACAGGAGGAGTGTGCGCATTGAAGTAACATGTAACCATTGTACAAAGAACTTAGTTTTTTACAACAAATGCAGTCTGCTTTCCCACGCTCGTGGACATAAGGAAAAAGGAGTTGTGATGCAGTGCTCCCATTTAATTTTAAAACCAGTCCCAGCAGATCAAATGATAACTTCTCCTTCAAGCAATACTTCCACAGCATCCTCTACTCTGCAGAGCTCTGCAGGAGGTGGCACACATAATGTAACAAAAATCCAGTCTGGCATAACTGGGACAGTAATCTCAGCTCCCTCAAGTACACCCATCATTCCGGCTATGCCTCTAGATGAAGACCCATCCAAACTCTGTAGACATAGTTTAAAATGTTTGGAGTGTAATGAAGTTTTCCAAGATGAGACGTCTCTGGCTACACATTTCCAGCAAGCTGCAGACACAAGTGGACAAGTAGAGTATCTAATATTTAAATTTCCATGTTTTAGCCACAAATTTCAGTATGTGTATAATAGAAATAATATGGATTTATGATTTTTGATAAATAGAGGCTGGGGAAAGGGAGTATAAGATGCATACTTTTATAGAAAAGATGGAAAGTATCTAGTTATGAGCCACATTGAACAAATAACTTCTTTTTCCTACTGTTTGGAAGTTGATTTTTTTTTTTGAAACAAATGTTTTCGTATACCAAATAAATAAATAAACAGTAGATGGTACCATAAGTTTAGAATAAGTGAAACAAATCTTTTCACAGGAACAGGGTTAGGTTTTGACTTGAGATTTTAGATAGTTTAGCTCTTCATATTGTACTATATAGTTAAGGGCCCAGATTCATTGTCAAAGGTTCTTAGCATAGGTGACAAATTTTGGATATTTTTATTGTGTTCATTCAGCTGTATTTGTTGGAGTTTCTATGTACAGTCGCATACACTTAATTGGTGCCCTGCTTAATGGTGTGTCTGGGATGATAGCCAGGAAATAAATTCAGAGTAATATATTTCACTTCAGCGAATCTCAGCTAGAAATAAATGGCACACCTCCTTCCATTTAAATGGAATGCCTGCTGGGGGTTTGCAAGCCTTTTTTGGGGGGCAGGGGTTGTAGTTTAACAAGTATAAATTGATATTTAGAGAAATAAATTTCCCAGTAGGCAGCTCTTTATTCATTTCATGCTGCTTCTCTTTATGAGTACATGATCAGTGAGATTAGCCTTTAAAGGTATTTAAGTAATCATGTATTATTTTTTAAGTTACTTGACAAAATGTAAGCTCAAGATAGCTCCCCTCACAGCAAAAAAAGAAATTCTGCTTTTTTAGTACATTAAGCTTATATTGAAGTTTTTTCACCCTCCTTTCCTAAAGTGAGTTAATTAGGAAGGGGTTCCGCTGTATTTCAGAGGTGTTGAGTATATGATGTTAATTCAGCCTTTAAATTTTGACGGCATTCTTGCTGTTTTTTTATGTTCTGTTGTAAGTAATATTGAGCCCTTAAAGAAGAGTAGGGCAGTTTGGTAGGTCAAAAGGAAAAGAATAATATAGTGATATCAGGATATTCTAGTGATAATGCTTGGTGTTCTTTAAATCAGGTAAACTTCTTATACCATTACCTCTTCGTCAAAAGGGCAGAATTTCTTTTCATCTTAAAAGGACACTTCTAGATGTATTAACTGCTCTTGTATTCTCTTTGGTTTTTAATTGGTGTATTTTCTCCATTTCTTTGTAAAGACAAATTTGATATCTTAGGGAAGGGACTTGGGAAAACACAAAAATTTTTTTCTCTTAATTTTAACCCTCGTTTACACTGACAAATATAAGATTTTCCCAATTAAACCACTTTTAAAAAGTCAAATTCACATTAATTAAGCACCTACTTTGGGGTTAGGCACCAGAAACAGAAAAATAAAAGATAATCCTTTCCTTTAAGGAGCTTATTCTACTGGGAAAAGATATTGACATAGGTAAGGAAATATAAGTAAATTTTAGGAGGGCAAGTTCATTAGGAACTGAAAGGGGAGTGAGATAAAGTAAAGTAACTGACCAGTGAGCACTTTGTCAGAAGGTACTATCTTGAAAGAAGATCAGGGTTCTAGGAGATAATGATGAGGTGGATGTATGCTACAGGTTTGTACAAACTAGATAAAATGTTAAAGTTGAGAAGAAAAGGCCATTTCAAAATTGCTTATTTTTGCAATGTTCTGTTATATAGATCATTTCACTCTTCATCAGTTCACAGGAGTCTTCCCAGGTTTCTTGAAACTATTTCTCTTATGTCTCTTACCATACAGTAGTATTACATTATATTTCGATACCATAATTTGTTGTCATTCCTCAGTTGATGGGTAACCCTTACTTTTCCAATTTTTTAACACTATACAAAGAACTTGTGTGATTTATTTTTGTACATATATTTACTTTTATTTTTCCTTTGCCCCTTTTGGGGGTTTAGGAGTAGATTGTATTTGTAGACAGTGAGTTAGGAAAAAGTGAATAGGAAGAGATTTATGATGAGGAGTCAGGAGAATGAGCAATAAATACCAGGAGTAGTTGTGAAGAAAAGGGATTGAGGACGTAAGTAGGAGAGTTAACCTTGGTGAAGGGAAATATTTTATTGAGTATTACTTTCTAGGTCTGCTTTTCAGGGAATGGATGGAGAAGTTTATATGGATTTGATTGGTTTCTGATTTTCCATTCCATTTTCAGAAGTTAATGCCAGGTTAGTGTTGTTAAATGGTCATGGTATTTGTGAATAACGTAACCAGTATAACTGTTTTAACAGTTTAATAGGCATGTTTTAACTTCAGACTATCTCTGATTATACTTAGACAAAAAGACACTTTCTAGTTGTCAAAAATTTCCATTGTTTTATTTTCATAATTATAAAAATTTGACCCAAAATGTGGAATCATTTCTAGAAATCTTTAAAGCTGATGCTTACTGAAGTAGTTTCCAAGTCTTAGGTTTGGTTATTAGTACTGTATTATTAACATATTTTAGTATAGTCAATGAATGAAAATGTTAGTGTACACATTATGGAACAGCTGACAAAGTACATGTGTGTGCTGGGGCTAATCTTTTGTTTGAGGCTTGTGGTTTGTTTGATCAGAAGATTATAACATGAAAATATTTGTTGAGCTTGGTTTTCTGATATAAAAAGGTTTTTATTACTGTTTTTGGAGAGGGTGTCCAATCCTGTGATTTCATTGTTTCTGTGAATCCCTGGTGAAAAAATTTCTTCTACCAATGCAGATCGGTAACTGTTCTGCAATGTTTATAGTCTTAGAGAGTTGCTTGGGACTCTGAGCAGTTGGCTGGCTTGCCCAGGTCACACAGCCAGTCAGTATGTGTTAGAGGTAGATAGATCCTGAACCCAGATCTTCTTGATCATAAGACAGGCTCTTCCAGTAAATCATGATCTCTCTCATGGCTCTAATTTCATAATACATACTCATACACATAGGCACATACTCCTATACTTTGAAAGATGAATATTTTCATTGGTGAAGTTTCTGTTGACACAGATTTCTCCCCAACTCTCCAGGCTTTATTTAGTAGATGGTCTTCACAAGTTTCTGTGGCCAAAAACAGTAATAATAAAAATGATTGTGGGATAGTCAGTCTTCTCATGATGTACTTCTCCAATTTTAGCTAGGCAAGTGCTCAGAGAACAACAGTGTGTTGCTTCTGAGCCCATATTCAAAGTCAACATTGTAGGAAATTGTTCTTTGCTATCATAGGAGTTGAGGGCCAAGGATAAATATAACCCACTCATATAGGATTTTACTGTGTGTACTATCTATGTTTCTCTGTGTTTTGTATGTAGATTCTCATTTAGACTATACGTGCTTAATATTCATTGTCAAATTACAAATATGTTTTAAGCTTTTACTATGTGGGAGGTGCTGTTCTAGACGCCATAGACTTCAGCATTAACAATAAGAACTTGAAATCAACTTGGAAAAATAAGGCACTTAAAGTAAAACACAAGACATAATGTGCAGTAAGAGAGCCATGGAATGCTCTAGTAGTTCAGAGGAAAGCTAAAAGAGTCCTCTCAGAGTACATACAATTTGGTTTTGAAAGGAGGCTAAAAAATGGAATAGAACATTTCAAATTCTCATGACTTTTTGAATAATAAAACTTGGACCTAAGGCTGAAATGTTGGCATTGATGCCAATGTTATACTCAGTGGACCGGTCTACCCAGTTCCACACCAGTATCTTGGCAGCAGATAAACTAAGGCATGTGGATGCAACCTTTTGTTCACGTTTATTTCAAAGCATTTTTTGCCACAGTGGAGAGGGAGAATTTTTTTTGAGACAGCATTCATGATTTGACTCTCTGTGAGTTGGTTCTCAAGTGGTTTTATCTTTGACACAGATAGCAAACAAAACCCAAATATTTTTGAATCAGACAGCATGGATGGTTTTCTCATACTTTCCTTATAATAGATACTCAACTAAACTGTGCACATTAATTATGAATAATGTTGACTCTATCTGGGCTGAAATCCAGTTGTTCTCTTAATACAGAGAAGGGTTTACTTAAGTTGCTTTGACTTCATTGGAGAATTCTTCAATTTTTTATGGGAGAACTCAATTTTCTGAAAGTTTTTTTTTTCTAATTTTTGCCATGCTTTTTAAAAATTGTGAGGTTTCTTTTTTAAAGCATAAATTAGTAGAAGTAGTCTTTAGATTTGGGTATGTTCAGTATATAGAAATGAGGCATTTTCATAAATATATTCTGTTGTTTTTCTTAAATTGCAAAGCAGTACTAGCAAGTTGAGGTCAGCTTTAATAATTAATGTTCATGTGCATTGGCTTAGATTATTTAATTTCTTTAATAAAAATGTAGATATAGATTAATGCAAACTAAGATTCATTCTCTTAACTGCTGCTGTTAATTCCATTTTCTAATTATATGTTCTGAATCTTCAAAATATTGTGTTTAAGGTTTGTAGGCTCACACTCTGGCTCACAGCCAGAATAGTGTATTTAGCCACAACAGAAGAAGAAATATTTATCTTAACACTGAAATTAAGGAATTTTAAGAGTTTAAGGGAGATCTAGAGGCTTTGACATACTCAAGGTCACAAAATCGATTAGTTTCAGACCTGGAACTAGAATCCAGAGCTCCTAACTTACAATTCAGTACTCTGTTAGATCACATAGCAGTTCACCAATCTAAGAATTAGTAGATTGTTCATATATGTAATTTCTGTCCTAAATCTCCAATTTACTAAACTGGTGGCTACTGTCCTTAATCATGGTTTTTGACATATGAAGTTTACCGAAACTCAACATGTGATACTTTATAATTGTGAATTATAATTCTAGCCTGATTGCTTTTATTTTAAAAATTCTTTTGATTAAAAGCTCATGAGGACAGCAACTTACACTTAAATAAATAAATAATAAACTTTAGAATAGAAGGGACAACAAAATCACAGTCTGTGAAGTTTCTGATACTTAATGGAAATTAGCTGATATTTAAGAATGTGTCTTTAGACTTGTGACTAACTCAAGCATGAGTATAAGTTTTCCATTGAACCCAACTGATTGACATGTTTGCATAGTGAATTGCTAGTCTCTTCTAGGTCTAAAATTTTATGATTTTGAAATTTAAAGAAACTAGCATAGTATAGACGGAAGAGTTGGTAATGAGGACCTGTGACCTTGGACAAGTCACATTGTCCATTTTAGAGTTTAGTTTCTTCAACTGTAAAAATGAGAAAGCTATAGTAGATGATGATGCCTTTGGGTCTTTTTTAGGTTTGATATTCAGTGGTTTCTGAGTTGAACACTTAGATGAACTTTAGTAACAAAAGTACAGGCTGATATACATGGAAAAGAAAAGAAATCTGTCCAACATTCTTTGTGCTCTGGAACTATGGGAGGATGTGATGACTAACCAGGTTTATAAAGCAGCGGTGGGTTATCTGGTTCGGCCTTTGCACCAAACCCCTCATTATGACTCTCAAGTCTTAGAACAGGAGAAGGTAGGAGTAAGCAGTCAGGTTGCGGTGAAAGTGTCAAGTGAGGGAGACCTACTTCACAAGGACAGCCCTGTTGGGAAAGCTCCAAGTGTTGAGAATTATCAAAGATGGTAAATCTGGAAAGGGCATAGTAGTACTTGGAACTGAGGGAAATTGCGGGTTTGTTTTCATCACTTTCTGATGATGACCTGCCTTCTTGAGAATGAAAGTAAAAATGTGTTTTTGTCAAAGTAGAGACCTTGAACCTTTTTATCTCCAAACATTTTTTTCCATTTCTGTCCTTTATTTGGTGTTTCTTTCATCAAATAAATAAATTTTATTTTTTCTTCTTAAAGCCCCAGGATGTATAGGCCTATTGAAATGTCCTTTATTAAAAATGTTTATAAGATATAATTGTAACATGACTGAAATGGGTAACATGTAGAATAGGAAAGCTAACAACAGAAGCTTCCTTTCTCTACTTCATCAGGATAGGTTAACTAAAAAAGGTAAGTCTTACTCTTTACCTTGTTGCTTAAAACACAGGGAATCTCTCAGACTAGGCAAGGAATTCTGGAGATGAGGAGCACTTGCAAAAAACACTGTTTATTTTCCAAAGTGTGCATATCCAGATGAATTTTAAAGTGTAGTTACCCCTGGAGTTGAACATGGTAGACTTAATGTGTAATTTTCATTTGGACTTTAGGTCATATGAGTTACAACCACAATAGACCAAAAAAAAGTCATTTCATTTTCTGTCTCCATCTTTTCTGCCTTCTAACTTTTACTCCTTTGGAGTCCCATAATAACAGTATATAGTTGTCATCAAACTGAAATGGTGAAATTAGGGTGGTTTGGGGATAAGAAAGGCATTGTCAGTCCTTAGTCTTTGAAAAATAGTTACAAACTAGGCAGCAACTGAGTTTTCAAAGTTTTTTTTCCAAAAGCTAGTAGAGTTTCACTTCTGCCTCTTTTATGGGTAGCCAAATTATGGCCCACACTAAGAGTGGAGGTTGGGATTTATAAATGTGGGGTTATTAGTACTGTAAACTATTTTACTTAATCATTGAAAGATAATTCATATGGTTGGTCTATGGCTTTTTCTGTGGCATAACATTTAGATTTTCTTTTGTAGTGCTGCAAAGAAAGATGCTTTGGAAGGAATATGAAAAAAATCCATATGTTTCTATTATTGGAATAAGAAGTTTTATTTTTGCCGTTTTCTTATGTTATCAAAGAATACTCCAGATTCTCCACTTTTATATTGCTACTTATTAATGCATAGATGGCAAAAGATAAATTGTGGCATTGGTTCTGAAGCTCCCTAAATGTGGTAAGATAATTTTCAACAGAGTTCTGCTTAGGCTTTTGCTCTTAATTGAGCTTGTGACAAAATAAGTCAAAATCTAAAAGCATTTCTTTTAGTCATAGAATTTTCTTTTAAAAAATTACAATTGCCCTTGAAATTATATATGGATATTTTAAATTTTAACATTTAATACACATCAGGAGAATGAAATGAAATGCTTTGTGTTTTTATTTTGAAGTTAGGAAAAAAAAAAGTCAGGACACAAAATAGTGCACAAATCTGTTAAAAATCAGACATAATGTGGTAGATTGCCTGACCACTTAGGAAACAGAACCAATTTACTAAAAGTATGGAACATCATATTAAACTATCAGAGTCTATGTGACCTTTAGATCCCTAATTAAAATACTGGTTCAAGCTAATATAGTCTACTTTGAGCATATGCTGTTCGGAAGGTCAGTTTTGGAATTCTCAACAGAAAGAAACATGTGCCACATTTACTTGCATATTTCTCTTCCACCATAACAGGAAAGTATTTTGTTGCTAAAGTGTGACTAAGGAAAAGAAGTCAGAGGTATGAAATTATTGTCATGTCCCTCTCACAGTGAAACCTAGCGGTCATAGTATTTCATGGCCCCTTGATTAACTTTGTAGCTGTAGAGGCCACAAGTTCCCTGTACAGCCAAGGCTATGAAGGTTTGAGAAGTATAGTAACAATGTTGCTGCTACTAACAACAGTAATAATTAGCATTGATAGAGTGTTTTTCATATGTTCATTCGTTTATTTCATCTTCATAATAACCCTGTTATGTAGGTGCTATTTCCATTTTACAGAAAAAACTGAGACACAGAGAGGTTAAAGGCTTTAGTCCTGTTGGCTAAGTAAGTGATTGAGGCAGGATCTGAACTCTGGTCTTTGTGATTTCACATCCTGCTTTCTCTCCTCTGTGCCACCTAATTTGCCCCTAATAAATAGTAATTACAGTGATTTTTCCTAATTTTATTTTTTGTTCACGGTAATATACTTACTAATACCCATTTAGTCCAAAAGATATTGAACCATTTACATAGATAATCAAAATTATGAAAGTAATATGCTTATTCCAAAGTGATTTCAAGGAGAATCATGGGTGAGTTAGTAGAGTTAATCAGAACTTCATAGGGCTCTGAAAAACAGGTAAACTTTGGAGACCTCTGCCAAAACACATGTGCCACACAGTGCTAAGAGTTCAAACTTACCCGGAAAGTCAGCAGAACAGGTACCCGCAGTGTTCTTGGGAAAACACATCACCATTTTCTGTGACTGTTTTGTCAGTAAGAGGTTTATTTCCCCCACAAAACAAGAATGACAGTTCATATTAAGCCATGAGATCAGCAGTTTTTAATAGTTTTTGTATCATGGATGCTTTTCAGTCTGGTGAAGCCTATGGACCCCTTCTCAAAATAATGTTTTTTAATGCATGAAATGTAGTTTACAAAGGAAACCAAATACATTGAAATACAGTGATCAATTAAAAAAAAAAATTCATAGGTCACATGGTTAAGAACTCCTGATCTAGATCATAACTCTCTAGTTAGTGTAAGAATTCGTTCTCTGTGCTGAAAGTGAGGAGTTAAGTTAAAAATTTTTAGTTTTATTCAGGCCTTTAGGGATTTAGGACCACTGTTCTGCTAAAGACAGCTTTGGAGATGCAAAGATGTGGTGTAGGGAATAAAGGAGAAAACTTAAATCATTTTCCTCAGAATGGTGGTGGGGGAAAAAAAGGAAAATACTTGAAGAGGAGAAATATGTGAATAAATGTGGTCTATGTATATAGAAACAAATATTTTAAATATCCCACAAGATGCCCTAGATTTAAGGATGATCGTGTTCACTTATTTTCATTTAGGGGATTAATCTATATTATTGTCCTGCAACTGTCATACTCCTGCTGAGGAAGGAAGGGGTATAAATCCATTAGAAAAATAAAAAGGAGAAAATAGAGTTGAAAGTATCATATGAGACTTTGGTGAGGAGAAATATAAGAGCAAATCTTTCTTCTTCAAGTCAGCTTTTTAAGTTACTTTTGCCCCTATATCCAGTACATTATAAGGAGACCATGATTCTGGTGAAAAAACTCTCTTCCTATCCTTTTCTTTCTGCCCTGTAGGCTTGTTGGCATCTGAATGACTTTAATGAACACAAAATGCACATGCAGACTGTAAAAACATTTTCCAAATTGTTTTCTTAGTTGAAAACCCTTTGTGTAAAGATTCGTAATATTTCAGAAAGAAAAGTGCATTTTTTGATTTGCCTGACATCAAAAGAAGAATTTTAGCACTAGTTAATAACTTTCATTATTGAAAACAACAAAACCTTATCGACCAACAAGCTCACAATTATATTTGTGTTACTGAGGGTTGCAAGAGGGGAAATGACCAAATTTGATTTATGATTCTATTTGGCAAAGCATAGCACCTTTGTTAGCTTAAATAAGACCTGTGATTTGCTTCTAGAGCTTAACGTGAAAATATTGACAGTCTCAACCTATGACAATTAAAGAAACTCCTAATATATTGTGTAAATTCAGTCGTTGTCATTCTGTACCAGGCATTGGACAGTCTACAGTGAAGGCAGAAGATTTTATTTCTAAGAAACAAATGGTTATTTTAAAAGTAAAATTATAGACAGGGTCCTGATGCATGAATTTGCTTGTATGTTTATTTGTGTTTACATAGATAGGAGACTGCTATCTTTTTAATGGGACTGTATCTCATGAAAACTATCTGGAACATCTTTGCTTTGTGGTAGGAAGGAGAGTGTAATGAGAATTGCAAGTCCTGGGTTATAATTGTTTATTTGTCACTGCATGACTGAGCAAATCACTCATCTTCAAAGGGAGAGGATTGAATTAAATGGATTTCTAAGATCCTCACAAACTCTTTCTTTGATGATAATTATTATTTAATAATTTTAAAGTATGGCTTTAAAAATATTAAGGCCAAAAGAAAACGGACTGGACCTTTAATTTTATTAGTATAGTAAACTCCCTCTAGCAGTGCAGGTGTTCAACACAAATAATAGTCTTAGAGAGTTTCCTAGAATGTTGAGAAATTAAATGACTTGCCCAGAGTATACAGATAATATGTATTTAAGGGTTGGAACTTGAATTTATATCTTTTAACTTTGAGAACAGCTCTCTAGCCCACAAACTGTGCTGCCTTCTTTTCTGGAGAAATCAATATAAAATTCATTTGATAGTATTTTTAGTCTACAAAAAAATGGAAAAAGTCCACAGTTAAGGCCTTAGACTAAAGGGAACGCATTTGTTAAAATGTGTTGGGTTTTCTAAAAAGCCTCAACTTTGTATATAGGAGGCAATATGGTACAGTGGTTAGAGTGCTGGACTTAGTATCAGGAAAACCTAGGTTCAGTTCTTGTCTCACAATTGATAGTTACAACCAAGTCAGCTAAAGCAAATCATTTAACTTCTCTGAGCCTTACTTTCCTCATCTGTCAGATGAGGGGAGGGTGTGTACCACATGACCTCTGAGGTCCTTTCCAGCTCTAAATCCATGATCTATGTACAAAATATATTTCATATTTTTGGATAAGAGTGCTGGATTCATGTGCTTTAAATTCAGATAGGTTTTAATATAAAAGCGTCATACTGACTCATTTTCATTTTATGTGTAAACAATCTTGTAATTTAAAGCTCTTGTATAGACTTTAATCTTTGACCTTGATATCAGCAATCTTAATCACTTATAAGGGAAAAGAAAATGGTCTCTTTATCAGTTTAAAGACCAATTAAGGTATAGAAAAAAAGAACAGCTAATTAGTGTGGATGTTCCTTTGCACTCTTGTATTTCGAATTTCATGTTACTGAAATGACAGAAATCAGAGAATGGATTAGCCTAAAATTTATTAGTATTTTGAAGAAAAAAGTTGGTTGGGGTTGTGACTACTGCCAAGGTACAAGTCTGCATGAAAAAGTTAAGCATGATTTTTTAACTGTATGTTAGTAAAATTTAATCTTTAATTGTAGGTAAAATGCTTTTTCCTTGTTACAAGACAAAATTAAGTACAGACTGTTGTATTTAGGTAGCATTAAGGAAATACCACAAACTAACAAAATTAGAAAATCTATGTGAAACTAGTAGTATTTTTTAGTTCTCACTTTTGGGTTGGCTTTAATACATTTTATGTTTTTGCATTCACAAGTTAGGGAGTGACATGTTTAATTTTTATTCTTTAGTTTGCATTTTTCCTTGGGCTTAGCCTCAGTAATAATAATATTTAAAATGATAGATGGATTTTTTTTTTTGAGGTTTAACAAGTTCTTTGCAGATTAGAAAATACCTAGTGGGACCAAACTTTTTTTTCCCCTTTTGGTTTATTTAGAAGACATGCAATATCTGCCAGATGCTGCTTCCTAACCAGTGCAGTTTTGCATCACACCAGAGAATCCATCAGCACAAATCTCCATATACGTGCCCTGAGTGTGGGGCAATCTGCAGATCGGTCCACTTCCAGACCCATGTCACCAAGAACTGTCTGCACTATACTCGGAGAGTTGGTTTTCGGTCAGTATGTCATTTGCTTGTGTGCAAGTAATATTTATTTGTTTGTTATTAGATCTCATTTTGAGTGGTCCATGCACACAGTGCCTTGCACATAGTAGGTGCTTTATAAAGGTTGGTTAAATTGAATTAAGTTGAATTATCACAGTTTTCATTGGTATACAGTGATACCTCAATTAACGAATCTTCCAGGAACAAAGTTTCTTTGTTTTATGCTTTCTATAATTTAATAATGATGAACGAAAATATCACATGTATACTGAGCAGCCCTGGTGTGCACCTTGAGTCTCAGTGGCATTGTTTTGCTAAGCAACACATTATGTAGAGCTGTGCAAAAACAGACTAAACTAAACTAAACTTCAGCATACAGCTTCTGCTTGGAGCACAGCCAGAGACAAACAGAGCTGATGCTAGGCAATATCACTACGTTGGTGAAACTTTTCTTAGATGTCCTTCCTTTACTCTTCTTTTTTCATGTTGAATTATACTATATCTTCTTTCACTGTAAGAAAAGATCTGCTGTTTGTATTCTCACCATCAGTCTCTTCTTAAAGACTGGAGCCTTAGCGTCCATCGTACTGGAGAGATCCTTTCTGGATCTCTTGCTGTCCTCTCATCTTTTGAATAGAGTGCAGTTTACTTCCCCAAACTCCAAACTTTAACTCTTTTCTGTGTTCCACAGTACCCGGATGTACAGTTTGTTTTCTGACACGTTCAATTAGCATTTGATTTTACAAACTAATTCCTTTATTTTTTGATGTATGCTGCTTAGAATCTGCCTCTGGCAATGACATTTCTGAGAACACAGCTTATTATAGAATACAGTCTCCTTGTTAATAGAGGTATTACTGTATTTTACATCAGGCATAAAATAAATATTATGTATGTGTAGTACTCTTGGATTCAAAGTGTTATACTAGAAGATGGTTTTATTATTATGTTTTGTTACTTAAATGCTCTAAAATTAAGTTCTCCCAACAATGGGATACTTTTGTGGGAGCTCAGTTTTGCCCATGGTTGAATTCTTAATCTAGAGTAGCCTTTTCCCTTCCCTAATTTATGAAACTAGGAGGTTTGCCCCACCTTTTATACTGTAGTCCTTATTTTACTACAGCCTTAACTTCTTCTACAAAAGTCTAATATGTTGTTTTATTTCATTCAGTATCTTGTGGAAAGAGCCCTGGGCTCTTAATAGGGGTGGTGATATCATAAGTTCGTAACAGTATTTCTAGGACAAAAATGAAATAATTGCTATGAAAACCATTGGGTTGTTTTAAAGAAAGGTATAAATCTGAGATAGTTTAATTATTATGTTAAACGTATTAACAAAAAATTCAAATAAAAATAGAATGCTTCCTTTGACAGTTGTCGTAGATTTTTAATGATTACTATGATATTTAATATTTCCTAGTAGCTTTAAACATTTTTCCCATAGATTTTAATAGCTTCTACAATTTGCCATTGGTATATATTGTGTAAATATTTACTGAAACATTACTATGTCTAGAGCATGTTGGAAGTAGAAAATGTTGAAATGAATTCAGAGGGAAAAGTAGAATTAGCTGATTTTAACTACACTTGTTCTGTTTTCAAATTCTGCAAATTATTGCTGTGAGTATATTGAAAGAAATAAATTAGCTGTCTTTGACTCTTTCACAAAATTGTAACCCCATTTACTTTTTTCAAGTTATTTGAAAAGATCATCATTTTGCATTATAATTTTTTAGTAGAAATCTTTTTAAACTGTAAATTTTTGTCTTGTCCTGAGGCTGTGAACCCATAGGGATATGCATGTCTTCTCTACAATATAGTTTGTAGATAGAGTATGCTGGTAAGTGTTAAAAATTGGCTCTTAGAAAAATAAGCATGACACACTTTTGAGTTTAATGTGCATTACTAACATTTTCTTCATCACTCTCTTAAGTCTAGACAATAAAACATAACAATAAGTCAACCCCTTATTTGTAGTTTGCTGATTTTCAAGTTGTAAGCTGACTTTGAAAATTTAATAGTTGGCTCTGATGAGTTGTCATCAGAGCCAACCCAGGCACTCCACTATTTCTACATTGTGCCTTTTATAAAGGAAAAAATACTCCTCTTCAGTCACAGAATTTTCAGGTTGTGGTCTTCTGTGCCCAAATCTCTTACCTAAATATTTATGGAATTACCTTTCTCTTACTAAGGCCTAGATACACTCTCTCCTATGACCACACTTCCAACCTCCACCCCAAGCAATGAAATTAATAATTTTCAACTTTGCTTGCATTATGGTGGTTAATAGCGACTAAATACTTTGATTTCATAATAAAGACTCTTTCCTCTCAGTTCTCCCATTCCATAGTGTGATTGCTAATGTAAAGTGACCTCTGGATCACTTGCTTTGGTCAGCTAGGTACCTGAAGTTCCCACCCACTTGTTACACTGGATCTGCTTCTGGTGGTTTTTCTTTACACAGAAACTTTCTTCAGTGGAATGACTGTATCTTTGTACCCTTTAAACATATGCCCTCTTTTTACCCTGATGGTACCTGACATAATACAACTTGAGATTCATGAAGTGATTCATAGATAGAAGAATTTGGTGAGCAACTGGATCTTTCTCTGGCTGAGGTCTGTGTCCTGTTTTTCTCTCTTAATTCAGATTATCCCCTTGCCTCTGTAGCCTCAGAAACCCAAAGTTTCCTTTTCTTTCATCTGTACCCACAGATTTTACCATGGTCATCTCACTTACAATACCACAGCACTTTCACCTAAGTCCTTATTTATGACTTTACTTTCTTGTGCAACCACTGTTGCGATTCTATTTCCCATGTGCTCCATGTAATTTAGATTCCAAGGACCCTAAACTATTAGGTATTAAATTTTGGTATTAAAGATACTTTGACTCCCAGATCTCCTTTTTTTGAGGACTAACCCCCTCTTTCTTTCTCATGTCAGAGAATCATTCTTTCCCCACAGACTCCTGTTTGTACAACACTGGACTCCCCTTTGTTTTCTAAAGGTCACTTTTCAAATTGTGGATGGGAGTTTCTTTTCTTTATAGTAGAGCAGAAGATTATTCTGTCTCATTAGAGAGCTCCCTTTATTTTTGTATTTTACCTAACTTCACTTTACTTTTATTTACCTCCTCTGTGTTATTTGTATCTTGTCTCCTGGCATGGCCACCAAGCATGTCTAAAAATGAATAACAAGTCACATTCACGTAGCTCCTTCAGGTTTTAGAAGTGCATTAGTTATTGCAGTCTCACATTACAGGATATAGAAGTATTATTACTCTCAGTTTACAAATGAAGAACCAGATTCTGAATAAACATCTTGCTCATGGTCCCATAGTTTAATAGAGTTCTGAGAGCAAATTTGAACCTAGCTGGCTCCCCTGATTCCAAGTCCAGTACTCTTTCCATTAGGTCACATTGACTTTACCATATAGACCTACCTTGAATTTTGCAAGTTTTAACCTAGTTACCTACTTCCTTGTTTTAAATCACTGCCTTTTCCACAGTTTAATGTATTGATTGGATGGTGATTTCCCACAAGAGCAGTTATTTAAATAGACTTCTGTCAAGATTCAGAAAGACATGGAGAACTTATTCTTATACTTCTGTGTTTCTTGAAGAGAGAAATGCTAAAAAGCCTTTAGTTTATGCCTTCAGTGCGCTCCAGAGTGCGCATGCCTTTAACCAAGATCTCTTTTCTAGTGATTCTTGACATTTTTCCCCTGAGAATGTCATGTACAATAAGCATACGTTCAGGAAAAGAGCTTGGATCCACAACAAAGTATTTCATTACACAGTGAATCAAATCATTGTATTACTTAAAACCCATGAATAATAGTGTGCTTGGCTTAACGTTAGAGTCATTGAATTTACAACATTTATAAAATCTCAGAGTTGGGAGGAATCTTAAAGATTGTCTGGTCCAGCTAGAAAAGAGAGGAAACTGAGGCACAGTGAGGGCTAGTGAATCACTCAAGGTCATTAGGATGAATTGATGGCAGACTTGGAAGATCCCAGGTCTCCTTACCATATCTATCCTCTTTGTCCTCTTTGCATTGTACTGTAATGCTTCTCTCTTTAATTTAGTACTAGTCCTTTACAATCCAGATGGCTTTTAGTTATTTACATCGCTTTTCTGCCTTAAGGACTAGTGCAGGTGGATAAAGCTTTAATATTAATCATGGATATGATGATAATAACAAGATGTATGCTTAACCAATAATGTTCGTCATGTAATTCTACTCCTGTAGTATAAGAATAATAAATTGAGTTGGAGAAACTTTACGTGACGTGTTAATAGAATGAAAATTACTTCGCAAAATGCCTGATGTGTGCTACCTTGAAGGGTTAGAAAAGAAAGACTTCAAGTCAGATAAAGGCCATAATGATAATAATAAAAATGGAATTACCTTGAATGAAGGTAAAAGCAAAGGGGAGTTGAGGTAGACAAAATTTGTAGGATATAATTGTGATTCGAATAAATTTTAGCAGTTAGAGAAATGATCCTGAAGGAAAAAAAGACAGATGGCCAAGTATAAAAGAGATGATGCATGAAGAATAATGTCATGGAGGTGGAGAAGCAATTTTTTCCCTAAGAATGTGGATTTTTTTTCAGGTTTATAGTTAATGCTGTCATTTAAAATGTTTGCCATTAAATTGGACCAGTACAATGAAAAATATTTCTCTGTAGATAAAAGCCAGATGGTAATGCAGTGAAAAGTTAACTTTGCTTAACATCTTTCTGTATCTGTGCAACAAATAATTTTAAAATTTTATTTTAAATTTAAAATTTAAAATATTAACAGCCATCATATGTCTGGAAAGCAAATAGAGAAAGTCCCCATCAGCCATGTTATTGGTGTCAGTTGACCTTGGCTGGTGGGGACTCTTAGGCCACCTTGTCGTAGAATGTGGGTTACCCCCATTCCCCATTTGAAGATGTGATTTGGCTGTAGGGATAGAAAAGAAACCCAAGACCATAGAACTGACTAACATAGTAAGAATCACCTTGAGCACAGAAATTGCTCTTATAATCATAGAATTTGTTACCTTAGAGACTATATATTACAGCCTACTCATTTTACAAGTGAGGGGACTGAGGCCTAGAGTGATGAGGTGACTTAACCTAATTTCACAGTTAGAAATTCACAAGGCCAGGATTCAAATCCATTTCCTATGAGGGGTTCTGTTCAGTACATCAGCCTGCCTCTGTGTCTCAAACTAATAGATCTGTCACATAGTATCACCTTAGTCAGGTTCTTTGCCCCTGCAAAGTTTAGAGTTGTGTGAGAAATGAACCGTTTAAATATTATTACTGGTTCCTTTGGCATTCCTCAATCTTAAAAAAAGAGTTGTACTGCAAAGAAAAAAAAACGAAATGAACTCATAGTCTCTAGAAATCTAAAAAGATAAAATATATCATTTGATTTTTAAAAAAATGATTTAATGACTTCATTTTTATTTGGAATTAATTTAACAGTCTTCTCTTAATGCTTCTTTTTTTTTTAAACAGATGTGTACATTGCAATGTTGTATACTCTGATGTGGCAGCTCTGAAGTCTCACATTCAAGGTTCTCATTGTGAAGTTTTCTACAAGTGTCCTATCTGTCCGATGGCATTTAAATCTGCTCCAAGTACCCATTCACATGCCTACACACAACATCCTGGCATTAAGATAGGAGAACCAAAGTAAGTTATATTAATTTGTGATTCTTCTTCACAACATTTTAATTATAGAAAGAGGTTCTAAATGCTATGTTTATTTAAGGATATTTGAAGATATGTTGATGCAGCATGAAATCTAGCACATTAGGATTATTTTGCTGCATGCCAATTGAAAGTTAGTATTTTCTAGAATGATGAGCATAAATTATGTGATATACATATACTTTTCCCCATAAATGTATAACAAATAAGCAGTTTTTTAAAAAATTATTCCCACTCTTCTTTCCTTTTAAAAACAATTTCCTTCAATAAATAACATTTGTAGGACAGGGAATATTTTAACTATATCTTTTGTTTTTGGTATGATGAATTTCTAATCAGGTATCTTTTCATTGTTTCTTAATGTTCATTCTCCTTAATGAGAAAGAATGGAAGAGAGTGATGGAAAATGTTGTTTACTAAATTTATTTCATAATCTGTACAACTTTGATGAGGTTCTCATTTTATCTTTATCTTACCTATTCATATGTCACAATTGTCTAGTTTCTTATATTGTTAATCCGAATTCAAACTAAAATTTTCATATATAAAAGAATTGTGGAAAGTTCTTGCTACAAGTATGTTATGGTAGTTTGTTATGGTAGGTTCTTTTAACTATGTTAACAGGAGGGTTTTTTTACCTAGGGTTTGTATACTTGATTTTATAAAAAAAAAATTTTTTTTGATAAGTATGTTTCAGTACAACTGATTCCTTTTTATAACCCTAGTTATTTTATTTTAAGCATTTAAAAATATTATTCTGAGAAAAGATTCATAGGCATCACCAGACTGATAAAGTGAAGAATGACTCAAAACATGCTAAGAACCCTTAATATCAATCAAAATACTTTGCACATCATATCAGTCATCCTGAGAGTTATCTGGAGAAAATAAAATGGAGCTCCTTTGTAACGTGAGTGTTGAGTATAGGACTGATACCTTGTAGACTAATTATGGACACTGGGCTTTTTCTGTAGGTGTTTGGGGGATTTGAGGGACGTAATTTGACCAGTAATATTCTGATTCTATCTAGACTGATCTGTATTGTGAGAAAATTTTTTCCGGTTAATTCCAGAGTACATAACCAGGAGGAGTTGCAAAGAGGCATATTTTGGCTTGACATAAAGGAAAAATTTCTGAATAATTAGAACTGTCCAAAAATTATTTGAGTTGCTTTGATACATCATGGACTTCCCTCCTTGACAGTCTTCAAATGGAGATTAGATGATCGACCATCAAGTCATTACCTGATAACCAGGGAATCAGGGATTATTTTCTGTGTGTGGATTGGACTAGATGGTAACTGACATCCATTCCAATTCTCAAATTATGTGATTTTGTAATACTGTTCCCTTAATCCCTCAGCTTTGATCTTTGTAGATAAGAGATGGAGAGGCAAAGAAAGGCTACTCCAAAAGGAGTACAAAGTGGGCAAAAGAATAGTTAGTAGAAATTGACCTCCTGTCTCTCAAAATGTTGGTAAAATCACCACCATGTTTCGCTTGTCATCTGCATGTCCATGAGGCTCTTAGGCATCCTTGCAATCTTATTGTTCTATTAAAGGGATGCAGTGTATGCAACAACTTGATGTTTTTAAGTGTCTAAAAATGCCACCCACCCATCTGTTGATGGAAAATCCAGTCATGTATTTCTTTGGGAGACTGGCTCCATGAGGATTATTGGGGCAAATATCAGTTTTCATGAAGAAAGGCAGAGATTTAGCTCCTTCTAACCCACTTGATAAGCAGACTCAAAATGTTTATGTATTTTTGTGTGTGTGCAGTATTTTTTTAAGGAAGAAGGGAGAGTAAAATTCCACATTTTATTATCTTTGTAACCAGAAAAAGTAGACAATTGCCAAATAATTTTAGAGTAGCTTCTCATTTATCCACGAACACGGGAAATTATGTATTTCCACATAAGTTTGTTTTCTAAATAATTGAAACTTAAACACAGTAAGTTTTTTACTTTCATTGTTTGGGATAGACTCATTCTTAAGTTTTATTTTGCTTTTACCTTTTGGTTCAGATCTGTGATTTCACTGATGTAGATAGAAACTTCAGGTGAAATTATTTTCTCTTCCAATATAGTCTTAGGGAGTTGTTTAGATCAACTGACATTCCCAGGCTCACACAGTTAGTCTATGTGAGTGGCAGGCCCTAATCTCAGGTCATCCTAACTCTGAGGTCTGTTGCATCATGCTCCCTTTCTAAATAAATATTCTTGACGTTTCGGGATTATCACTATAGATCTTTGCTTTGGGGCTGTGTAGTAATACGTGTCTGCTTTTCAGGGATTTCCTCTAGCAACAATTCTTTGACACTTTCTGGTTTGTTATTCTGTTTTCTGCTGTTAAGTGGGGAAACCACATGATCAGGTTTATTAAAATTATATGTTAAGTAGGGGATAGGAAAATTTTGAATGAGAACTTAAGGAATTAATTTTATACCTGGTTTGGGGGCTTTGTAAGAATCATGAGTCCTTCTTCATTTACTTCCAGTTTGGGGCTGTGTTTTGGAGTGTTGAGTTTTCCAGAATCTGATTTCTAGATTAATAAGAACATTACTATTTTTCCCCAAATATAAGATGTAACCAATACAAATATGCAAACACAAATACACATATGACCATATAAAAATTTAGGGATCAGTATTTCATGGGGTAAATGTTGTAGTTATTTGTTCCTTATTATTAATATTATGCATTTGATTATAAATTCAAGATATTTGTATTATGTGCGTTGGAGGGGAAGGAGGGTCTAGACCTGTGACTTCATCGGTTAGGACACGTAAAAGTATGGAAATTTCCTTCACTGATTCATATCAGAAACTCTCCAACTTACGGTCTTAGAGAATGTCCCAAGACACTGAAAGGTTAACCATTTTGTCCATGGATCTGCAGCTACTATATTAGAGGCAAGATTTGATCCCTGATCTTCTTGGCTGTTAATACCTCTAATCCACCATGTCATTGTTGTAATGTAATATAAACTGTTGTGTGACTCTCCAAAGGACAATATGCCTTATTTGCTTTATTGATATTATAAAGAATTGTCAAGAACTGCTAAATACTCACTGTGCTAAATTGTCTATATAAATGACTATCCTTAAAAAAAAAAAAGACCTGATGTTTTAAAAAAATGTTATAGTCATTTTCTTATGCCTGTAAGTGGAACATTAAAGTATTTGGCTTGGGTGTACATTGCGAGTGATTTCTTTTTGTAACTGTTATCCTGCTAATTATGTTTTTCTTCAGGTATAATTAAATTACTCTGAATTCCCCTTGCATGTACTAACTGAAGGCAATGAAAAAAATAATCTGAAAGTCTTCTGGGTGTTAGGAACAAAGCCAGATGATCCTGAGTCATCCATTAAATGTATAAGTTACATTTATGCAACTACATATTGTATTCAGGTTAATTACTGTAAAGAAGAATAAGTATCTATTTTTCCTTTATTGATGACAAGATAGAAAGAAATGGATCTAAGTTTCAAATAAAGTGATTTGGGTTAGGAAGGAGAGAGAACATTATGCTTTTAAAGTTGGTTTCTGAGGGAAGCTGTGGAGGTAGAGCTCTGGAAGATTACAGTCTCTATGGGGTATTTTAAATATTGTTCTGCCTGAAGATGAATGATAGAATATATGACCTCTAAAGGGCCCTTTGAATCTTGTGGTTCTATCATAAAATAAATTGGTCTTTTATTTAAAGCCTTGTGCTATTTGTATCACTAGAGGAAGGCTGGAGGCAAATCCTAAAGGGATTTGTATAGTTCATTCTCCAGATTCTGCTCTTAGCTATCAGTGCAAACACCCTGTAATTTGTATACCTTTTTGGGGAGTACTAAAACAGGACTACCAAATTAGACAGGGAAAATGAGAGTGGAAAACTAAATATATAAAATAAGTATTATCATTATTGCTGCTATTCATCTTATGCTCTCCATAGCTCCTGGCATTGCTATAATCACTTAATTCAGTAAATATTTGTTAGATTAATTTTTAACGGAGAGATTTAATAGCAAATGGAATAAATAAAAAGACATTTCTATAACCAATATCAAAACCCAAGTCACCTCAGGTCCCTCAGTATATCAATAAATGATTCTTTTTCACTTGTCCATGTACTCAGTCTCAACTTATTCAGCTCATTTCAGTTAATAAAGTCTTTTAAATATCTTAATATTTCCATCTTTTTAGTACTAACAGGAAAGTCAGCTTCTCTTAAGCTTGTCATTGAATACTCTTTATAAACTTCTTTATAGGATTTCCTCAAAAAACAACACAAAATAGTTCTTTTTAAAAATCAGTTTTTATTGATCTTTAGGTTTTTTCTTTAAAATTAAAAAAATTTCAATTTAATTTTATTTTGTTTAAAATTCTTTTCCTCGTCTTCCCCTTCCCTGTCCATTGATAAAGAATGAAAACTAAAACCCATTATACATATACGTAGTCATGCAAAACAGATTCTCACATTTACCATGTCCAAATAACAAAGAGAAAATAAAATATATTTCAATTTTTACTCTGAATCCATCAGTTCTCTATCTGGAGGTGAATAGCATATTTCACCATGAATCCTTTCGCATTGTGGTTGGTCATTGTGTTGATCTGAGTTAAGATCTTTCAGAGTTGATTATTTTTACAATATTATTATTATTGCATAAATTGTTCTCATGGTTCTTTTCATTTCACTTTGCATCAGTTCATGTAAGTCTTCCCAGTGTTTTTTGGAATCCGTCCTTGCCCTCATTTCTTACAGCAGAACAGTATTCAGTGATAATCATATACCATAACTTTTTCAACTGTTGTCCAATTGGTGGGCATCCCCTCAGTTTCTTCTTCTTTGCCATTAAATAAAGCGCTTCTGTAAATATTTTTGTGCATATAGATCCTTTTCTTCATTCTTTGATTTCTTTTGGGCTTGGACTTAGTAGTGGTATCGCACAGTTTAATAGTTTTCTGGGTACAGTTCCAAAATGCTTTCCAAAATAGTTGGTCTTGTCACAGCTTCATTCCAAACTCTAAAGTCCAACTTCCATTCCAAAGTCCAATGCTCCCTGTTTTCCTGTAGTCTCTTTAGCATCTATCATTTTCCTTTTTTGTCATCTTTGCCATTCCAACAAGTGTGAGATGGTATACTGCAGATTTGTTTTAATTTGTAGTTCTCTAATTATTAGTGATTTGGAGCATTTTTTAAAAGGATGACTCTTGATAGCTTGGATTTCTTTCTCCAAAACCTTCTTACTGATATCCTTTGACCATTTTCCAATTGAAGAATGGCTCTTTTTACAAGTTAGTTATCATCTTCCTTTTTTTAACTCACCTGCCCTTTGCACAGTTTTAATTTGCATGATTCTGAGGGGGAAAAAAGCTTTTTTCTTTTTCTGTAACCTAAATTTTCACTTTAGTTTCAAGCCCTGACTTACGAAGATACAAATATACTTTAAAAGACACAAACACATAGTCATGTACTTGATTCAGATTTCCTTCAGATTCCTCACTGGTACTTCCCAAAGTGATGCACTTAGCTTCATTTAGTTCTTTATTGTTGTTCATTCATGTTTACTTTATTTTTTATCTTTCCCTTCCCTTCTGTGTTTGAACATTAAAGTTATTCTGTCACTCTAATCTTTTTGGTCACATGATGCCCCAAATCCTCTTATTTCATTTTTCTATATGTATTGTTAAGCCAAATTCTTTTCTGTGATTATGGATTCTGTTTAGGAGACTTTGTGATATTTCTGTTGCTGCTGCAATCAACATAGTATCAACCACAAACTGGAATGTCTTAAAGACCTTACCTGTGGACTCACTCATCCACCTAAGGTCCATGATGGTGGGAAACATTTTTGGCAAGCATATGTGTTATGCTTTGCTTACTATTAATAGTTAAGGGCTAGTTAAACAAAAATTATCCCTGGTATTGAATCTATCAAGGAATATTTAATGATCCTAACTTATGTACTGGGAACATCTTGTTGGGAAGGAGACTGTAAAAGTTGAATTTCTCTCTGCTGAGTCAAAACTTTTTTTTATAGTTAATGGACACAATGGCATATTGTGTTCTCTATAACTTTCAATTTCTGTGACCGTAAAGATGTTATCTACTATAGTGTCTTTTGTGAAAGAATGTTTTTTCTTTCTCATCATCATCAGAGATGTATGTGTAGATAATTCTCAAAGCTCTGCCGTGATGAGAATGTAAGTACATGGATCGATAGTTTAGGTATCTTCTTGATTGGCTTTTTTTTTGATATAGTAATAATATCCTTGAATATTTCCAGTCATATGATATAGTCTCCTCTTTCAGGGATATCTTGACATTCTGTTCTTTATTGCCCTACAAAGTATACAGTCTCTAACATGAACCACATCTGTGTATACTGTACTGTATTTGGTCTAGTCCAGTTTTCTTCCTAACTTTTTCTTTAGTGTCATTGTTGATCATTTTACTTGTCTGAAAATAGAGTAAATTATTTTTATCCTATCTCCAACTCTAGGATTGTAAGGAAAGTACTTTGCATAATTATGCATTGCTATACTTATTGCTCTTTTTATCATTAACATTAATAGTTGTATTGATTAATAATTATTCAGTTCAGTTCAACCAACATTTATTCAGTGTTTGTATTAAATTGAATTTCACCTGCTGCTTAAAACTGTGTGACTCTGTTTTCTTCCCTTAGGGACAAAAACACCTCTGACTAAAAAATTGATTTTGTGGAAGGTATATTTTTAAAATATGACAAAATGAACTACAGCAAAGGACTCATTTTTTCATATAACTCCTTCATTAAAAATTTAAAAAAAGGAATCCAGTCTTTAATTCTAAAACTAATTTCCAATTTCATATCACATGAGATAACTAACCAATAGCATTTCCTGAGTTTAAATACAGAACTTTTTTTTTTTAATCAAATACTTGACTTCTCAAAGCAGGACACATAGATGGTTTCTTCTGGAGGAAAATGTCTTCATAAACCTGTAAAGTGATGGGCACTGTGGAAAAGAGGGAAGCAGAGTATGAGTCTATGTGTTTATACTTTTACAGTATACTTGTATCTATATAAGTCAAGGGTTGAAACTAAAGTGAAAATTTGTGCTACAGTTAAAATGACATGTTTTTTGTTTTTTTTTTCCTCTCAGAAATAAGGCAAATTAAAACTTTAGCAAAGGTGAGTGAATTTAAAAAAGGGAGCTGGAGCCAAATGTAGCTCTATTATAGGAAGGAAGAGTTAAAGCTGGAATAAAAGAATAGTAATTGCTATTGCTATAGTTGTGTGCTGCTGTATACAGTGTTTGAAAATATTAGCAGTGTTATTGCCACACTATATAAACAATTGTCATTAGGTTTACCATCTGATTTTTAACATTTTCTGGTGCTTCTTTGGTATGTGGAAGGTTTTGTATGTGTGTGGGTGTGGGTGTGGGTGTGGGTATATGCAGATATATATGCAAAAGAGATTGGAAGGTTACATGGAATAAATCATTTGTTTTCTTTAGGATTTTGTTAAAAATTTCTGTTCGCTCCAAAAAGTAGAATCATTCAGATTACAGGGTTTCATTTAGTTTCTAGGCTGTTCTTTGTTCATTTGTTTGTGTCCAGTAGACTATAAACCCTGTAAGAGCAAGAGTTCTTTCATTTCATTCTTTATATACCTAGCCCTCAGCATAGGGTATGTAATAAATGCTTATTGAAGTAAATTGAACTTCTGAGTCTTTTAATTTGGCATTTTTGTATTAAATTTAGTACTATTAGTTTAGAGACATTGTACTATAGTGGAAAAAGTGTTACTCAGATTGAAGACATCCACATTGAAATTCTGCCTCAGATAGATCTCAAACCTTCTGTCTCCTCAGCTGCAAAATGAGGAGACACATTTTCACTACCGATCTCCCAACATTACTGATTGGAATATACTTTACAAGCCTTAGAGAGTTCTATAAACATATTGCTATTTATTGAAAATTATTTGTAAAAGGTAACTAAAAGGGGCATCAAACATTTGGGAGATGTAGTATCAAGGTTTTGTATCCCTAACCTGGTGATTACATATGTATGTACATACATACATACATATATATACACACACATACATGCACACACACACAGACATACACACATGAATTTTAAAGGACAGTTTACTTAGACCAAACAAAGTTTCTGTTCTTCAGAAGCATTCTCTGGGTTCATTGGGTGACCAAGTTTATTAAATTAAGCAAGTTTGGGGAATTAGTGATAACAGGCATAACTGCCCTGATAAAGGGTAATTATGACAAAAAATGACAAAAATTATAAAGTTTTGGACATTTGAAGAAAATGTCAACAATCAAGGCTTAAAAGAAAATCTCTAGATCTACTAATGCATAGTGTTACCTGGAAGGCAGATAGAGGATTCCATAGTATGTGTGGGTGGGTGGGTGGGGGAGCAGGTTTGCAGTAGTTACTTCAGTGGCAATGATGTAATCTATAATAGTAACTCATGTTGATACAATGTTTCAGGTTTAGGAAACACTCTCCCCACAATAACCGGTACAACACTATTACAGTGCTC
Source organism: Notamacropus eugenii (assembly GCF_028372415.1). NCBI lineage: Eukaryota > Metazoa > Chordata > Mammalia > Diprotodontia > Macropodidae > Notamacropus > Notamacropus eugenii. The sequence continues at coordinate 431,012,956 of NC_092875.1, read as the reverse complement.
CAGTTTTCAAATGAGGACTCTGAGACTCACAAAGGTCACATAATTTGTCTTCTGCAGGATTTTTTAACACAGATTTCCCAAGTCCAAATCCAGTATCCAAGTCTGGTAATAGAGGGAATGTGCTAGAACATGCTGGTTTGCCTTAAAAAAAAAAAAAAACTAGTTATTTTTGATAGGAAAAAATTTGATTCACTATTTTAAAATTTTAGGAACTATATTTCAGCAGCTCCTACTTCCCAAGCCCAATACATAAACAGATCCAATGCAGACAGAATAACTAGTAATAATAACTTTTCTACCATAAATATCAGAGCCTGGCACAAAATTAAATTTATTTTAACACAGCAGGTATGTTTCATGTATATGATCATAAACTCTAAAATTTTACTTCATAAGTGATTACAAAATCATAAAAGATGTACTAAAAATAAAAAGTATTGTGCTGAGAGGCTTCTAACAAGGTAGCTTTTTCAGTGTTCATTTCATTTACTAAAAAGGATGATAGAAATAGCTTTTCATTATGCCTGAATTCAGCCTTTGTGACTGTAGCCATGTAGAAGTGTAAAATTTACGTTATAGATTTGTTTAGTGTAATATGCAAAAATCATGACAAAATTGCTTGAGTTTAAAAAGTCTCATCTGTGGTTTCTTTTGAATTTAATAACTTTTAAAAATAAGCATAGGTAGCTTGTCTTTTCTCAAATCTTTTGAGTTATAAAGTTATTCAAAAGTAAACAGATTGTCCCTACTAGGGTAATAATATCCTCCTCAACTAGCTTCTCCTCTGTTTTAGTTTCACAGATGTATAAGTGATAGGACAATATGAAATACAAAATCATGATTATCTTATGTTTTATAGTCTGTCTGTCTTTGTAAGTCCCTTGAACAAGGGCTATCTCAGCAAGTTACGATGAGGTCATATGACATTTAATTTTAGTGTGCATGTAAAAACTCATCTTAGTTGATTAATTCTTTGGACCTCTTACAACAACACAATTTTTTCCCACATATAGCTAACCATTAGGATTCCAGAAAGGTGGAAGACATATAAAATGCACACTGAAATAAAGAATTTTTCAACTAGTCATTGATCCCAAATAGAGCTGTTTATCTTTCACCATGCCTCAGAATGTGATGTGCTCATCATCTTGGATCCTTTTTTTTGAGGGAAAACAGAAGGGGTGAAGGTTGACAGTTATATGAACTCATATTTGGAAGCACTAAATCTCTTTGTTCTGAGACTTTGTTATAATGCTTGCTTGTTGAGGGAGGAGATGAGGAGGATGAGGATTCATAACCATATTAAACTTATTAAGTTTAGGCAGAACTTGAATCATTTAGTACAGTGAATTAAATTGTCTTCCATTAATTGAAACCATAGTGAATCATTAAGTCATATTTTAGGGTAAGCACACTACAGTCCTTTATTCCATAGTGATAGTTTAAATTAGTGTTTTGCTATCTTTGCTAATCTTGTTTTCCATGATAAATATAAGAATTTATTTTAGAAAAAGTATGTGGTTTTAAGGAATTTATTATATATAAACTAGAATAAGGGAAAATATATTCAGAAATATTATCGCAAAGTTTATATTATATTATATGAATTGGTTTATTAATTCAACACCATTTTTATTTTTCTAAAATGATTTTTTTCTTATTTCTAGTAATGAATGAGTAAAGCCATAGTTTCATTAACCTCTCTACCTCACTTGAATAAATGTTAATTGTGTTTTTAAAATATATTCTACTTATACCACTATAATTTAAACAAATAAAAATTAAGAAACATGATTTATTATATGAAAACATTTAAAAATAGGAGATAATTGATGAAGTTAAGCAAATTCTCAAAATTTATTCTAGGTTTGTGATGCCAAATTTTTGCAATATAGTTAATAACATTTGCATGTTATTTTGAGATTTTTAATGGTGGCATGGAGAAATTTTATTTTGATAAGGCCAATTTTATTCATAAAATTTAAATATTGACTCATTACTTTTTAAAAGATTACATATGGAAAAACAGAGAAATAGGCACTTGCATGGTTTAACTAATTATATTACATTCTAGTGGTAAAAAGGGATGGTATCAGTAATATGTATATAGTAGACACCAAACAAAAGTGTGAATTTTGAGGAAAGTTTTGAGTGCATTAGATCATCCCTAGGATTAATTAAAGACTATGTTGTTTGCCTGTTGAAGTAAATTAATAGGCCAAGGATATATAATTTTATCATTGTGGAGTACTCTCATTTGAGATTACAACCAGCCCATGATTTCGTTGATAAGTCTTGGGCAATTGCTTGGTCCCATAGGATTTAAGTGACTTGCTTAGGGTCACAGAACAAGCAGGTGCCAGAAATGAGATTTGAACCAGTTTTTCTGTCTTCCAGCCTGGCACTTTACTATGTCTCCTACTAGTTTAATTTGCCTTGTGATTTTTATTTTTTCTAATGGGATATTTATAAAGTAGACAATTAATAAAGACAGTTGGAAGGGATGGATTTTCTTATCACCCCTATGCCTTATCCAGGATTAGATACAGGGGTGGGGAACCTGTGGCTTTTAGGTCAAGTGCAGCCCTTTGACCGAATCTCAGGACCTAGAGGGCTACATGTGGTCTGGAGGCCACAGGTTCCCCACCCTTGGAATATTCCCTGAGAGGCAAAGAGGTATAATTTTATCTACTTAACTAGAATTTTTATGATGCTTTGAAGGAGGAGGAAAAAGTACCAGAAAATACCCAACTAAGTAAGTCCTGTGATCTTTCTCTGCCTTCAAAATTCTACCTCCCCCCAAAAAGAATCAAATAGCCTATTGTTCTTTCTGTAAGTACAACACTTTTGAATATAATTGCACCATTTTCAGTGTAATGTAAATGTTAGACTAGATCCTAAAAATTTTTATAAATAGCTAACAAATACTTTTTTACATGAGACATCTGATTTGATAAATGTAAAATTTTAAGAAAATACTACCAAATTAGAATTATAAATTAATCACATCAGAAGATAAAAGTTCTAGCAACAGCAAAATTCCTATAAAAGACTATTTCAAGACAGAGAAATTGTCCATTAAGGGTTTCAAGCACAGGCAAGAATCGCCTTGTGGAACACTAGAATTTGTATTTTTGTGTGCCTATTCCCTTAGCTTTCTCTGTAGATGAACCAAGGGGGGCTCCTACCCTTCCCCCTACTTCTTTCATTCCGTGACCTTCACATTCCTGCTTTCTCAATCAGCTTCCCTCAGTGCCCCATAGAATTCTTTGTGCCTGTTCCCACAGCCCTTCAAAGAAAGTTCAGGTTCTCATGGGGCCTCCCATGAGGACCAACATGAACTAGAACAATGGCTGACAGAAGGGTCCCCTACTGTGGGTAGAACCATTGACAAGTGACTGATAAAATCCCTTTCAAGAGAAAGGTTGGTGGTAGGAAGAACTGGAGGTCAGAACTCCTCTAGACAATTCTTGTCTGGGGCATCGCTGGTAAATGATGATGGGTGGCAGAGGTGATGATCACTGAGATTCAGAATATATTAAAAATTGCCTAGTAGTCCTCTTAAATGAGATAGATGGTTTTTAATAGGGATTAGTATAACTGTTCAAAATAAAATAATCTTTTGGTTCTTGAAAACCTCTTAATGACATTTATATATTGTCTGCTTTCTTCGTAAAAGAATGGTTATTCACTACAGTGAGGCTAGACACAAGTTTTGGGTTTTTTTTTTAGTTTAAAAAAAATTCCATTTTATGAACTCAGGCAGATAGAGGATAGCAGTTCACTTAGACCATTTAGCAAATTTTATTAATCAAGACCAGGATACCAACACTCAGAGATAATGTAGTCATGGAACTATCCTTTATGCTCAAAAGTAACTTTAAAGGATCACGGGTGTGCCTGTTTGTTGAACTCTTAGTAGTCCAAAACCTCAGGCCAGTGCTTCTTTATAAATCTGTAAGAGGGGAAAAGGTCGTTATTTTTGACTTCTAAGATCAGGTAGTTTTACTCTTTCCTTGAATGACAAAGTTGATCAGATGTTGACTGATAACAATTTCCTTTAAAGTTTTTGTTCCTTAGCCAAGCTGTGTTGTTAATTTTATCATGTTTGTTTGTTCTCACTGTGCCTCTGCTTCCTGAAAGCAAAATTGTAAAGTCTCAGTTCCTTTGATTTGAGCAATCAGGCTGACTGACATTATTTTACCACACTTCTTCTATTTTTAGAATAATATATAAATGTTCCATGTGTGACACTGTGTTTACTCTGCAAACCTTGCTGTATCGCCACTTTGACCAACATATTGAAAACCAGAAGGTGTCTGTTTTCAAGTGTCCAGACTGTTCTCTTTTATATGCACAGAAGCAACTTATGATGGACCATATCAAGGTGTGTGGGCATCTATCAACTCCTATCCTTTAAATTAATTGGCAGATACGTTCATTGGTTATAGATTGAGGCTGTAAATTGTTTAAAAGTACGCACTACCAAGGATAGGTATGGATGCAAGGTATTAATTATTCAGGAGTAACCTGCAGACTTTTGTAATCAATTGAAATATGAAATGTTTTTTAAAAAAATTTGAGTAGTCAGCAGATGACTTGAATTGAGTTGTCAGTAGATAACCCAAATTTCAGCAAAAATGAACATTAAATTGTAATTCTGTAAAATGACTTTTTAAAAACACAGCATTCATTTTAGTGGAAATTCTAGTTCTGAATATTATTATTGAATATTTACTGAGGAGTGGCAGTGTGCTATTTCCACATACATCATAGAAGCATGCACTATACATGCCTAATGAATTTGTAGAGAACACTTTGACGTAGATGTGAGTATGTATATATGTAGAAAAGTGAAAATTTTTCTTGATTATTACCTAAGTTGTTAAATTCTCATTTTAGTATTATTCATCCCTTGATCTTTTTAGGTTCTTTCTTTGAAGTCTGCAAATAAACTGGCCAATAAATGACCTATTTGGACTTTTCAGAAAAGGTACAGGCATCTAAGTGCACTTGGAGTTACTTAGACTTCTCCCAAAAGGCCAGTGTTTTAGTCTCAGAATTTTCCAGTGATAAGTCTGACTGGTTAAGCAATCTTGTTTGGTATGTGATTAGGGGATGATACCCTTTATTGGGTACTCAGACATACTAAAAGCATATTTTTTTCAGAAGGAAAATAAGTAGTCCTGAATTTCCATAGATTGAAGGTCTTATTTCTTAAAAAAAAAAATATAGAATTTTTTTTTTTTTTAAATTCCAGCATGATGCTTCAGTTGGAAACTGGGTAAAATTTCATAACTTCAGACAGGCCACTTTTAAAAGCACATGAGGTCCCTGATTTATTCTAGGCTTTTGTCACTCGATGAATAGATATTTAGCCTTTGAAGGCCCCTGTTTGGAAGGTGACCGAACAGTGCACATTGGAGGTAGGCAGTTATTTCACAAAACCTAGTCATGCCCTTCTGAGATTGCAGTATGTCTTTGGCTAGGGACTGGTTGTGGCAAGACAAAATGTAAATTAAGTGAACTAAAGATTAATTCCACATCTTCACTTTTCATTCACTAAAAAGTCATTTTTCAAGGGACCATCTGCTTATGAAAAATTCTTTCACAGAAGTCTTAAAGAGGGAAATAAAAACTTAATTGCTACTGCATATTTGAATATAAAATTAATGAGGGGAAATTACAGGCAGATATTTTAAAGAGGGTTTTAAATGTATTTTCTTTCTAGAACACATCTTTAAATCTATACATAGGGTCATCATTGGGTTGTTGTGGTTAAGTCTGTTATATTCATTGTGAATCTGGAGGAATGAATATGAGTATCTAGGAAATGGAGATGGAAAAGGAGTGGTAAAATCTAATGGGCACAAGGAGGAAGTATATTTTAATTTGTCTGAGTTTTCACAGACAGAGCTGCAGGATACAGAAACAGTAAGAATATTCTCTTGCTATTCTCATTTCATGTATATTCTATACTACTAAATTTATTTGGGGGAGATGATAGGAAAAGACATAATATTTCAAGAAGTACATTGCTGCCCCTTCCAGCCATTAAAAAATACATATTAGCATCACATGCCATCTCACTGAATTGCCACCAAAAATTTCTTTACCTGTGTAGATCCTTATACAAAAGGAATTAATCATTATGCAAAAGGAATTAATCAAGAATAGGAGAGAGAAAGCATTTCTTTTTCTCTTCATTTATTTACTCCAAGGTGGATCTTTGCTAGTTCAATTTAATTCAAAATTCCATAAATTTTCAACCCTTGCATCCCTATTTTGTCACATATACTTTAAACTAAGATCACATTAATAGAATTATTACTTTTGTAGCATCTAGGGAAAAGTAACTTTTAAATGTATTTTGTTGAAATTCTATATAAAAGCAAATGTTACTAAATGAATAATATTTTTGTTAAATGTACAAAATTGTCAAATGTTGGAAAGTATAATCATTTTTTCCTTCATACATTGTCCCCCTCTTTTCCCTGTCAGAATTTCTCATTTATTTTCTTTCGATATTATGGTTACCAAGTTATAGTTTAATCTAAGAGAATTAGTTCTTTATTCACTATTCATATTTTGAAGTTAGAGTATATTATAGATTTTTAGGAGCATTTTTTTTTTGGTTTTCCTTTGTATTTTAAGTGATTTAAAAGAAATCTTGGACTTTGAAGAAAGTTTACATTAACTTTTGAGTATGAAAATGTATGGCTTATATTCGGCCATTCAGACACAAAAGGAATAGGTCTTTCAGTTGAAAAAGAACCTAGTACATAGCCTTTGGATGTCTCTTAGCTATTTGAGATCATGTGCGGCAAGGCTAGATGGAAATTTACCTTTGTACTTTCTATGAAGAAAAGGTTTACTAAAAGTGAATTCATCAGTCTGTTTAGAAACCTTTTTGTATGCTTGTTATCTGCAGGGCACATTGTTAGGAATTGTAATTTAGCTTGCACAGAGGCAAGTAGGTATAGTACACTACTGAGTGAATTGGAATCAAAATGATTTTCATTCAAGCCCTATCTCAGACTCATACTAGCTTTGTGACCCTCACCAAGTCATTTAATCTGTTAGTGCTCTCTGCATTTCTTTAAGATTATAAGTTACTTATGTTTAACCTATCTGCATCAGTGAAAGGGAGTTTACATACCAGGAGTGTACCACACCAATGAAATCACAAGTCCACACTGAAAAAGCCTTAGTACGAATTATAACAAAGCAAAATCAGGGAGAAAATGGTTAAAAATTCCAGGAGGAGAAGCCATTTTACACAGTTGGAAGAATTTTAGAAGTATCAAAATAGATTTGGAGAAGATTCTTTTATGCCACAAATTGAAATTAATAAAACTAGTCTTTTCCCCAATCACATCCCTGCTAACTAACTTGAATCATTTAGGTTTATCATAGCTTAATAATCTCCCCTCTCCTTTTTTTCAAAGAGAACTGCCACACATCAGTGGAAAAATAGAGTACCAAGATTAGGTTTGGACCAGGTTTCTTTTAATTGCAAAACTATTTTTGATTATATGGAATTAAAATAGGTAATTTGTAGTAGCCTCTGAAGTATTCCTTTGTACCCCCTTTTTTGTTGCAAATTTTTTTTTAAAATTAAGTTTACATATCTTAATTTCTCATAATTTAAAGGAGTATGTTTAGGAAAAGTGTTTTACAAACTAACAATAAACTGATAACTATGCATTCTTTTAAATAAATTTTTATATTTTTAGTGATGTGATTTCTACATTTTTTCCCAACGTAGTCTATGCATGGAACATTGAAAAGTATTGAAGGGCCTCCAAACTTGGGAATAAACTTGCCCTTTAGTGTTAAGCCTACAACTCAAAATTCAGCCAGCCATAATAAAGAAGACCCAAAATCCATCAATGGGAAAGAGAAGCTTGAAAAGAAATTGCCATCTCCTGTGAAAAAAGTAGCTGAAGCCAAGAAAGTAGCCAACCCAGGATGGACTTGCTGGGAGTGTGACCGCCTGTTCACTCAGAGAGATGTTTACATAACCCACATGAGGAAAGAACATGGGAAAGTAAGTAAAATGATAAAATTTCTTCTACTTTTAAATACCTTTTACCTTTAAAAATGGAAAGAATGCTGGAGCAGAAATCAGGACACCAGAATTTGTACTGCAGCTTGCTCTTAGCTATGTGATCTTAGACAAGGCACTGAAGGAGTTGAACTAGATGCATTTCATTTATGGCATTTTGTGAGTCCATAGGTCTTATTTATATTTATTTTTTAGCATTGATATCTGAACTGTATTCTTCTGCCAACCTAATTTTTTTTGAACTGAGGAGTTTGAAAATACGGAGAAATATTCTGAGACATAGTCACAGGAAAAAATGAGAAATCATAATTTAGTTCTGAATCTTGAGATTTGTCTCTCCTTCTATACCAGGGATCAAAGAAGAAAATTAATTGATGGTCATACACAAGGGAAATACACATATTTTTGTTGTGTGGGTTTATGAGTGGGGTTTTTTAATCTTCAAGTCACATAATTTTTAAATGAGATCAGGTATTGATGTTAACACAGAACATAAATAAATGTGTGCCCTTTAAATAAAAGTATCAAATTTTAAAATGTTTCTATACTATAATCTATTTAGAGGAAATAGCATTCAAGATGGGGAAAGGAAGAAAGGAAGGGAGAGTGGGAACAAGAAAGAAAGGGAAAGAAGAAGAGGTCTGTGGGAGACAGTGCAGGAGGGGAAGAGACTGTGAGAGAGGACACTACTTTATATTTCATTTCTCCAGGGGATCTTACTGAAGTTGATATTCCTTCCAGTGATACAGATTACAGTGCTTCCACTCTTGCTTTCCATAGTTAATCTATGGAGGCTTGTCCAACATTCCAATATTCTTCCTCTCTAGGTCTTTTAATATCACCAGGGTACCAGAGTCATCCTATTACCCCTTGCTCTTGATTCATGACCGACCCACCTCCTTTTCTAATCATATAGTCCCTGGATATCTTTAATGTCATTTATTGTGTGGAAGTCATCATTTGCAATATAATGCAGCCTAATCATACCCACCAGATATTTCTCCATTGCTCTTTGTATCACATGAAATTTTGGTTCTTTGAAGATTGTGTTCCAAGATTTATTGCTCAATAGCAATTGAAGAATATTGGTATTAAAAATATGAGTTTCCATGTTTTGACCATTGAGAGCACAACACAGTTTCAAAAATTCAATCTAGTTCCACTCTCTTTTTTTTTTTTTTCCAATTCAATACTAGGCAGAACTTGGTGTCCATGTTATGTGGACTTAACTCAGTAGTCTATCCAAAAAATTGTATGGTATATCCTACAAAAGACATTCTTGATTCATATTTTTTTTCCTCTGTAGATTGTTAGGCTGATATTTTTGTTTTTGAGTGGTTCTGAAACTCATTGAGAAGGCTCTGTAGAGTTGTAAGCTTTGGTACAGTCAGTATAATATGATGTGCAGACAGTAACATTGGAAGCTCCTCAACATCTATACCAAAGCATTCTTCCATTTGGATTTTGTAAAAGATATTCTTTAAGGCACTGATAAAATACTTTCATGGTGCATTGGTATCCTGTTTTATGCCTTGCTTGATATGGATACTCATAGGGTCGTTGAGGAAAACTGTTTTAGTTTACTTCTAAGGTACTAGAAGTACCAAATAACCTTTCAGCTCTAGATAAAGAAATACATTATGAAATCAAATGTCTTTTATGTTAATATATACAAGCTGAATCTTATATTCTCTACAACTTCCATTAATTATGGATATAAAAGTATTATCTGATATAGAAAACCATATATGAAAGCCCTTTTATTTCCTTCATTTATTCTCATAAAGGAAACTCTTGATATGTATGTGCATATTGTTCTTACTAAGATTTTATAGAGATGAGATTGTGATGTGTTATAATGCTTACTAATGTCATCTCGATCACTTTTTTTTATGATCCAGTGCCTTATATTCCTCCCCCTCATCATTTGACATTTTTGCATCTTCAAATTTTTCAGATGTTTTTAAAATGAATGCTTCAGTGCTTTCAAAATTATGTTTGCCTGTCACATATATATCCTGTATGCACTTGATCAGATCCACTCTTTCGTCCATCTTTTAAGTGTTACTTCTGTTTCATTCATTCACTTATACGCATATATGCACATTTATACACACAAACTCCAAATGTGGCTCCCTTGTCACCAAAATGATGAAAACATTTTGTTTTCACTAGAGAAAGACTCAAGTCTTTTGCATTTTGTGATTGTGTTGCTTGCCTGACACTTTCTTCATGTGCTCTTACAGTGATTGGACTTAGTTGCATTTTACACCGTTTTCTGCAAACTTGTTTTTCACTTCATTGGTCTTTATTGTTTTGTGAGATGATATCACGTGTGCTCTTCCAGTGTCCTCTTCACATTTTGCAAACATGTTTGTAATTTGAACTAATATTGCCCTTGGCATCTATGTCTCTCTGCTTAGCAAGGATATCAGATGTTTCTAGATGGAGGTGTTTTCTAAATTCTTCTAATCTTCTTGACGTAGAATGTGTTTTATCTGGTTAAACTTCTAAAAAAAAATGGTGATAATCATTTAGCATCAGTGTAGTTTCTATATTCCCTTTTTTCCATCAATACCTTATTTGAATAAAATAATTACGATTGTATACAAAATTTCCCCCATCTTTATATCTTTTTTCTGATATGATATTGATTTTAACATTTGCTTTAGCTAATTGAAGGTCTCCTTGCACACAGACAGCTGGTTCTAAAATCATTCTCACATTAGAGTCTAATCACTTCCACTCTGTTAAGATAGTTAGGTTTTATTTTTTGTCATGTTTTTTTGAGTCCATATCCAGCACCTTCCAATTGTTCTTGGAGAAAGTATTCAACATATACCCTTGTGAGATGTTTGCATACTCTTTGATGTTTTTCATTTCTTGATCCTGTCCATATTTTTCAGTATACTTTTTGCCCTCATGTCCTGTGTTCACCTTTCTCTTGTAATTCTCAAGTATCAATACATATACTGACTTGGTTTGGAAGCTCTTGTCAAGTTGTGGGTTTTTATTGTTGTTATGGTGGTGGTTTTGTTTATTTGTTTTAGTAGGCGAGGGTTAGAATTTCATCCCAGTTCTGATTGAATACAGTATAAAAAGAGAAAACAGAATCAAAGGACCTGGCTTCAGATATATTCTTTGTTTCTTAGTAGTTGTTGAGAAAATCCCTTAGTAATTTTCTCTTGGTAATCTCTCAGTAATTCAAGTCAATAGACGTTAACTTTTTTCTGTCAGCATAACTCTGTGCTATGCCTGAGATAGATTTAAAAAAAATTAAAGTCTTGCTTACTTTCTTTGTGGAATTTAGAATCCAGTGACACGTACAGAAAAACTATAATGAAGTAATAATATGAGGTTGCTATAGAAGGGGATGTACAAGCAGAGTTGTGCTGTAGGAGAGCTGAGATAGGAAAAGTGAGGGAAGAATTCCTGAAAGGAGAAGCATTTGAAGTGAACTTTAAAGGTAGGTAGAACTTCACCAGTAGAAGAGTTTGAGAGAATCTAGGTGTAGGGAACAGCACAGAGTCATGGAGGAAGGAGAGGCCAGGAGTAAATATGGAAAGTGATAAATTTCCTGATTTGCCTGGAGTAAAGATTTTATGGAGAAAATTTATATGGGATGAGGCTGAAAAGGAATGTTTTGCCAGATTATGGAGGTCCTTGAAATCCAGGCAATGTAATATAACTAATAGATATTGGGGGGGAAAGACAAAGATAAAAAAGATATGACTTACAGTATTCCAGGAGCTTATTGGTAGTAATATATCAAAGATGTAAAATTATACTTCTTCAAAAAAATGAAAACAAATGGTCTTTTTAAGCAGGTTGTAAAACAAAATAGATATTTCAGTGAAACAAGCAGAAATTATATAAAAATATTTTTCAACATTGAAAACTAATTTGGATCAATAAACATTGTAGATATAAACAATTGATGTTGAAAGAATAACTTGAACAAAATGTTCCTAGAATGGAATTTAATTCTTAGGTAGTTTTTTTCCTTTAATCTTTACCATTGATAACATTATGTGTATGTTTGTACCTACATGTATTAATTAGTATGTGTGAAAGTATGAACAAATGAAATAAAAGGGAGAAAAATGTGTGATATTACAGAATTTGGAAATCAAAATTGAAAGGTGAGGCCATGCCTTCTAGAATAGTGATTTATTCTTACTGATAATGATTTGGATCACAAGTTAAACTATATGTGTATTCTGATCTAAGAAAGAGGTTTAAAAAAACCAAACAAACCCAGCAACACAAAATGTCATTGTTAGCTTAGCCAATTTTATCCTGCCATGTAAGTCCCATTGAATGATTTCATTTACCTCACCACCATCTCCTTCCTTTCCCCCACTGATCTGAAATTATATGACTGCAGTCTTTTTTGCGAAGGTCTGATTTGACTCTGATTAAATTAAGTACTATAGATATGTTAGAACAAGTTCAGAGAAACTTTTAACCTATGTGCCATAAATGTATAAATGGCTTCAATAGTGCAATTGTGTGTGTGTGTGTGTAAGTGTGTGTAAGTAATGGTGAATAATTTGGTCCCATTCAGCCAACAGAAGAGCTTGCAATTCTTTAAATCATGTAATACGTGATGACCTCAAAGAGCTGTGAGATTAAGCTTTTCAAGTCAATCTTTGCATTCATCCTCTACCCACTGATAATAGATGCCTCCTTGCTCAGCATTATTATTAAACCTGTACAGGTATAATACAGTACATTTTCTTTCTTGTTTTATTCCCATACCAAGGTTATTAGTTTAGAAGTTATGTTTTACAATAATTTCACTTCTAAAAATCTACTGTTCTTTTTTTAAGTTCAGGTATTTACATTGAACTTAATATAAATAATTTTACATGTTGCATAACTAAACTACTCTGTGTATACATTTTTGATTTCCAAACTTTTTCACTGATCCTACACCGAAATCCATTTCAGATGTTTTACTTACATACTTTCTCCTGTAAATACTAATGGACATTTGCATTGAATCAAATATTTTTCTTTTTTGACAGATTTGCCATTAATGTTTTTAAAGATTGAATCTGTTCAAAAACACTTTAGGAGTATAAATTACTGGCTTAGAATTGTTACTCTTTTCAGAACACATTTTTAAGTGTACAGCATAAAAAATGAGTCATTAAAATAGCAGTGATTTTCTAAATACTGGCTTTTATTTCCCCTGTACTCAGTGGTTTACAAAATGACTAATAGTAATTTTAGATACGCATTTCCATGGATAGAAGCTGGTGTGGCCATTTTTACTGAAAGTCTGTCTGGTTTGTGGAATGCAGTACAAGGAGAAAATAAACTGGTTTATACTGAATGATTTTCTTTTTTCTTTTCTGGTCAAAGCCTTTATTTTAATGGTAGTTTGCTTTCTAAGGTGTACATTTCACTAATATGAAAATTGTCACCTGTAGAATACCAGTTGAAGTAATGAACAACACATTTAAGGGGGAGTTGGTATTTTCAGAACAAGGCAACTTTTGAGAGATTTTTAGGTTACTGAAAAGGTAAGAGAAAGAATTTTTTTTTTTTTGCATAGAACACTGGTAAAAATCAATTTGAAATGAAACACAACCTTTCAGATAAAAATGATTGAGGAGAGTCACAGACTTTTGAGAACTTGAGAGAAAACTTCCTCTGACGATGAATGTATTGAGAGGGCCTATTTGAAAACCATCCGCTTTTGATGGTTTCAGAAACACTTGGGAAGACTTGTACAAATGGATACAAAGTGAAATGAGCCGAACAAGGAGAATAGTTTATACAATGATGATGATAATATAATGACAAACAACTTTGAAAGATTTAAGAATTATGATCAATGCAGTGACCAGCCACAATTCTAGAGGACTCATGATGAAGCATGCTATCCACTCCCATATGTAGAGCTTATGGAATTGGACTGAGATTGAAAAATCGTTCCTTTTCCTTCTTTTTTCTTTTTGACATGGCTAATGTGAGAATTTATTTTGCATGATTATATTTGTAATGAGTTATTTTTCTTGCTTTCTCAATGAGTAGGGGGAGAGCAGGGAGAGAATTTGGAACTGAAAAAAATATAATTCAGTTTTTAAAATCTCATTCCCTTCATCATTTCTTATAGCACAATAATATTCTATCACATTCCTGTCCCATAACTTGTTTAGCCATCCCTCGGTTGATGGATGTTCCCTCTGTTTCCAATTCTTTACCAGTGCAAACAGAGCTCCTTTAAATATTTTTGCACATTTGGAACTTTTTCTTTCTTTTCTCTCTTGTAATAGAGACCTAGCAACATCCTTAGACTGATATTTCTGGGTCAAAGACTGTGCATAGTTTAAAAATCTTTGGGGCATAGTTCCAAATTTTTTTCCCAAGGTGGCAGAACCAGTTCACAGTTCAAAGTTCAACTATATGTGTGCAAGTTCTTTTAGAAATTTGGTTGTAGACTTAGGGTATAGACTTATTAATGAGTTCACAGGCTCAAAGGTTATAGTCAGTTTTGTAGTTCTTTATGAAGCATTGCTAAGATTGCTCTCTAAAAAGTCCCACCAAATTATAATTCCAACAGTTGTAATAGAGTGCCTATTTCCCCACACTCCTGACATCATTGAAATTTTTCATTTTCATTTTTTTTGCAACATATTGGATAATGACATGGTGACCTTAAAAGTTATTTTAAACTTAGTTTTTCGTATTGTTTGACTTATGTTTCCACTTTTGTAAATTATTTCTGTTCTTTGCTATCTATTGAGGATTGGGCATTAACTCTTACGCATTTGTATGAATTCCTCAAAGAATCTGGATTTCGGGTTTTTGCCAAATGTATTTCCTGCCAAGAATTTTAAACTTTCACTTTTTAAAATTTATTTTTGTTGTGCAGAATTTTAAAAACATTTACATAGTGGAAACCATCTATTTTTCTTCCAATAATGTTTCCATTTGAAAATAAATTAGAAAATGTACCTCTTCTTCAAGTGTGATAAATATTATCCTTTTTAATTCTTTTTTTAGGAGTCAAATCCAATTTTTTAAAATTTATTTATTTAACTGTTAACATTCATTTTCACAAAATTTTGGGTTCCAAATTTTCTCCCCATTTGTCCCCTCCCCCCTCCCCAAAACGCCGAGCATTCTAATTGCCCCAATCACCGATCTACCCTCTCTTCTAACGTCCCTCCCTTCGCTTGTCCCCATCTTCTCTTTTGTCCTGTAGGGCCAGATAACTTTCTATACCCCATTACCTGTATTTCTTATTTCCTAGTAGTAAGAACAATACTCAACAGTTGTTCCTAAAACTTTGACTTCTAACTTCTCTTCATCCCTCCCTCCCCACCCATTCCCTTTGGGAAGCAAGCAATTCAATATAGGCCATATCTCTGAAGTTTTGCAAATGACTTCCATAGTAGTCATGGTGTGTAAGACTAACTATATTTCCCTCCATCCTGTCCTGCCCGCCATTGCTTCTGTTCTCTCTTTGGATCCTGTCCCTCCCCAAGAGTGTTGACCTCAAATTGCTTCCTCCTCCCACTGCCCTCCCTTCTATCATCCCCCCACCTTGCTTATCCCCTTCTCCCCCACTTTCCTGTATTGTAAGATAGGTTTTCATACCAAAATGATTGTGCATTTTATTCCTTCCTTTAGTCGAATGTGATGAGAGTAAGCTTCATGTTTTTCTCTCACCTCCCCTCTTTTTCCCTCCACTGGAAAGTCTTTTGCTTGCCTCTTTTGAGAGATAATTTGCCCCACTCCATTTCTCCCTTTCTTCTCCCAATATATTTCTCTCTCACTGCTTAATTTCATTTTTTTAAGATATGATCCCATCCTATTCAACTCACTCTGTGCTGTGTGTGTGTGTGTGTGTGTCTGTGTGTGTGTGTGTGTGTGTGTGTGTGTGTACTCCCACCAACTACCCAGATACTGAGAAGTTTCAAGAGTTGCAAATATTGTCTTTCCCATGTAGGAATGTAAACAGTTCAACTTTAGTAAGTCCTTTATGACTTCTCTTTGCTGTTTACCTTTTAATGCTTCTCTTCATTCTTGTGTTTGAAGGTCAGATTTTCTTTTCAGCTCTGGTCTTTTCATCAAGAATGCTTGAAAGTCCTCGATTTCATTGAAATACCATTTTTTTCCTCTGAAGTATTGTACTCAGTTTTGCTGGGTAGGTGATTCTTGGTTTTAGTCCTAGTTCCTTTGACTTCTGGAATATCATATTCCACGCCCTTTAATTTTTTTCTAATTTAAAAATGTTTATATGATTCATGCAGATGAGCTTTATTATTGTATATAATATGATATCTGGCCCTATTTTAATTTTTAATCACATTATTTCAAATTTTAAAATAATTTTATTGAATAATCATTTCTTATTATTGTATTTTATAATCTTGTGGATATTTGGTTCATTTTTCTTTATTTTCCATTCTGTACCATTGATCTACTTTTCTCTTTTGTTAATCTAGTAATAGTTTTCATAAATATCACTATATAGTATGTTTTGAAACTTGGAAGGTTGAGTCCTCTTCAGCTTACAAAAATAGTGTCCCATTTATGTTCTTGCCCTTTAGCTTTAAAATTTTTTTAATTTTTTTCTTCTAATCTCTTGTATTCACTGAAAAAAAGAAATTATACATCTTTGACAGAAAGAGCAGCTATTTATAATTTTGTACATATGGGATCTTTTCCTCCTTTTTTGCTCTCTTTGGAAAAGAGGCCAAGTAGTGGGGCTGGGGGAGGAGTGGTCGACAGACATTACATACTGTTTAAGAACTTATTGGACATAATTTCAAATTAGTTTCCAAAATGAATGGATTGTTGAGGTTCTGGATGCTGGTGACTTCGAATTACCAATGTGCCAGGTCCTACTCAAATGAATTCGACACAAGCCTTCTTAAAGCCAAAGAAAAACAAAGTTTATTAAGAATTCACCCTATTGGGTTGACTCTTAAGGAGCCTAAGCGTTTGTAAGACCTGTATTAACAAGTGGGCCAGATACAGTCTCAGCTACACAGAGTCAGATACAATCTCAGCTAGACAGTCAGAGCTGGATTGTATCTGAGTGGCTTTATGGAGGCAAGATGGAACTTACATACAGAAAAATGACTGTAGGAGGGATCTGGGGGTGGTCTGGTAGGCTAGGGTAATGGGAGGAGGGGTTTAGGGAAGGTCTTGAGAAGAAGTCCAAGGAGGACCTCAGTGGGACTGGGGTGACTGGTGAAGGGTTGGAAACAACTGGAGGCAGACAATGGAGGGCTTGAGTGGGAAGCAGGTGGGGCAATCCAGAGGTAACAGACAGTGGAAGGCCAGGCTAGGCCAAGGGCAAAAGATTTGAGTATGAAGGGCCAGGTTAAGTGGCAAGATTCAAGGGGAGTTCAAGGAGGTTCCCAGACCATCAGGACCAGTTCACAACTCTACCAATACTGCATCAGTGTGCTTGTTTTCCTAAAGTATCTAGAGCATTTATCATTTTTCTTTTTTGTAAGTTTCGTTAGTCTGATGGGTGTGAAGTACAACCTCAGAATTACTTAATTTACATTTTTCCATTAGAGAATTGGAGAATGTTTTCTTGTAGCTCTAGAGAGCTTAGATTTCTTCTTTTAAGAACTGTCTATAGTTAATAAAAATTTGATCCTTTTATCTAATAATGTAAAATAGCTCATTAATATTTTTCTTTCTAAAAATGTCTTATTGGTTAAGGTCAGATATGCAGGATAGATTACCCTGGGCTACATCACGACCTCTATTGCTTTTTGGAACTCATCATCCCTTTCCCACCTCCCTTTTCTAAGGAGTGCAAAATAGTCTTGCCTTATTTGAATGTCCTTTCCTTTGTATTTGAAGGTCATTCTCCTGATAGTTTGTAGAATTTATTGTTCCTGATATGAGTTGTTAAATTTCAGTACCATGTGTCTTGGAGTTTGCAGCCTTGGGTTTTTTTGGTTTTGTTTTGTTTTCTGGAGGTGAACTGTTTATTCTTTCAATTGGAATTTTGTTTCCTATGCTTCAACTTCCTGGGAAGTTCTCTTCTCTTATTTCCTTCATTATAGTGTCCAGGTTTTTGTCCTGTTATGCTCTTCTGGGAGACCTAGGATCCTTAGAGCTTGTCTCTGGGTATCTTGTCTGTGAGTTCACTGTGTGTTACTTGCAGAGTGAACAAATTTTCTTCTAACATTCTTGGTTTTTGCTTCCCTTCTTCTAGATTGTCCTTGTTCTCCCTTTTGTTTTCTTTGGTGCGGCTTGCCATTGCAGATTTGAGTTTTTCTATTTTTTTTTATTATTTTTACTGTGCAAGACATAAATTCTGCTCTCATAATTCTCATTTTTCTTTTAAACCACTTAGGACTAATGAGTTTCATGTTCTCTAATTTCACAGGGTCTTCTGTCTCCTCAAATGTTGTTTGATCATTTTCCTTTATATTGCAGTGTTTCTTCATAGATGACTGAACTTGTTTACTAGATTCAGAGAACATACTTCCTTCTGTTGTTGCTATTTTCCCCGTTAATTTATCTGTTTATCTTTAAAGTCTTAAGAGTTTTCTTCCTGAAATCTTTGGTACTTTCAGTTCCCTCTCTTCTTCCCTTCATTTTATTTTCCTTTTCATTTACATCCTGACTCTCTCCCCTGTGATTATGATTTCCTTGAGAGCTTGATCTCAAAGTATCTCTGATTTCTCCAGCACTGGGCAATTCATAGTTGACCAGCCTGGTCTCTCCCCTATTGACTTTAGTGTGTTCAGAATTGGCCCCCGCTGGCTGTTATGCTGTTTCCCTCAGGCTTGGTGGAATGCTACACACTCCCAATGTGCACAGTGCCCTGTTCTGGTGACCTGTCCCACTCCGGCTGTTTTTCAGTTCTCTGGCATAGCATTGGCAATTCAGAGCCTGTTTTTTCTGGCACTGATAGTTTAGAGGTTTACAGCAATGGTGCTTCTGAGTTATAACGTCTAGAAGGCTTTTGCTCCCCAAGGACTGTGACCAAGTTGGCTGTTGTGGCCTAAAAAAACTTCTGCAACCTGGAGCAGGCATTGGAAAGAGGGAGGGAGGACTGGGGCAAAGTGGTGGTTTTTGATATAAGTCTATATTGTGTCCATGAGTCTGTTAGTGCAACCTTGCTGTTGGTAGAGTGGGAACTAGGAGGAGCTCAGAGTCATGGACATTATTTCCAGGGTTTGGGGAGATTTTAAAAATCTTCTTTTGGTCTCTGGGTATCCTAGACCATAAAGAAGTTGCTGTATCTTTGGTTCATGATTTCTGTTTTGGAGAGCAGAGGGGTTATAGATATCAGAGAAAATGTTTATTCTACTATCTTTCATTCATGTGACCCACAAGTCAGTATTTTCATTAATATTATATGAGATTTATAAATTAATACGTGAAGTACTGACACCTTTATTATAATAACATATCTTAAGAATGTATAGAGGACCAGTTGTTTGGCTCTTTCTTTATGTTAAAAGAGAAAAAACTTAAAAGTTATTATATGTGTGTCTTCATAGATTAATGCCAACATACATTTAAGTTTTGTTTTTTTTTCTGGTCATTTTTATAACTGTTCTCTGTGATAAAGTTCAACCCAATGTATTATTTTGGCATGAATATGATTCTAGATTGTTAGAGGCCAGACAGATAGCACACAAGTTTGGCCAGCTTTCCAAGGTTCTACCAGACTTGGAAGACTTTAAGTATTCACCCACTGATGGACTATATTTCTGTCACTTGAAAAATATCCTGACTAAATTTGGAAAGGCTTACCATCAATTTGGTATTGTAGTACTTTTTTTAGTCAAGTCTCTTTTTTAGAACCATCTACTGATTTGTGGTTGGGGTTATAATCTCCATTGCTGGAAGCAGTGTTGACACTAATTATAAATTAGAGATCCTTATAGTGTTAAAGGTTTTGGGAATATTGCCTATTTTTCTTTCTCTTAATTTTTAGTGATATGTAAAAACAGATGATTTTCATGAATTTATCTTGTAAAATTCCCTTGCTAAAGTCATTTATTGTCTCACTTTCTTGTTGTTAACCTGGCAGAACACCCTCCAAAAAAAGAGAAAGAGAGGAAAATAGTTCTGCTGTAAATTGAACCGTTTTTATAGCATTGTTTTGGGAAGGGTCTCTAAGCTAAGAGAGCCGGGAAGAGTCAAAGATGGTAAGAGGATTAGAGAATGTGTCATGAGAATCAGATGAAAGATCTAGGGACACTTCTCTTGGAGAAGATAAGATTCGGATAGACATGGATGGGTAAAGAGTTTCTATCCATGCTTCTGTGAATGTGCAGACTGGCCTATGAGTGCTGATACTCTGAAAAGTTCTTTCATATTAAAATATTATGTGTATTTTTCCATTTTATAGGTTCTAATTACAAACCCTGAAAAGTTTAGCTACTTAATGTCTTTTATATTTATTTATTCTTTTTTTACAGCATCACACTTAACAATATATATTCATGTATCTATCTGTACAGTTACATTCATATTTTTATCAACATCTGTTAATGGGGTGGGGGGGGAGTTAAAGATCTTCCCAACCCATTAATGGGCCTCATTACCTTTTGTTAATTTCTATTGAGGCACTGGGTCAGAGCTCTGATGTGAGGTTTTACTTTGGGGCTTACTCATTGGAAGTGTTTGTTTGATCACAGGAGACTCTGGGTAGACGTTAAGGAGCCCCCAGGCTTTTAAAAACGAGATGTTGGTGTATCTCTCTGGTAACAATATGTGTATGTAATGGTCAGATAGTTGGATCTGTCTGGTGATCTTTGGTATATGTATTGCTTATGGTCAGACAGTTGAAACCCCTGTCTGTTGGTCTTTATTTCTTTGTTTGTATTTTCTCTGAAGTTCATGGTGCTGACTTTTCCCCCTGAACTAAGTGAATGACATATGTGCTTTATTAAAGTGATTGTTGACCTCTTGAAAGTTGTTTTCCTTTTAGAAAAGCAGATCTAAGAATCTGTACAGAAGGCCCTCCTGTGTAGGCTGGCATCCTTGCTGTTACACCTGCAACACTATAAATTTTAAGGACTTATTTTAGTAACAAATAATATTAATAACAAATAAATAATAGCTACCATGTATATAGCACTCTAAAGATTTGGAAAGCACTGTACGTATACTTCCTTCGATCTTCACACCAAACCTGGGAGGTAGGTGCTGTCATTATCCTCATTTTACAGATGAGGAAACTGAGGTAGAAAGATTAAGTGACTTGTTAGTCACATGGCTATAAGTATCTTAGGCAGGATTTGAATTCTGGTCTTCCTAGCGCCAGGTCTAGCACTCTTATCTACAGCACTACCTAGCTGCCCCAAGCTAGTATAGTGTTTGTGTCCAATGTAGTAAATGAGTTGGACTTAAATCCTCCACACTCTGAGGCCAGCCCCTGTGTACACACTGTGATGTCCTAGGGAAGAGAGGGGAGTCAAGGGGCTTGCATACTTGGCCCCAAAGACCAGATCTTAATTCACTTAGATTTTAGGCAAGTATTGCTGCATTTTAAATTTCATTAGAAAGCTAAATATAAAAACAAACAAAAGCCATGCATGAGAAGCAAAATACTGTACCTTCCAACAAGTAAAGAATGTGAGAAATTCTTTAAATTCAGATTTTTTTAACGAGCAGCAAGAACTTTATGAATTGATACAGATGAAATTACATTATAATCTTGGTGGCAAGTAGTGATACAAAAATATCTTTGAAGGCTTAGCTTTTATTTAGTGAGGAAAATGAGTACTACCTTAAGATTTTTCAGATGAAAACTTCATATCTATGTTTCTTGATTTGTTAAGTTTTTAGTTACTAATAGATATATTTAAATTTTTTTCATAGTATAGTGCTACTTTATTTGAAAGTTTTACCTGATTATATTATAGGAAAGCAAATATGATAGTGATGGGGGAGGAATAGGTAAGTAGGAGGTTTGTAGAATGAAAGAAGGCAAATGGGAAGAAAAGGATTTGTGTGAGTGTGAGAGATAACATGGAATATTAAAGTTGAGGGTTTGTCACTCAAAATAAGAAACTAAGATAAAGGCAAGGCCTAAGTTAGATATATTTCTTTCAATTTCTAACCTATTGTTGAATTACTTGGGTGATGCTATATTTCTTTTCTTGTCTTTTGTTTTGTTTGGATATAAGCCTATTGTGAGTACAATGTGTGTTTTTGAAATTATTTGTGCAGCACATTCATTCACTCATTCATACCTTGGAAATGTTTAACTTATGATCATCTTAATCTTATTATAGATGGCTCATTCATTCAACAAATATTCATAAAGCATGTGCTCTGTGTTTAGCATTGTAACAAGTATTATAGGAATATAATGCACAATTTCTGCCCCCAAGGAAAAAATCAGGGACTGTAGCTTGGTAGAGATGTTGGCAGGCATAGTTGGACAGAGAGAAATAGTTGGGAAATGACTGTGATCATGAAGGGAGAGGGTATATATAATAAGAAAAGAACAGCAAAGAATGGAAAACTTTCAGAAATTACCAGCATAAGGTAAGGAGCAAGAAAGAGGACTCAGGCAAAGATTTTTAAAAAGAGTTATCAGAGGCAGAAAACCCAGATAATGCAATGAAATAAAAACCAAGGAAAGATGCTCTGGTAGCTAGTGTCATGTGCTGCAGAGACATTAAAGGGGGTTCAAAGACTGAGGAAAATCCATTGGACTTGGTCATTAGTAAATATTAGTGACCTTCTCAAGACATTTCAGGTTTCCCCTTAGAGTATGGAGCTGAACCATCTGAGGAGGAAATGGCCTTTGTGTCTTCTAATGATTGTGAGGCTACATAGATACTTCTATTACTGGTCACAAGAAAAGGTATTTGGTGACTGCCATGAAGCAGTGAGCTTTCATGACCAGCCTATCTGGTGCACAATGGAAAACACCGAAAGACATGAATAGGGTAGAATGTTTATCTGAGGATTATCAATCTCATTAAAGAGATTTTATACTGCAGATAGAGGAGAGAGAGAAAATTTGCCCCCATAAAAGACTAAGCCAAAGAAAGTGGCAGGTATGGCATAATCATTAATTCACAAAAAAAATATTGAAGAAAGACATTATTAATGCCCTAACATATCTCTACCCAAATGGACTGAGGATAGGTACATTAGAAAAAAGCAAAGCTAGAAATCTTAATGCAGAGGGGTAAATACAAACGTATTGGCATCCTTGAGATTTGATGAGATTTGACTGGAATAAGTCAATGGAAAGCTATCCAATAGAAAAAAAGTGGGGGGGATTTTACTGAAATAGCATTGTATATCAAGAAGATAGAGGTAGGAAATCTGAAGGGAAGAAGTACGATGGTCATTTGGAGCAAGAGAAAAGGAGGCAAAAGGAGAGATATTATGGTGCCAGCATATTACCAGCTGTTCATCTAGATGGAGCAAATGGCAGCTTACAAAGTTGGCACAGAGGAAAGATAGGCTAGACATTGAGGATGTCACCGTCCAGCTTTCTTCCAGAAGTTTCTGATAAATGTAAAGAAAACTAAAAAAATTATTTACTTGCTTATGAACAGTCTCATCATTTAGAAGATAGGAGGGTCAATTAAATTCAGTTCAGCAAGCATTTATTAAATGTTTATTATTGTGCAAAGCACTATGTAGGCTCTGGGATGCATTCTGTTTGGGCATACACAGACTATACTGTATACCAAGTCATTTCACTGCAGGGTAGGATGAGATGGGGATACCGTTAAAGGCTGGGTGCATCAAGAATTGGTTCCTGTAGTTGCTGGCACTTCAGCTGAGCTTTGAATGGACGAACAGCTCTACCACATAAACTGGTGATTAATGGAACGATGCTAGGCTGGAAGGAACTCTCTTATGTAGTCACAGAACTCTGTACTAGACACTGTTCAACCCAGCATTTTGATATTATCAGTGACTTGGATGAACATTTTAGGGCACACTTATCAAATTTCTAGATGACATGAAGCTTGGGAAAGATAACTATTACATTGAATGATTTCTTAATTTCAGTAGTATAAAATACTGGTTTACTGGGTGTATAAACCAGATTGCAGTTTGTATCTCCAGTTTTCTTAATAGGCTGAAACAATGGGATGTATCTAAGATTAAATTAAAGACAGTAAGGTGAAAAATCCTGTATTTGGATTCCAGTAATAAACTGCACAAATACAATAAGACCATGAAAAATGGTGAGAAAACAGTTTTGTGAAAATATGTTGTCTGGGAGGGTGACTTTAAGGGCTTTAGTGAGATGTAGGAGTTGAGAGTTTGCACAGGAAAAGTTAGCAGGACTTGTATAACACCTATTTATCATGGTTTCCACATAGCAATTGTTATTTACCAAATTCCTATAGGTGTCACTCATCATTAGCACCTTTTTACTTGATCAGTGATCACTGTCATAGTAATATGGTCATATTAAAGTGTCATATTAATATGCTTTATTAAAGCAGTGGCCATATTAATAATTCATTGTTATGAATATCTTTGGATAAAAATCATTTCAAAGCTAGAATACCTAAAATCCTTTGGAATTGTCTTAAGATTTTTAGAAATATAGACCAGTAGAAACTACCTGTTTTGTTTGTTAAGACAAAATAAATAAATTTGTACTGTGCTCTAAGATCCGTAGAGTCATAAGCTTTAAGACAAAATTTTAAGAGTTGAAAATTCCTGAGATTCCGTAATGTCCTTATTGAACATCATAAGACTTTTAAGACTGTACTTTGTGACAGTCATTTTGTATTCCTTATGTTACAGCATTTGTTTATATTTTAACAAAGAGGAAGAAAAGAAACACAGGTGTCTGAAAATAACAAAATTTTAGAGTTAGGAAAGACCTTAGAAATAATTGAGGTCACCTTCCTCATTTTACAGTAGGAAATTGAGGCTCAAGGAAGGAAAGTAATTAGAAAAGCCAGATTAGAACCCAGATCTTCCACCTCTGGCCAAATTTAATGCTTTTTTTCTAGTGTACCATTATTGCCTTTCATATAGCTTCATCATCATTTTTGGGAAGTGGTGTGGACTATTATATCATTGGTCATTGAACCCCCAATTAGGAAACTTCCTGTACCATTGCAGAGCAGCAACTACTTTACAATTTATACTTGTAGAGATTAAATTATTTTAAGTTGAGTTTTCAGAGGTATGAAGTCATTCTTGGGTTAAAATATGTTTCAAGGGATAAACTATCATTCTTTTCAGGGATAGAATGGAAATTAAACTTGACTACATTTATATCATGGTTATTTGTTTCTTAAAATTATTCCTTTGGAGAAGTTTCAGGTATTAATATTCATGGGAAATCCAGTGATTGTGTTTAAATAACACACACACACACACAAGCCCTTGGCAAACCATTGGCATTATCTCCTGTACGGTCAGGAAGACCTAGGTTCAAGTCCCATTTTCGAAAGATACTAATCATATAAACCTGGGCAAGTCACTTTAATATCTTAATGCCCCAGAACACTGAGCCCATAAAAGTTGTTAATCTTCATTGTTAAAGGGTATTCATCACTATACACTAGTGAAATCTCAGTTCCATTCTGTCCCTGCTCCATCAATCTATTATTGGGTGAGGGGAAATGGAATTTTAAAATTAGTCAGATAGACTTTCTCCTTAAGGAACTTAATTTAAAATGATTGACAGCATGAAACAGTAGGGGTTCTACATACGTACCAAACTTACTGGGCATGTGTTGAAGGGACACTATTGTGTTTACTGCCTGCTTTTGTGGTGAAGTTAAAAGGATAATTTTTTTTCTCTTATTACAGAGAGGTATAACTTAGAGAAAAACCATGCCTTTTTGTTTTGAAAGGGACATTTGACTTAAAACTCTTCATAGAAAGGCAGTGGTGTAGTAGATAAGAGTACCAACCCTGGAGTCAGGAGAGTCTGAGTTCAAATTCTGCCTCAGAGACTTATTATTAGCTCTGTGACCCTGGACAGGTCACAACTCCCATTCCTCCCCTGACCTTCCCCCCCCACAAAAAGTCTTCCTAGAATCCCAAATTTTCCACTCTCATGCTAAAGTGTCCCTTAGTTGCCTGAGACCAGACTTTTCTTTCTTTTTTCCCCCCCTTTTTCATCTAGGTAAATTCAGTGAAGAGCTATCAGGTCCTACCAGGCACCCGTTAAACTCAACCTATAATACAGGGTTTTTCATTTTAACTGTGTTGTTGTTTCAAAGACCTGCCACTGACATTTTCCTTTCTTCTCTTTAATAAAGCAAATGAAGAAGCATCCTTGCCGCCAGTGTGACAAATCATTCAGCTCATCGCACAGCCTCTGTCGCCATAATCGAATCAAACACAAAGGAATTAGGAAAGTTTACACCTGCTCGTAAGTGATAGTTTTTAATATAAAGGTGATGAGAGGATTAAAAGAGGACCTTTTTGTTTGTTTGACTTTATAGTGATTATTTTTAAAATTGATTTTTATCAATATCTTTTGTTTTTACATCATCTACATTGCCCCCGGAAGGAATCTCTGAGGCCATTTCATCTGACCCCTTCATTTTACAGATCATAGAATCATAGATTTAGAAAGGGTAGAAACCTTAGAGGCCATCTAGTTCAATTCACTCTCCTCACTTTACAAATGAAGAAACTGAGAACTCAGGGGTTAAGTGATTTGCTCAAGATTACACAGGTAGTAAGCCTTGGAGAGGGGACGCTCTTTGACACTATAGTCAAGACTTTTTTCATTACATCACTGTTTTCCTTTAGAATTCAACTCATTTGATTTTTGCATAATTTTGTCACCTGATTCTTTGATAAGAGATGTGACATTAGCAGAATTTTTTTAAAGTAAAACAGTTGTTATAACCTTGATTATCCTGTGATTAAAAAGTGTAGCATCATATGGTGATAGATTGTATTACTGAGAATGTTTCTTCAGAATAAATGATTGGCTTTCCAGTCACTGCCAAACTGTCACCTGCAAAATCTTATCATCAGTATTGCCCAGTTGTTTAAAGCTTTATTCCAATAAGACTAAGGTCGTGGGTTCATTCGTCATCTGGAACATATTTCCATGCCCTGAGATATCTAGCTCTAATCCATGCAAATTGTCTTGCCAGTTCATGACATTGGTCACAAAGGGGTTCAGTAAAAATTGACCCAAATTGATCATCAGTCTATCGTCATTAATGTCATCTTGGTAATTAAGGTCAAAGTATCATTGCATTATTATCTACTAAAAAGTGTGTTTGAAGTAGTTAACCTTCTTGTGTTGGTGTGTTAATTTTTGCCCAAAGTGAGTTGAGAAAATGTGGTAAGATGCTTAGAGAACTGGATAAACATTGGACAGATACATACATACATATATGTGTGTGTGTATATATATGTATATGTATATGTCTTAAATACAGAAGTTTTAAGTTAACACTATAGGAAGAGAAGTAAGTATATATTTTGAAGTGGTCATGGGAATTTCATGTTTAAAAACAGGATTTGGCAAAGTAGAATTCCTGCATCTCTTGAGGTTAGTTAGGGAAACTTCACAGAGGACATGGAAGCTATTTGAATAAAAGGATAAAAGAGTGAGAGTTTATTGAGGTGACTGCATTCTTTGAACAGAGTATGGTTAGGAATTAGGCTCAGGCCTGGAAGTCTCTTGCCCAGAAGGGGATAAGTAGAGAGATTTGCTTGAAGGGTAGAAGAAAGTATGTAATTGAAGGTGATTCAGTGTGGCCCTAGTGAAACTAGCTTTGAAACACAATGTTAGTATTTTTGACGTAGAAGCATAAAATCACTGATATTTAATGCACTGGGTAGCCATTGTTGGTTTACAAAACCATCCAGCAAACTCATTAGTGGTAGCAAAATTGCCATCATTAAAAATGATTGAAGAGAAAAATGCTGTCACCCTATGTACCACTGCTGGTTTCATTTGTTGCTTGGGCAGAAGGATTTAGAAAATGCTTCAGTTATTTTGTAGTGCCCATATGGATTTCTTCTGAGTCTTCTGGAAAGTAGCAAATCTAGTTCTGAAAAAGCCTATCGAGTTTTTAATCACCTATTTGTCTCTTCACTGAAACACTGTTCTTGGTGTCTACTTTAGAATGTGCAAATCTGAAGTAGCTATTGAGTTAATAAACTCTAGGATTTCCCAAGCAGTTATCCAAAAAATGATGACTTCTTGTCTCCAAGAAAAGGAAACAAAATAATAAGTCTATATGGATATCTCCCTTGCTACTACAGAATTGTTTTTAGAGAGGAGGGGTAGTAAAATGGAAAAAGTACTGGACTGGAGTCCCAAGACTTTAGGTTCATTTCCTAACTGTGTGACCACGAACAAGTCACTTCTTGTCAGTAAGCTTCTACTTTGTAAAGTAGAATATTAAATTGGAGCTTGTTGTACTCCTCTTTTTATCTGTGATACTCTCAATATAGACCATTGTTTTTAGATACCTGAGTCTTAACCCATTGGCTGGGCACTGAAAAACAATTTATCCATAAAGTTAAAGTTTTAAATATATTTTATTAGATTGCTGTTTCTATGAAGATTGCCCATGCTGCATACTTTAGAAGATAAAGAGCAGGTTTCTCTGTGTTACATAGCTGGCATCACTAATCAGTAGTTGGTAGAAGACCATCTTCTTCCTTGTTTCTTTCATATTAAAGCACCTCTGCTGGGATACTCTTAGAGTCATCTTAAAGGAAAAAAAATTAAATTGAGAGCTTTTCCTTTTAAAGAGAGTGCTAATACTGTGCTAACCAGGGATATTCTATAAGGCACTTGAACCAAAATGATCTGAGTCTACCAAAAGAAAGGTGACACCAACAATTTAAAATACTTAATAAAATGGGATTCAAGACCAGCAGGGACCGTGGATCTAGAACTTCTAAGGGACCTCAGAGCCTATCGAGTCTACTTCCCTCATTTTAGAGATGAGTGAACCGAAGCCTAGGGAGGATAAATGTACTTCTCAAAGTGACCCAGGTAGTGTCATAAGTGGGATTTGAACTCAGGTCCTTCCTCCAGAGCCAGTGCACTTAGGCTGTTGATGCTCTCCTATGGCTTTGATACTGGTAAGTATGAGATTGGCTTGTGAAGATCTTGAAGACCAGTAAACATCTTTGCGGGCCTTAGAGTTCTTTTGAAAATCCCTATAAGCAAAATGTATACATGACTTTTATTGTTTTATGTAGGCACTGCCCAGAATCAAGGCGCACATTTACAAAACGGTTAATGCTAGAGAAACACATTCAGCTGATGCATGGGATTAAGGACCCTGATTTAAAAGAAATGACAGAATCTGCCAGTGTGGAGGAAACAGAGATAAAAGAAGAGACCAAGGTAACACACAAGAATTGCTCTCTTTGCAGTGAATAGTAGTATAGGAGGCTAGGTAGAGATATCTCTGAATGCTCATTCTAATACAGTGCAAGATAATCGTAGCATGTCCAAGCTGGAGGCACCCTAGAAGTCATCTGATCTCAACCCTTCATTTGATAAGCGTCCTGAGAAAAGCTATTAGGGAATTTGAAACCAGGTCTTTGGACTCTTTAAGTCCAGTGCTTTTTCCACTACACAACACTGCAACATATTACTTATTTTTTTAAATTTTATTTTTTTTATTCTGAACTCCACAAATAACAAAAGAGGGGACCTTTCCATTTCTATCCAGAAAGGTTGTATGTGAAACTGCGATTTTCTATTATGTACAAGCTTGTTTTTTACACCAAGAATATAATAAAGGTCAACATGTTACTTTCACATCTGTCCTGCTTGTCTGTGTTTCTTTCTGAACTTCCTCCTGTTCTCTTCTGCACATTTTCTAAAATTCTTCAATGATCCTCTTTGATGTAATGATTATTACAAATTGCTTAGCTGTAACAACAAAATATAGATCAGGACATGGAAATTTATTGGTGTCAGGACTAAGACACAATATTCTGATATTTTCACATTATTTTTCTGTCTTTTGGGCTTAGATCACATTTACAGTTTAAAGCAGTATACGGATATTTATCGAATGCCTTCTCTGTGCAAAGGACTGTTATAAGTGTTGTGGGGAATATAGAGACATGTATAAGATGTGGTCTTTGTACTTAGGGAGTGTAGCCAGAGTAAGAGAAGTTTTTCTCTCAGTACCCACAACTGAATAAAGTTTTCTTATAAGACAAAAATTGGGCTAGACCCATAATTGCATAGAAAGCAAACTGACGAGCTTTAGAATTGAGTCATAAGATGGAGTCAGTGTGGTTCACACAGTTACCACCACCACTTGCTGTTCTAATCCCACTAGGGGATGGGGATTTAGTTGAGGAGCAAAGATAAGTTCTTAAAAAATTCAACCTTAGTCTCTTCCGTAAGCTCTTCCTAACTTCTCTGTATCTTTGGATGGCACTATCACCCGCCTGATTCACACAAAACTTGAAATCTCAGACATTTAAAATTTTTTCTTCCTCTTTAACTCTACCCCACCTCCATCTAAGAATTCTGCCTCCACAATACTTCTTAATACTCATCCCCTCTGCTCCAGTTATCTAATTTCATTCTAATATCTAATCATACCCCTCTAGTTCAGTCCTTTAACATAAACCTGGACAATTTAATATTATGACATTTTTGTTGTTCAGTCATTTCAGTCATGTCCAACTCTTCATGGCCCTCTTTGGGGTTTTCTTGGCAGAGATACTGGAGTGGTTTACCATTTCCTTCTCTAGCTTGTTTTACAGATAAGTGACTAGCTCAGGGTCACACAGATAGTAAGTGTCCAAAGCCAGATTTTAACCCAGGAAGATGAGTACTCTTGACTTCAGGCTCGGCGCTCTCTCCATTGCTGCCTTAATGTCATGTAACTATGATATGATATGATAGAGGATACATGTTATGATACAATATAGATAGTCCCTTTGCCTCATTTTAGAGACGAGGAAACTGAAGCCCATGGAGGATCAGTGAATTTCTTCTCGAGGTCACCCAGGTCTTATCATAAATGGGATACTTTGAGTCCGTACTAAGAGCCCGAAGTACCTAGGTACTTTGAGCCAGGTATTAAGAGCCATGCTTTTAGTGGTCCAATAGCAATAGACAAATATCATATCATACACCACAACACATAATATGTTATTATAGCCTCCTAACTCATCTCTACCTTTAGGATCTTGACCTTCTTTAATCCAAAATATTACTGTTAAAAAAGTCTGATTCTATGCTCAAACTGCTCATACAGTCTGGATTCTTCCTATTGCTGTGAGCAGCAGTTTTCTTTTTCATCTTAGAACCCCTTTGTACTCTTAAAAATTACTGAAGATCTCACAAAGAGCTTTTGTTTATGTGGGTCACATCTGTCAATACTTATCAGACTAGGAATTAAAACATTTTAGTATTATGAAAATAATCTTGACCTCAGGAACCTTTTAAAGGGTCTCAGCCCACCCCCATAGGATCCCTGGGCCACCTTTTGTGAATTTTTGTCTTAGAGCAGCACTTCTTAAACTGTGGGTCACCACTCCATGTGGGGTCGAGAAATAATTGGCAACAACACATAATGACCAAAAATTAATTAAAAATCAAACTTGTAATGAATCCAAGGTGTTATCATGCAACTTTACTGCAGGCTTGGTGCCTAACCTGTGAAAAAGGGTCACGAAGGGAAAAAATTTAAGAAGCCCTGGCCTCAAGGATAAAATAAAACTATTAACCTGTCAGTTAAAGCCCCAACATGAAACTTTTTCATATTACTCTCCTTTATACATTCCATGGTCCAGCCACATTGGATTGCTATCTTTTCCCCAACTTCACCCTGCGCTTTTATGTAGATCTTCACCTGTACTTGAAACGTACTTTCTGTTCATCTCCACCATTTGAAATCCTTCTCTTTCTTTGAAGTTCAACTCATGTGCTGCAGTGAAGATTTTTCTTTCCCTCTCAAGGGAAAGTACGCTCTCTCTTTTCTAAAATTTGTCTTGATCTTTGCCTGGTCACATTTTATTTTGTCTCATCTTTATGTCAAAGTGCATTGTCCCTATTCAGTTTGCTTTTGTTTTGTAATCTCTTAAGTATTTCCCATAGTACCTGGCATATGTTGTTGAGTTGTTTTTATACTTTTTGTGACCCCATTTGGGATTTTCTTGGCAAAGGTACTGGAATAGTTTGCCATTTTCTTCTCCAGCTCATTTTACAGATGAGGAAATTGAGGGAAATAGGGTTAAGTGACTGGGTTAAACAGCTAGTTAGCGTCGGAAGCCAGATTTGAGCTCAGGAAAATGAGCCTTCCTGACTCCAGGCCTGAGAATCTATTCACTGTGCCACTTAGATGGCATATAGAAGATGCTTAATAAGTATTTGTGGAATTGAATTGAAGATGATGAAGATATACCTGTAGAGAGAGAACTAATGTTACAAAGCAATAAATGATTAACTTCCAAATGAATGGTACAGTCAGGGAGGGGTAGAAGAATGCAGCAAGAGAGATCACTGTGAGCTGGAACTATCTAGGAAAGTAGAGCCACTGCTGGGCCTTGAAGGATGAATAAGACTTAAATAAAGAGGAGAAAAGGAGACTAGCATGAATCAGTGTGAGGTGGGACAGTGGGTGGAGCCTGGAGTTGGTGTGAGGGAGCACTGGGAGATGAGACATGGAAGATTTAAGAAAATGTTTTTATTGCAACTGAGGTCCCTGATTTCAGCAGGCTTGGAGCACCAGCTTATCTTCTTGGGTATCGATTAACTACTTCCTGTATTTGGCAGTAGTTCTTCCCTTTAAAACACAAGACTATTGCCTAGAATAAGCATTGTAGCTGAAAGAAGTAGAATGAGTTTGGCATTTTCTTTGTATCACCTTTCATTGGGGAGTTTGTGGGTAAACTGAGCACAGGCTTAGACATGAAGTAGTCCAGCCTTCTTATTTTACACATAAGGAAACAGATTCAGAGAAAGTTAGGTGACAAAAATAGTAAGGTCATTCATAGATAATTAAGTGTCATAGCTAGGGGTACACACTTTGTAGTACTCTGTTCAGGAGAGATTTTTGTTGTTGAGTCATTTCAGTTGTGTCTGACCCTTTGTGACCCCATTTGGGATTTTCTTGGCAAAGATACTGGAGTGGTTAGCTATTTTCTTCTCCAGCTCATTTTATAGATGAGGAAACTGAGGCAAACAGGGGCAAGTGACTTGCGCAGTTACACAGCTGGTGTCTGAGGTCAGATTTGAACTGAGGTCTTTCTGACTCTATCCATCGCACTGCCTAGCCATCCTCAGTCAGAGATGGATATCCATATATTGAACAATGACTGGGAATAAAGATTAATATTGGGAACAGGGTAAAACATTTGTAGAAGCATGTCTTTTTTTATTCCATTGATGCCATAGTGTGATCATACCTTTTTACTGACTTCTAGCTCAATCAGAGATGATGATCATTCTTCAGGAAAATAGCAGGACTATTTTAATTTGATCAGTGTTTTTTGTTTGTTTTCTCTTATCAGGCCCCCAGTCCAAAGCGGAAATTAGAAGAACCCGTTTTAGAATTCAGACCTCCACGAGGAGCGATTACTCAGCCACTGAAGAAACTAAAGATAAATGTTTTTAAAGTTCACAAGTGTGCCGTGTGTGGCTTTACAACAGAAAATCTCCTACAGTTTCATGAACACATCCCTCAGCATAAGTCTGATGGCTCTTCTTACCAGTGTCGAGAATGCGGCCTTTGCTACACCTCCCATGTGTCTCTTTCCCGGCATCTCTTCATAGTCCACAAACTAAAGGAACCTCAGCCAGTGTCTAAGCAGAATGGTTCTGGGGAAGATAATCAGCAGGAAAACAAACCCAGTCATGAAGATGAATCATCTGATAGCCTGATGTCAGACAGAAAATGCAAAGTCTGTGCAAAGACATTTGAAACTGAAGCTGCCTTAAACACTCACATGAGAACACATGGCATGGCCTTCATTAAGTCTAAAAGAATGAGTTCAGCTGAAAAATGAGTATTCCAAAAGAAAAATCTCCACATTGGAATGGAAAAGACTTTTTTTTTTTTTGTTACAGAAAGTTTGCAGTATAATAGAGTTGACAGTACTGTTTAGGCTGTTGCAATATATTCTCCTTCAATGTATTCTCCTCACCTCATCCTATATACCCTCAATAAGTATTAAAACAGTATTTGAGTTTAAAAAGAGTTTGTATATATTTAAACTAATAACTTTTATACTCTTTGTTACGTGTTTGTATCAGTATTTAGTGGATAATGTTTTGAGTTGGGTTTTTTTTGTTTGTTTAGGATTTTTCTTTTTTGTACTAAGTTTCTTTAAAACAGAGTTCTTAGCACTGGGGGCAGTTCCTTGGATTCAGATAAACTGTTTTGTACTCCATGAGTTTGAATGGTTTAGCTAATTAAATTACAGGCTAACACAATGCCTTTTTTTAGTATTTTTTATTTTTTAGAATTCACTACATAAACTGTAGCTGGTTTTAGGTGTCAAGAACACTAGGCTCTTCAAGTGTCTTAGCACTAGTACTCAGTGTATCTACTTTGGGAGAAGTATGTGTGCGCCTTGAAACTCGTCATTGCATATCTGTGCATCTCTAGGTATTCTTAGGGCCATGAGAGAATGTTTTTAAAGCAGCCTTGCAAATAACCCACTGGTGGATAAGAACTTAAATCAGTCAGGTAGAAGGGAATGGTGTTTTCCTTAATGGGTTCTGTGAAAAGAAAAGCAAGGAGTCTGTTGTAAGATTAGATCAGAAAAAAATTGTGGGCTGGCAAATTTTTTTCATATTTATTTGCAAGACTGTTTTAAGATCACAGGGATGTAAGCTTGATGAAAGGGCTGGACTGCTGTAGAAGAAACAAATATGTAACTAGATCAATAGATTTTTATACAGTCTGGTTTTTGTCTTGTAATTTATTAAACATAGAGACATAAAAAAAAAATCAAGTATTTCTTTGGCTTGTAAAGGAAGAAAATAGTTCATTTAACCCTGTGCTGTCTCAAGAATTGACTTTTCCTATTCTGGGTGCTAATGCCAAATGTTCTGGTACTTAGAGTTAGGATGCACAACTGAAGCTGCTACCTATCACGTGTTAATACAGCAGCCTATAAAATCACAATTGGCCATTTCAGATGAGCACACAGCTGCCAGGTTTTTGTTCCGTCATTTCAATGAGTATATCTAATATTGGTAGTTATGCTTTAACGAAGCACAGCAAAGGTACCGTTCTGTCCCTTCCATATATAGTTCTCTGTGAGAGTTATATTTTTTGTGTTTTTTTTGTTTTGCATTTTATATCTTGTATTTATCCCTAAACAAGTTTTGTACTTTTTTTTAAAAAAAATACTTTTGTGTATATATAGATACTTGCATGATATACTGTAGTTACCGTTCCGTTCCTTAAAGGGTCTTGCTGCTGTCAGATGTTATACACTACGTTCATTATAACTGTATTAAACACATTTCATATGTAAATAAATGTGGCACATTTTGCCCTTGTGCTTCTGTGAGTCACTTTTGTTTATAATTCAATTCTGACAACTTTATGAACTTTGGAAAGCTATTAGTTCCTGAAAAATGGACTGTAGGAAGAAGATTTTAAGAATCCTCATTCTAGAAATGTAGAAGTGCTCATTCCTATTACCAGCTGGTTGTTTGAAGACCTCCGTTGTTCATCCAACAAATATTCATTGAGCCCCTCTGCTAGGTAAAAGGCAATATATTAGGCTTTCTCAGGGTATATAGTTGAATTGGGGTAGGGGATGGGGGAAAGGAATATAAGCAAGTGCTTATTATGTACCAGGTACTAATACTAAGTGCTTTACAGATACCTTATGTCAGTCTCACAACAGCCCTCTTAGATAGGTGCTGTTAGCCTCATTTTTACAGTTGAGAATACTGAAGCAAACAGGCTAAATGACTTGTCCAGGAGAACACAGTGAATATCTGAGGTTGAATTGAAACACCCGGTGTTCCTGACTCCAGGTGAAGGGCTATATTTACTGTAGCAGCAGGGTGAGCTGTTAGGAAGGTTACAATTTGGTGGGAAGATGAAATATGTACAAACAGCTATGTTACAATGTAGAGTAATAATGGCCTTAGGAGAGATATGATAAACGATAACTAATTAGTATTCGTCTAGTACTCTAAGGTTTGCAAAGCACGTTACAGATAACACATTTTATCTGTAGGCAACCATGGCAGATAAGTACATACTGTTATCTCCATTTTACTGATGAGGAAACTGAGCTAGATTGAGTTTTAGTGACTTATTCAGGCTAGTAAGTGAGGCTGGATTATTAACTTAGGTCTCCTTGGCTCCAGATCCAGCTGCATTCATTGTACCACTTGGCCACCTAAAAATAATGTGGGAGTTACTGCGGAGGAGAGAGGATTTCTGAATGGGAAGGAAAATGAAAGAAAACTTCCTGTGCGATGTGATTAAAATGGGTTGGATTTGAAGGAAAAGTATGGGTTTTTTTTTTGTAAATAAGACAAAGCTGGGAAGATAGTTCTCTGGATAGAGTGCTGGGCCTAGAGTCAGACAAATCTGAGTTCAAATACAGCTTCAGATACTTTGTAGCTGTGTGACCCCAGGCAGGTCAGGTAACTTAATGTTAGGAAGGTAGTTGGCTCTGAATCCCAGCTTAGGAATTTTAACTTTGGTAGTGAATGGGGAGCTAATGAGGATTTTGAAATGGGAAATGATGAGGACAGACCTCTGACGTCAAGTAAACTAGAGGGAGAATGGAATGACGGTGGGGGGGGGGGGACTAGTTAACAGATGTACAGTAGTATAGCTGAGAGGTAACAGACCAATGTATGTAGTGTGACTGAAGTTGTGGAGAGAAAGTGGTTCAGGGGAGATATTTTAGAGCTAAAATCAACAGAACTTGGCAGTTAATTAGATTTATTGGGTGAGGGTAACAGTGAAAATTATTTTGAAATTTTGACTGGGCAAAAAAAATTTTGGCAAGAAAGTTGGGGAAGATGGTGGGTTTGAAAAGCACCTTACACTAACCAATGAAAAATAGTCCAATTCCCTCATATATGGTGAGAAAGAAAGATCTTTTGAGTTCTACTTTAGAGTGGTTCATTAAAGATTATTTATGAGAAGTTTCAAAGCAAAGCCAGAGAGCTTATGTTTTAGGGTGCTTAAACAAATTTGAGTTAACCAGTAAAAATAACGTAGCTAGGAGTTTAAAATTGTGTAAGGTTATTTCTGGTTAATATAGTCACCTTATGAGCCTTGAACTATCCTATTTCTGTATAGCTAGAGTTATTGAAAGGAAAAATCGAAAAGGAAAGTAAGAAATTGAAGTTTTTCACGAAGACTGTAAGTAAAAGGAATGAGTAATGACTTCCCACTTTGTCTTTCTTACAAGTGCTTATAGGATCCATCCCAACAAGAAAAGAGAAAATCTGCTATGTATAAAATTCAATTGAAATTTTAAAAAAAATCTTAAATGTGGCCTCAGACACTTACTAGCTGTGTGACCCTGAGCAAGTTATGTAATCTTTAATAATAATTTATAATAATTTTATATTTATTTTATTGCATTATATAATATGAATAAATTAAAATGTATAATTTATAATGTAAATAATTTAGTAATAAACTTTAATCTGTAAAATTAGGATAATAATTGCACCTTCTTCATGGAGTCATGAGGATCAAATGAGATACATTTGGAAAGCACTTAGCACAGTGGTTAGTATATAGTAGGTGCTTAATAAATGGTTATTTCATTCCTTTTCTTCTTACCTTCCATGGTACATCTGCAATATGGGATTGTGAGCCAATAAAAGGTTGGAAGTTATTTTTTTCATCCCAGGAAAAAAAAACCCAACAAACCATAATCAAACTTTAGGCCAAGGCTAGCTGACTTAGACTGATAGACAAGGGAGGATAACATTTTAGAATGAGAAATTTGCTGCTTCAAATTACAAATTAGTTTTCCTCTGTGTGTATACTTAATTTTAGTCAAAATCCTGAGAACTGATTCTATGTATAATTTGTCTTCCCTTCTCTCCCATCTGTATTTACTATCTTTCCATGAATTGGGAGTACACATTTTTTTTAGAGTGCTTTATAGCTTACAGAATGCTTTCACATAAACTGTCTCATTTGATCCTGAAAAATAACACCGAAGTAGGTGTGTAAATATACTTTTCTCCAATTTACAGTTGAGCGCACTGAGACTCAGAAAAGTGATTAAACTTGCCAGTAGTCACACAGCCACAGAGTATAGAATCAAGGCCCAAATCAATATCATCTTATTCCAAATCTAATGCTTGTTCCATAATGTGTTTCCACTGCTTTGATGTTTGTGTATGTGTATTTCCATATATATATATATATATATATATATATATACACATACATACGTATGTGTGAACACGTGTGCATGAGGAAGGTGGGAGAGGCCATAATATAGTCATGAGTTCATTATCCTCTATAATCAAAGGGAAATTCAGAGGATCATAGACCCAGAGTTGGAAGGGACCTTAAGAACCATCTACTCCAACCCCCTTGCTTTACAGACAAAGGCTCAAAGGTGTCACAAAGATGCCCAGGGTCACATGGTAGTAGGTGGTATCTCTTCTTGTGTCTCTTCTCAGGGTATACCTCAAGCTTAAAAAACAATCTGTTTTTGTCTGGTGCAGCGGATAGAGCACTAGGCTGGAGTTGGGAAGACATGGGTTCAGATTTGGCCTTCCTTGGACACTTACTAGCTGTGTGACCCTAGGTAAGTCACTTAATCTCTATCTGTCTCAGTTTCTACATGTGTAAAATGGGCTGAAGAAGGAAATGGGAAACCACTCCAGTATCTTTACCAAGAAAACCCCAAGTGGGGTTACAAAGAGTTGGGCATGACTGAAAACTGCTAAACAACAAGAAATTGTGTGACCCTAAACAAGTCACTTAACTTCCATCTGCCTCAGCTTCCTGAACTGTAAAAAG
This sequence comes from Notamacropus eugenii, assembly GCF_028372415.1. NCBI lineage: Eukaryota > Metazoa > Chordata > Mammalia > Diprotodontia > Macropodidae > Notamacropus > Notamacropus eugenii. The sequence continues at coordinate 430,973,992 of NC_092875.1, read as the reverse complement.
AGGATAATAACAGTCTCTACCTGTCAGCATTGTTGTACGGATATTTATGAGATATTTATACAGTCCTTAGCACAGTGCTGGGCACATAGTAGGCACTTAATAAATGCTTATACTTCCCATCTCCCCTCCCTTTAGGCATTAGATTATAGCAGTCATAGCTGAATCATCATCACAGGTTTGCTGCTTCTCAGGTCACAGAGAAGGATCAAGAGAGGAGAGGAAAGGAGATGTGGGCTCTTTGGATACTTGGCTCATTGCAGAACCAGCGATGCTGACGACTGCCTTTTGATGAATCAAGAAAACTATCTTGTAAGGCAGCTTGGTGGCATAGTGGGTAGAGCACTGGGTCTGGAGTCGAGAATACTAAGTCCAAATCCAGTCTCAAGACACTCACTAGCTGTGTGACGCTGGGCTAGTCACTCACTTAACCTCTGTTTGCCTCAGTTAACTCGAACTATAAAATAAGGTCAATAATAGCATCTTCCAGGCTTGTTGTGAGGATCAAATGAGGTAATATTTGTAAAGTGCTAAACACACACACACACACACACACACACATACACACACACACACATACACATAAACACCTATGTATTTATATGAACATTGATATAAATGACAACTATAGTTATTATTACACAGGGACAGCACTAACATAATTCTGTGGGTACCTTTCATTCATCTAATCGTGTCTCACAATGAATGAAGATTCCGCCTAAATAATACCTAGCAGTTTCGGTTGTTATTACGGAAGTGGCCTAGATGCTGAGATAAATTGAAATGTGTGCCCTGCTGGTGGCTGAAACAATTGCCCTGCTTAACCCTGTGTAGAACTCTCTTACGGTTTGTAGTTTCCGCTTGCTTTGCAATTTGCCTAACATTTGCTGACATGTAAGTGGCAACTACTTTTCATTCAGTCACTTTAGAAGCAAAACATTCTACATGAAGATATATATTACATATACATACAGATATACACATTCACATATTTTGTAGAATCAGACATTCTTCTGGATTCAACAAAGATAAAAATATGTTTTCTCAATTTTACTTATAGATGTTAGGATGTTGAATAATGTTATTTTATTGGTGAAGTTGTTTCTCATTCAAAATAAATCTATGATCCCATCAATGTGTGTGTTTCCTCCGATGATACAAAACCTAATTCATCCATGTCTTCCTGTAAATTCACCACACACAGTTCACCCAACGTGTTGGGGGCCTTGTTCGCTTTCTCTTGACATCAAGAACACAATCTTGACAACAGAACACATGTGTCATTCACCTATCATCTCTTGACCTTTCCATGGAACCAGACATCTCAGTTTTTGCTTCTACATTTCCATGACGGTGTCTTTTACTCTAGACCTCCTCCTCTTTGTCATATGTTCCAGACTGTCTACACCCACCACACACAGATATTTTCTACTTTTCATCAGATATTTATTTTCTTCCTTTCAATTTTGTCCTCAAATGCCCTCAGAATACTTTGGTTTCATTGGGTCTCTTGCCATGCTTTCTTTAAACTGGTTTTATATTCAATTGCTCCTCTCTATTTATGAGTTGATATTGCCCATAATCTTCCACCATTCTTTGTGAGATTTTTAGGAAGAAAAAGTCATATTCTGAATCGTTGTTGACCTTATCTGCTACATCTCTTTACTTGATAAATCAAGCAGTTTTGACTAAGGCAATTTTTAGGTTCTTTGGTCTTTCTTATTATGACAATAGATTTACATTTGTTAGATATCCCTGTGTAGAATTATTATAATCAGTAAGAGCTATTTCAAAGATTTTTTTAAAATCCTGCAAGCTTAAAAATAAAATAAAATTACATTTAAAAATTTAAAAAATAAAAAATTCTGAGAATTAAAAATGAAATAGAATAATATTAAAAACTTTTAAAATAAAAAATTCTGCAGAATTAAATATAAAATAAATTCTGCAGAATTAATGACCATAAATAAATTTCTTGTTGTTGCCTTAGGAAATGCTATACAAGTATAACTTATTCCCAGTCACTTATAAATCACTTATTTGTTAGGATTTTTTGGTAGGATTAACATGGAATTTGGAAGTTGAGGACCTGGGTTCAAATCATGACCCTGTTCCTTACTGTTTATGTGAACATGGATGTCACTCCCCTTCTTTGGGCATCAGTTTCCTCATTTATTAATGAGAGTGTTGAACTATAACTCTAAGAAACTTCTGGTTCTAGATCTTTGAGCCTATAAATCTGAAATGCATTTTCCTATAGAAGCAATACCATCAGTAGAAGTTTATGAATCATTAAAGCTGAAAAGATACCTTAGAGATGATTTAGTCTTGCTTCCCAATTTTACAAACAATCCAGGGAGATAGGTTCCTAGTCTCCCATGCACGCTTTCTTTACTCCTTTAGTGTATCAGGAGGGAACCTTTCTCAGGATTCCAGCAGTAAATTTCCTCTCATTTGAGTCTTGGCTAAGGGGAGAAATGGAGTCTTCCCTACCTTCCCTTTCTTTTTCCTTCACCTCCTTCTGGAGACTTCCACAGCCTCGGGAAGGTGGACCAATCAGTTGTACCGAGACAGGCAGAAGTGTTACAAGTCAGGAGCCAAGGTTTCAGGAGTGAGGAGCTTACAAGCAGTGTGAGCACCTCCAGTTTACTAGGGTAAGTTCCAGCAACACTTCTTGGTCAAGACGGACTTGCTGTCAAGTCTTCTTGAGGACTTTTCTTCCTTTTATTAACTGGCCTGCCTGCTTCTTTGAATGGACACCATCTTCTGCTTCTGACCAATGGTTTTCTCCTTCTCTGATCCACTGTGTAACTAAGAAACAATGCAGGCTCATATTTTTCCCATCTACCCTCCTGTTTCTGGAGCAAGCACACGCTGCATTTGAGGTTTTTCTCGACTGTTTTTTATGGCTAGAAGCAGAGAGGTAGTCAAGCGTCTAAGAAGTCTTCTTCCTTTGCCCCTCCCTCACTTTGAATCCTTTCCCCCTCCGTGTCGTTGCACACAGGTGCATAGTAGGGTCTTGTAGCATTTAAAGGACTGCAATAAGCGTCATGTGCATTTTACTGGAACAATATTATTCCAGTGAATACCCTAGCCACTTGTTAAAGGGAACCGTACCTGAAGCTCTGGGAGGGAGGAGGAATGGGCCATTACTCTAAGGAGAGGGAGTAAAGGGGTAGGGAGGAGAAGTAGCTAAGAATACTGCCAAGGAGACCACCTAGGGCTGAGGAATCCACAGTCAAGATGGGGAGGACAGTCTCCCTCCCATTTCCCTTTGCCATCTTCCATCTTGCCCTGTACTGTCACTGAGTCAAGGGGACCAGAAAGAGAAACTTGGAGAAAGTTAAAGTACCACAAGCAGCAGCCAGGAATGCCTCAAACAGGGGGAAAGAACAGAAAAAAATCCTCAAGAGTGACCTCTGGGAAGAAAGGGGAGTTTCTAGGGCCATCCAGGTTGGCACTTAGGTGACCATTCACATTTAAAGTACAATAGAAGTTAGATGTACGTTTATGCCTGTCTTCAGAAGAAGCTGTTACCTATGCTGATGACCTGTCTTCATATCTGGCAAGTGCCTTGCACATACTTTAGAGATTAAAGGTGCTGAGATCCTGTGAAATACAGATGACCAGCAGTTTCAATTTTTGTCAGTTCAATCATATTCTAAGTGAATCAGCTGTTTTGTGTGTGAACTATTTACAGGTGGCTATTTAAAGCAATCTTTTTTTTATAATCAAATTCATGTTGTTGTTGGAAACCCAGTGACTGGCTTCAAATATCTCGAGGGCTTGTCGGTGCTTTCGGGTTTGCCCAGTCGACGATGGAAGCAGCTCTACATTCGAAAAGCCTTGAGGCATTAGTGGTACAGGTGCTGCTGGATGTAAACATATCTACATATGCTTAACTGAAAACATGCCCACTAATCAACAGTTGTCACTAATTCAGGCCATTACAGTTGAGATGCCCAGGGGAGGTGAGGGTGCAGGTGTGTGGTAGATTGGAAGCTACCTTATGTGAAACACAACTAGACCCAAGGTGTTCATTAATCACTGACCCCTCCCATAAATAGTTGAGGTCTATGGTTTGGGTTGGGTTTTTTTGTCATTTATGAACACACACACACTCACAAAAGAAACAGTATTTCCATATTGACAGCAGAACACAAAACAGGATGAAACTGCAAGTCTACATTTCATACCACTTGGTTCAATATATCTGCATAAACTATTTAATTACATTATTTCTTATATACATACATATGGAAGTAAAATTCCTCATGTTACTTTCAAAATCATCCTGCTTGTTTTTGCTTCCTTCTGAATATCCTTTATTTTCTCTGTGCATTTTTCAGATATTTAAATTGTTCTGTTCTCATCACTATTGCTTAACTCTCTCTTACTTTGCTTCCTATCAGTAAAAGCAGAGGGAAAAAAATTCTTGTAACAAATAAGCATAATCAAGCAAAATGAATTCCCAGAGTGCCCATGTCCAAAAATATGTCTCTTTCTGCACATTCGATCATGTCTGTGAGGTCTCTAGAGACACGTGTAATCATTGCTTTGATCAGAGTTTTTAAGTCTTTAAAAATTGTTTTTCTGTATATTATAATGTCGTCTTTGTGTATGTTATTCAGATCCTGCTCACTTTGCTTTGCATCAAATCCTGCTAGCTAGGTTTCTCTGAAAGCATCTCTTTTTCACCATCCTGCACAGCAGTACTCTTCCATTATATTCCTATGCCACAAATTGATAGCCTTTCCCTAACTGATAGAAATCCCTTAGGTTCCAGTTATTTTGTTTTCCCCTCCTTTAATCCCTGTTTTCGGATCAGGAGCTTATTTGGCTTGTGACTATTTTCTTCCCTTTATTCTCCCTTTTACCCTACCTTTCCATATCCTCACTTGTTTCCTGTCGAGTTCGGTTTCTTTCTACACAAAGTTCTCTCTCTTTCTCTCTCTCTCTCTCTCTCTCTCTCTCTCTCTCTCTCTCTCTCTCTCTCTCTCTCTCTGTCTCTCTCTCTCTCTCTGTCTCTCTCTCTCTCTGTCTCTCTCTCGCTCTCTCTGTCTCTGTCTGTCTCTCTGTCTCTGTCTGTCTCTCTGTCTCTGTGAGTGTGTGTATTTGTGTGTGCGTGAGTGCGTGAGTGCGTGCGTGTGTGTGTGTGTGTGTTCTCCACAGTTCCTTGTCCATTTCAGATGAGGGTACAGTTCATCTGATGCCCATTTCCTCTACCCTTTCCTCCGTGTTTGTATACTCTTCTCACACACACCAATTATGAAAAAAATCAAGTTCCACCCCTTTCTTCTTCCTTTCTATACTAGAGAATTCCCTTTTCTCTCCCTTCTCTTTCCTCTCTTAAACCCTCAGAAGACAAACAATCCACCCCCCAGGACCTATTATATATATATATTTTCCCTTTTTTTTAAAGATTTCCAAGTGAGAATATAACGTTTCTTTTTCAAAGTTCCTCCCTGGGAATCTTTAAAATTATAAAATGGATAATTTCTGTTACATCAAATTAAAAAGGTTTTGTACAAATGAAACAAATGTAGCCAAGATCAGAAGGAAAGCAGAAAATTAGGAAATAATTTTTATAGACAATTTCTCTGATAAAGGTCTCATATCTCCAATATATAAAGATCTTTGTAAAATCTATAAGAATAAGAATCATTCTCCAATTGATAAATCATCAGAGGATATGAACAGGCAGTTTTCTGATGAAGAAACTGAAACAATTTTAGACATATAAAAATGTGCTAAATCATTATTGATTAGAGAAATACAAATTAAAAGTTTTGAAATATCATTTTACACCTATCAGATTGGCTAAAATGGTTGAAGGGGAAAGTAACAAACATTGGAGAAGATGTGGAAAAATTGAGAAACTAATTCCCTGTTAGTGGAACTGTGAACTGATCCAACCATTTTGGAGAGAAATCTGAAATTTTGCCCAAAGGATTTTTAAACTCCCTGTACCCCTTGACCCAGCAATACCCCTACTAGGTCTGTTTCTAAAGATGATTAGGGAAAAAGGAAAAGAACCTATATGTTCTAAAATACTTATAGCCGCTCTCTTTGGGGTGACAAAGAACTGGAAACTGTGGGGATGCCCATCCATTGGGGAATGGTTCAATAAGTTTTGATATATGATCATGTTGGAAAACTACTACGCTATAAGAAGGGATGAGCTCAATGATCTTAGAAAAACATGGGCAAACTTGGATGAGATAATGAAGCGAGAAATGAGTAAAACCAAGACAACGCTGTATACACTAACAGCAATATTGTTTTAAGAATAGCTTGAGCTACTCAGTCATTTTGACTATTAAAATACCCACATTAACTACAAAGGACACATGAAGGAAGTTTTCTCCATCCAGAGAAAGAATCAATAAATAGAAGCACGTATAGAATGATTTTACACACGCACACACACACACTTATGTGTATGTTTGTAGATACATACATATATATGTATATACATATATATGTGTAAATATATTTGTGTCTAATGGTAGCCATCTCTAGGTGGAGCGGGGGGAGGGAAGAAAAAAGAAATGTACATGATAAATTTATTATGTATCTAAAAGGAATAGCAAGCAGATCTTATAATAGATTGTAATTATTAATTAATAATTATAATAGATTTGCAGTTTCATGTACAATCTTTTTATTATTCTATGATGTTATGGAAATATATTTTTTATTTCCTAAATTAAAAATAAATAAATAAGAAAGTCTTCCCTTCAACTAAAGGTCCATTTCTTTTTTCTGTAGGATTATACTCAGCTTTTCAGGGTCAGTTATTCTTTGTCGAAAGCCTATGTCTTTTGTGTTTTAGAGTATTGTATTACCAGGCTCCCTGTCATTCTGAGTAATAGCTGCCAGGTCTTGTATGATCGTGACTGTAGCTCACAGTTATTTGAGTTTCTTATTTCTGAATGCTTATGACATTTCTTCTTTGATGCAGAACCTCTGGATTTTGGTTATGACATTCCTGGGGCTTTTCCTTTCAGGAGGTAATCAGTAGTTTCTTTCTGTCTTCATTTTGCCCTCTGGTTCTAATAGATCTGGTCAGTTTTCATTTATGACTTCTTGAAATAGTGTCCAGGATTTTTTTTTCATGGTTTTCAAAGAGTCCAATAGTTTCTGAATGATCTCTCTTTGAACTGTTTTCCAGTTCAGTTCTTTTTGATATCAGATATCTTACATTTTCTTTTGATTGTTTAATCTTTTGAGTTTGTTCTAATATTTCTTACTATCTTGTGAAGCCATTTATTTCTATTTGGTCCCTTCTAATTTTAAGGGATTCTATTATGTTGATAAGGTTTTCTCTTCTGAGCTATTTATTCTTTTTTCTATTCTTTACTCCAGAAAAGTTTTTTTTTATTTCAATTTTTTAATCTCTTGCTTTATTTCTTCTAGGTATTCATGAAGTCTTTGTGGAAAATCCATTTTTTTCTTTTGAATGTCTGCTTGAAATTATTACAGTGATAGTCACTTTATAGTTTGGGCTTTTGGTTTATCTCTAGATCTATAATAGTTCTTTATAGTGGTTGGTGTTTTCTTTGTTTTACTCATCTCTGTAGTCTTATTTCCGGAACTGAAGCTTAGTGTCAGGGACAGGTCCTGCCCCCTGCCACGCTTTTGGGTGAGGTTGTGGGTGCTAGTTATTCTTGATCTGAGTTCCTTGAGTTCCTGTGTTAACCCCTGCTTCCTGGGGTTAAGTACTTTTGGAAACAGATATTTGAGGTTCAGAACACTGGATGTGCATGACTTTCTATGGCATCTCAGGAGAAATAATGCAAAGGAGCTTTGCTAGGGTTTCCTCTTCTGAAGGCCACGAAACCCATGGGGCAGCTAGGTGGCACAGTGGACAGGCCAGCTGGCCTAAAGTCAGGAAGATCTAAGTTCAAAGCTGACCTCAGACTTTTACTAGCTATGTGACTCTGGGTAAGTCACTTAACCCTGTTTGCCTCAGTATCTTCATCTGTAAAATAAGCTGGAGAAGGAGAAGGCAAACCACTCCAGTATCTTTGCCAAGAAAACTCCGAATGGGGTCCCAAAGAGTTGGACAGGACTGAAAAAGAACAGCAAGGTCCAAGCCCACACTGGCCAATGCCATTGCTGATGGCTTCCAACGTCTCCTGGTGTGGGATTTCAACCACCCAGCTTTCTGGGAAAGCCCTTAACTCTTGCTGACCTCAGATACAGAGCCCTGCAGGCTACTGGTGCCTCTATCTTTCTCTGATCTTGCTGGGCTGCTGCTGTCTAGTTTGCAGGGATATACTGGAGCCAATTCAAGTTTGCTGAGTTAAATTTTCAGAAACTGGCAAAGCTACAAACCAGGGCTTAATTTATTATTTTGTTAAGCGTCTAAATTTAAGAAAATGATAGAAAATGTTAATAGTGCAGAGTAAACTTAAAAGTGTGTCCAGCATACATTTTTCCTGAAGTGCAGATTGTTAAACATTTACTAGCATACCCCTGATTGTTTGCACTGACATTGACTTTGCTGGTGGTTCCCTTTCCTGTTGTCTCTGGGAATCTGGCTAACTTTTTACATAGTTCTGGGCATAGAAGAAGTAACTCCTTCTACTTTTACATCAGAGTTCTTCATCAATGAAATTAGTTTTATAAAAAATAAAATTTAGACTGCCTTGTTTTCGGACCTTAGTCTTCTCCCCAGAAAATCATGTCTACCACAAATCTGATTCAAGAATATGTCAATTCCCAAAGAAATTAGGGACATGAATTGCTTTAAAAAATTTAACACAACATGTATACAAATATGCACAGTAATTGTTTTCTTAGTGTTTGTCTACTTTAAGGAAGATTCTAACTTCCGATAGAATAACACTCCTCTGCTCCCAGTCTACTCTTCATACTCACTGTAGACCAGTGATATTAAATGCAAACAGAAATGGGGAGGGATGCTCAATAATTGTTTCTCTAGTGTTTACCTATTTTAAGAGGTAAATTTATGGTCGTTCTTGAGCAAAAAAAAAAAAAATGATTGTTACCATCGAGTATTTTAAGTAGAACATACTTTGGATATTTAAAACCCCAGAATGCAACACAGCACTTTCCAACTAAAGGAAATTAGGCTTCTCCATATGAAATAGACATTTTGATCTACATAACTAATGCAAGCCAGGTGTTCTGGAGAACACATGAATCCAGAGATCTATTCTATTCAACAGTAATAAGTTGTGTTTAAATTGCCTTTCATGCTTTGTTCATCTTGGCTGCTCTGCAGGTGTTGGAGACAACACAGCCTGTTAAGAGAAAGAAGGATCACATTTTCTTCTTACGCACAATCTAAGGTCACTGTTCCATAAATACAGGGTTCTGCCTCCAAGAAGAGCACTTCATTTGGACTGGTAAAAAGGAAAATAATGATCTCCAGGTTGGTTGTCAGCACGTTGGTTCCTTCTTTGTTGGTGTTGTGTCTTTTCTGCAAGAAACCTTTCTTTGAGGTGCTTTCAAGACACTGATGAGTTCCTTTCTGATCTGAATTCAATGATTCCCAAGGCCTATGCAATTAGAAGTAAGTGGGCATTGGCAGGGGCTGGGGATGGGCTGTTGGGTAGTTATAGGTGGGTAGATTTGGAAACTGGCATGTGGCTAGCCCAAGGATTGAGAGATGTAGAGGAGAGGGTACTAGATTCACAATCAGGAGATGGGTTCAAATCCTGCCTTATTGAGTTATTCATTATAGGATCCTGGATAAATCACTTAAGCTCTCTCAGCCTCAATTTTCTCTTCTATAAAATGGGAATGCTGTGATAATAATTAGTAATATACCGTTGCTGTGAAACTGATGGGAGATAATGTATGCAAAGCACTTTGCAAAAGTTAAAACACTAGAAAAAGGTCAGTATTATTCTTGCTATTATTTCAACGTTCAAGAATTTCCAAAAGAAAAAAGATAAACCATAGAGGGGAAAACAAAGCTGCTTTCCCCACTGGCACAGAGATTCTCCTCTTAGTTTCCTTATCAATAAAAGAAGAAGGTTGAAATAATTGATTGAAATAATTGATTGATGGATTCTATCTTCTTATAGAATAACACCTCTCTGTTCCCAACCTCCTCCTCATACTCACTGTAGACCAACAGGGTCAAATGCAAACAGACATGGGGGCCACCAAACCATGTGGAATGGTCTCTGCTGACAGCATTTTAACTTTGAAAAACACATATTACCTTTTTTATGTTCTATTGCATTTCTATTTATTTTGTTAAATGTTTTCCAATACCATGGGGAAGTTGGGGTGTTTGGTTTTTGAAGGTGATGTCACATGATTGCAAACCTAACTAGAAGGAATTATATTAGGACTAGCTTCTGTAACAGGATAAAAGTTATTTCAAAACATATGCTTGTTGTTTCAACAAATAATTCATTTCAACAAACATTTCTATTTACTCTAATTGAAATGAATAACACTCTATAGAACAGCAAGAAATGACTATTTAATCTTAGTTTCTTAATGTCTGGCCTAATCTATAAAATAAATTCATTCCCTCATTTTTCAGGCAATAAGTCCTGCTTCCTAAATAGTCCATTAAAAAAATCCTATAAAGTGTTGTTAACAAATCTGTACAGTGGCCAAAGCTGAGGGGAAAAAACAGTAAAGAGTGTTGGCCAAGCTTCTGTGTAGGGCAGATGGATAAACTGGTAAGCAATATTTTTGCTTCATTGATTTCCCAAAATTATTCTCTGTGGTCACTCACAAACTCAACTAGACAGAATGAACCCCAAGCTCCTCCTATGGGGTGGGATAAAAACAAATATAGAGAGTTATAGAATCAAATAACACCAAATTAGCTGGAAAGAACTTGGTGATTATCTAAACCATTCCTCTCATTTGACAGATGAAGAAACTGAGATCTAGAGGAGTGAGTCAGTTTGCCCAAGGCCATATCATATGTTTCATTGATAGAGAGGTAGCACAGAATGCACACTGACCTAAGAGATCGCATCTTGGACCATGTTTGGTTGCAAGCACAGTATTTCAGGAAGAACGTTTATAAGCTAGAGAAGGTAGAAAGATATCCAAGATGGTGAGGGGCCTTGACATCAGACCATGTGAGGAACTGAGAATATTTAGCTGCAGAAGACTTGGGGGATGTGTTAACTATTTTCAAATTTTCAAAGTGTGTTCATGTGGAAGAGAGATTCATCCTGTTATGCTCAGTTTTAGAGGGCAGCAGTTGGAACAATAAGTAGATACTACAAAGAGGCAGATTTTAGCTCTATACAAGGAAAAACATTCTCACAATTGGAGCTTTCTGAAAGTGGAATATATTGCCTTGAAAAGTCATGGATTTTCCCTCATTTGTGGTTTTCAGGCAAAGACTGAATGACTAATTTTTGGAGATGTTATAAAGGGAATTCTTGGCTAGGTATGGGTTGGACTGGATGGCCCGTGAAGTCCCACCAACAATAAGATTATTTGATTCCATGAGACAGGACAACCTAGGTTCTAGTCCCAGCTACAACTAATTATGTATCTTTAGTCAAGTCACCTTCTCTCTCTGTATCTCAGTTTAATCATCTATAAAATAGAGCAGTTGGATTCATGAACTAATTCTATCTTCCTACAGAAGACTACACCTCCATTTGGAGCCTACTCTTCATCCTCACTGTAGACCAGTGGGGTCAAACTCAAATAGGAAAGGGAGCCACTAAACCATGCTTAAGGATACCTTGCAGGCAGTGTGTTGACTTGAAAACCAGATGCTAACGTTATCTGTGTTCTATTATATTTTTGTTTATTTTTTAAAATGTTTCCCAATTGCATTTTAATCTGGTTTTGATGGCCCTTGGGAGTGTCATTCACCAGTGCTGGATACTTCTACTGTAGAGACATGGATGGCCATCCTAGTGCCTTATATATAGTGTACACTTAATAAATGTTCACTGAATTTGACTGTGATGTCAGTGGAAACCCAGAGCTAAGATAAAGAGTCATGGGGTGTGTGTGTGTGTGTGTGTGTGTGTGTGTGTGTGTGTGTGTGTGTGTGTGTGTGTATCTGTGTGTATGTCTGTCTGTGTCTGTGTGTAAAATTAATTCTTTTCCAATATAGAATGATTAAAATGATAATTTCTGTTTTTATTCATGTTTAGGACCCATGTCCTACTTTATTATAAACATGCAATCATAACAATATACTTTATTTCATATACAATAACAATGCAGGAAAAACCAGTTGCACTAACAGAGGCTTATTCATGACAGCATATAATTTGAACACTTGTCTTTTCTCCTAGCTGTCTGACAGCTCTATTTTTATTTAAGAAAAATATAAGAAGTAATTCTAACAAGCAAAGTAATTTCAACGACTATTTGTTGAATTGATGGGGTTGTCTGATGTTGACTAGGAATAGGTAACCTGAAACCAAATCAGTAGGCTAGACCAGACCTATTTCAAAGCAGCATCTGCTGATGTGATGATGACCCAGAGCTTTTGTCTCCAGTTCCATTCCATTTCAGCGACCTATCTTTTTCTTCATTGCTTGAATATCATGTCAAGAAGGTTATATTATGAGTAGGATTCTGAAAATTGACCATTGGTGGTGAAGGGTGGGGCCAGGGTAAAGAGAAAGCATGTTTTCTTTTGCAAAGCTAAAAATAGGACTGGAGTTATTTGGTCCCAAAATGAATAGAAGGAATCATTGTGTCAGTTGGCTATATGGGGAATATGATTTGGGTCGCTGCATGTCTGAGCTGATTTCCGTTCTCATGTGGGAACTAGCACTGGTTGAAGTATCTGCTCCTGAGCGTGGTATGTCTCTTTGTTTGGGATTCTGTCCCATTCTTTTCAGCTGGGTTTTTCTAGAAATATAGTAATTCTTAGGAAAAAGAAAAAAAAGGTGGAGCTAATCAGCAAGCAGTGACTGCTTTTGGTGGTGATCAATAAATGAGTAAACTAACAGGTATTTATGGAGAAATCCCTGGACTATCAAACAGGTATCAAACTCAGATGGAAGCTGGGACCTCCAATCCATACGTAAGGATTGTGCAGGTCATATATTGACCTAGTTTTCAAATGTAATATTTTCTGTGGTTTTTGTATATTTACTTATTTTGTTTCAAATTTCCTAGTTACATTTTAATCTAGCTTGGAGTACCCTCTGGGGTGTTTCTAGGTCACCAGTAGCATGTATAACACCTCTGCTGTAAGGAATAAAGAGCTGGCCTTGATGCCAAGAAGACCTGCGTTCAAATCCTGCCTATGGTGCATATAGTCTGTTTGATCGGGGCAAGTCACAAATTCCCGGTGTTCTAGACAACTCTCTAAATTGGAGAGAGAACTAGGGCACTGTTTTCTATGGGTAGAGAGAGATTGTTCATCTGGGAGCTCCATAAAGCAATGGGCAAGTCACTCACTTCTGTCTGTCTTAGTGTCCTCAGCCTTAGAATGGAGATAATAAAAGCGCCTACCTCAGGGTTTTTGTGAGGATTAAATGAGATAATATTTGTAAAGTAATCAGCACAGTGTCTGGCACATAGTAGGCACCATATACATGCTTACTCCTACTGCCTCCTCTCCTCAATGGACTCCCAGGTCCACCCCTATCTTTATGTGCTCAGATTGGGGATGGATTTAGGGCTTGGACCATGAAGAAGTATATGACACAATCCTTGTCCTAATGGAATTCACAATCTTGTGGGAAAGGAAGGAAGGGAGGGAGGGAGAAAGAAAGGAAGGAAGGAAAGGAAGGAAATACATTTTATTAAGTGCCTACTATGTGCCAGGCAACACTCTTGGCAGGGTAGGTGCTATTATTTTCCCAGTTTTTTACAGTTGAGGAAACTGAGGCAGCCAGCAGTTAAGTGATTTGCCCTGAGTCTCACAGCTAAGTGTCTGAGGCCAAATTTTAAGTCAGATCTTCCTGATTCTGGGCCTACAGCTCTATGCCCTGTACCACCTACCTCCCCAGACAGAGGAAAGCAATAACATTATAAATGGGAAAAAATGTGCTGCAGTATTTAAGCATAGTTAGAGCTAGAAGAAGGGAGAGATACCTGGAGTAATCAGAAAAGACCTCATAAAGGGGGAGGTGAAACTGGAGATGGGCTTTGGTTGTTGGGTAGGCGTGGATAAGATGAAGGGAAATGAGAAGGCTGTTCAGGTAGTGGAAAGTGCATCAGCAAAGATACACGTGTCAGGAAACTAACATGTGAGCAGGTTAATAAAGAGCAGAGAACATGAACATATATGCATCTATGTGTATGTGTATATGTGTATGTTTACACGCACACACATATATATCTATATATGCATATACATACATATACATGTACTTGCATACATACACATACATATATGTGTGTATATATACATACATACACACAAATATATATCTATATGTAGATATATATGAATATGAGGAAAATAAGCTTAAACAGGTAGGGTGAAGCCAGATTACAGAAAGATAAACAGAGAAATTTAGACTTGTTCCAATGAAATAGAGAGACAGAGGCAGGCAGGAGGAGGGGATACCTACTGACTAGTCTATTAAGGTAATTCAGGTGTGAGGGTGAAGGTCATCTTCTCCTCTCCACTGCTCTCCTTCTCTGATTTCAAATGATCTCAGGCCTTCCCCATCTTAAAAAAAACAAACAAAACCCAACTGCGTTAGCATTCTGTCAGCTCCAAAGCTTACCCTTCTATTTCTCCACTTCCTGTGCCTGACAGACCTCTACTTGGATGCCTCCATTTTCTCACCACCCACTCCTTCCTCAGTCTCTTATAACTTAGGCTCCGTTCTCTCCACTTTTCTCTTCTCCCTCAGAGATCCCATCTGCGTCAATTTCCTTACCTTTTCTCAGTCCTCATTCTACTTGGCCTCTCTCTGACGCTTAATACTAATACAACCATTTTCTTTCTTGAGATTCCTCTCTTCTGTTGTACTGTAGCACTGACTTTTCCTGGGAGTTCCTCCCATTTTTAGTTTCTTTCTTCTTAGTCCCCTCTGATAATTCTTTCTCTTTTTAATCTGAGTCTGTGCTAAGGCTAGGCTCTGGCTTCTTTTACAAATGAGTTTATATTCTAAATTAGTGTGACTCCTCATTCCACTTCTCTGTCTTCCTTCCTTCCTTCCTTCCTTCCTTCCTTCCTTCCTTCCTCCCCTCCTCTCCTCTCTCCTCTTGCTATCTGCCTCTGTCTCTGTCTCTGTATCTCTCTGTTTCTATCTCTCTGTCCCTCTTCCCCCCCTCCCCATTTCATTGCTTCAAATATCAGTACTGTGCTTGTGATTCTCAGATCTATACCTGCAGTCCTGTATGCTGTGTTACAGTCCATTTGTTAGAAAGCTCACTTTCATCTCAAACTTGAGATATCCAAAACTTTCACTCATCATCCTCCTCTTGCCCAAATGGCTTTCCATTCCTCCATTTCCTATCCTCATTAATGGGATGGCCAGTTACCTACACACACAACCTCATCTCTACATAGGAGCACCATCTTTTAGGAAGACCATTGGATCTTTCTTCTTCTACTTCCAAATGACCAAGTCCTGCTGATTGTTCCTTCAAAATATCTTTTTTAGACACATGATGAAAAGCACTGTCTACCTCCAGATAGAGAACTGATGGCTTCCTGAGCGTAGACTGAAGCATATCTCTTCTCATTCTTTATTTTCTTGCTTTTTTTCTCAAACGTGACTAATGTGGAAATGTTTTGCATGATTTCATATATGTATATAATGAGGATTGTATTTCTTGCCTTCTCAATGGATGGAGATGGGTGAAGAAAGGGACAGAATTTGGAACTGAAATTAAAAATAAAAAAAGCTAAAACAAAAAACCCAGATATCTTCTTCATCTGGACCTTCATTACCTTTCTCAACAATAGTCCCTTGTCACTTCATATCTACAGTTTCTTTCCTTGCCAAACAGAGGAATGGGGAAGAACTCAATAATGTAGGGAGGAGATTGATATAGAGGGTGAGAAAACCACAGAGAAGGATGCATGTTCCTGAGTTAGGAGGTTCTAGTACTTCAGGGGGATCCAGCGTGAGCCTGCAGCTGGTGTTAAAGTCTAAAAAGTTAGAAGCACAGCTATGAGAAGTGTGAGATTAAAAAAAATAAAGTTAGAATTTAGAGCTGGAAGGGACCTCAGATCATTCAAACCTGTCATAAACCTGCCACACATTTGGTCACACTGCTCTTATCCCCTTTGCCCCAAGAGGAATGGCAGGTACAGAGAAAAAAAGATGGTGAGAATTATTTGGACCTTGTTGAGTTAGAAATCATATCCATCAAGCCACTGAAAACAAGCAGAGAACATGAGAGAGCTAATGCGGGAAGCATTACTGATCTGGGAATTATCTGCAAAAAAGCTGTGATTGAAACCCCAGGAGCAACTGAGGTCACCCAAGGAGAAAGGACATACACAGAAAATAAGAGACCCTATCTAGGAAAGAGCCTTGGGGTTTATCCCCTTCTTGAAATTCCGAGGAGGGGAAGGGATGGAAAAGACTCAGCCAAGGAAACAGAGAAGCTAGGAAGGAGTCCAGCTGAAGTTTATTTAGGGAAATTGAAAGGCAGTGCCAGCTGGAAAAAAACATACCTTTCCAGAAGAAGCCAAGCACCATAAATTGTACTGGTCACTATTGAACTTAAAACTAAACTCTCCTATTCTCCCTCCCACATCTAACCCTCCTACCTGAACTAAAAACCACCACCCTTCCATTCTTATTGGCTATGTGACCTTTAGCAAATCATTTCATCTCTGGGCTTGTTTCCTTATCTATAAAACAAGAGGATTGGACCAGGGAATTTCTAAGGTCCCTTTGGAGCTTTAAGTTTAAGACTCATTTCTGTTGATCACTGAAGCTCTGTAATGGGGCTAAAAAAAACCCCAACAGACTAGGGGTTAGGGACTACATCTGGCTCCGTTGCTGGCACTGTTGACACAGCACTTAACTTCCAGGGGATTCATCTTCTTGATCTAAAAAATGAAAGCGCTGAGTTAGACTATGCCTTCTTGTTAGAACATTCTGTGATATTCTGAGCCTTTTTAGGAAAACAAAGTTTTCTTTCCCAGATCTGCAGGATAAAGTCATAGGCTGGAAGTAACCCTAGATAATCTAGCCTGACCTCTTCTTTTACAGTGAAGGAGTGGAGGGTCAGAGGTTAAAGGACTTCAATAAGGTCATACAGGAAATATGCAGAAATGCCAACTTCAAACCAGAGTCCTCTGACTTAGCCATTAATCTTTCCACTGTATTGCGCAAATTCTTAATGTCCACGTTCCACAGCCTAATTTATGAGGTTTTCCATAGCCTAGTGGCCCATGCTGCCTACACAAACTAACCTCCCCCGCTTCTCAACAGGAACCTTGTACTTTTGCCTTCTGGCTCTTCACTATCCTCTCAGTCACATCACACTCATTTTTGATCCTAAGTCTTGTTGAAATACTACACATCTAGAGTTCCATTCCCTCAGTCAGAACCTGGCTTGGAATACTTCGCCTAAGTTTCACTTTCTCCATAATGTCCTCCTCTGACTCACTCAACTCATGTTGACCTCCTCTACCTCTGAATGGTGGTCACCATATCATCCACATTGGCACCACTTTTCATTGCTAGTTATTGAACTATCTTCTGTGTGACAGTCTTATTTCTCTACTAGATCAAGGGCAAGAAGACTGTGAAGAATGACAAGATTTAAAGGTCATTTACTCCAGCCCCTTTATTTTCATTTTTAAGCTATGATTTCTATTTTCAGCTATAATCTTTTATTTTTAAAATTGTATTTTTAATTATTTATCATTTATTTTTTTCTACTTCCTATCTACCACTCACTTTTTTCTATGAATAGCTTTATTTCTCCCTCCAGTTACATGTAAAACAAATTTTTTTAACATTAAAAAACATTTTTTGAATTCCAAAATTTCTCCCTCCTTTTTTTCTCTTCCCCCCTCCCTGAGATGGTAAGCCATTTGATATAGATTATATACATGCTACTAACCAGTTTTAGAAAAAGAAATAAAAACAAATGCCTTGTAACAAGTAAATATAATTAAGCAAAGCAAATCCTATAACTCTCATTTCCCAAAATGTGACTAACTCTGAATATTTAATTACCTTTCTGTCAAGAGATAGGTAACATTCTTCATCATCGGTGGTCTCTAACCTCACTGATAGTTCTTCAAGTTTTTCAAAATTCTTCATTTTTATATTTATATTATAGTGCAAATCATTCTCATTCTGTTCTCTTCTCTTTACATGAGTTCATCCAAATCTTCCCAGGTTTCTCTGAAATGAACTCTTGTCATTTTTAGTCCAATGGTATTCCATTACATTATTATACTATAACTTTTTCAGCCATTCCCAACTTGAAGAACACTCCCTCAGTATCCAGTTAAATATTTTTGTTCTATAGGAAGGACTTCATCATCTTTCTTTGATCTGGCCTTGGTGTGGCATTTCTGGGGCTAAGAGTATGCAGCCCAGCAACTTTTTTCACCCCTTCATCTTGTAGATGGAAAAGCTAACACCCAGGCAGAAAGTGGCTTGCTGAAGGCCATACAGGTAATAAATGACACATCAGAGATGTGCTCTCCTTTCATCTCCCCCCAAGTGTCTTGCCCAGTACTACTCACAACTGGTTCACAGGAGAACTTTTACTTTCCTCTGTCTCCTTAAGAACAACCATCTCTGGATTTGTTAGGGGCTCATTATCTAGCTTATAAATTATTCAGCCTCTCTGTCTAACTGGATTCTCCTTTTGCTGTCTAACTTCACTCCCTTTGAGCAACTATTCATTTTAGAGATAGAACCAATAAAGAGAGGGAGTGAAATGCAAGTCAATCTGTTAAAAAGTTTTTCAGGTAGAGAGTTGACACTATTGTCTGAGATGACATTTCTGGATCATCTGTGGATTTCAACTTTCCACTTCCAATTCCATGGAGAATTAAGAGTTGGCAGTATTTCTCAACAATCCCCTTGAACAAAGTGGATAACGTTTAATATTAAGTTTGGGTCACAACTTTAGCACAGTCAGCTAGGCAGAACTGGCCTCTAACCTGTGAATGGCTGGAGCTGAACAGAGCAGGACAGAGACAAGAGAGTCAGGGATCGAATAGAAATTTAATTTCAAAGTGAGGGAAATGGATCAGAGGCAAGGATACACGTGTTGGGGCCTTGCCCCTAGTGGGGGGACCCTCTTTAGTGTGGCTGAGTATTGATTTATGTATTTGTGGCAAACAGTGTAGTGCAACAACCATGCATCCCAACAGTAACAGTGAGACAAGGTTGTCTAGTGATAAAAAGTCCGTCCGTGTCTTCAAGTTCATGCTCATGTCAGTGCTTTATGTCTTGGCCTGTTGGTGCTTGCCCAAGCTCGGGGATCATCAGTTTCATGTGAACACAAAGAATTGTAGTGCAAAGCTCAAGGCAAAGTTTGCTTGCTGGAACTTGGCTCTGGAAAACAGTGTCTCCTAATATCTTGACATTTCCCCCTTTTGGCCAAGGGAGGGAGGTCTGAAAGAACCCATGCTTTTCTGGCCAATAAAGGACAGACAGCTATAAGCCAAGATGCCACCAGAGGCCAGTTGGGCCAGGACAAGATGTTGTCCAAGGACTTAGTTCCCTGAGGGGACCTATAGGGAAAGTATGTCCCAGGTATTGCTAGCCATTGTTTGCTTTCAAGCAGAAAAGAGAGGGGGGCCAAGAATGATTATAGAGGGAGAAAATGCTGACACAGGCTTGAAAAAGGGCCCTTGTAACTGAGCACATAACAAAAGGGAAGAGGAAAAAAGTAGGATAGTATATTCAACTCTTGTCCAGAATATCTATTTCTTCTGGATGTCAGCTGCTTCTGGGTCTGTACTAGAAGAACTTTGAGGTCCCTGCAGGGTACTGCCATCTATTCAGGTATAGAGGCTTCCTTCAGATGATCCAGGAGTCCATACCCACAAGTCTGGCATCTATAGGAGTAGTCAAAAGGACTTGGTAAGGGCCCCTATCTTGAGATGTACAATTGTGAGAAAACTTCTTTCATCAGTCTTTGGATCTGAGTTTCTGGTCAGTATCTTTGGTTAAAGATCTCTAAACAGCACATAGAGATGGTCTGATTTCCCAGCCACACACGGCTAGTTTCAAACAATGCATTAAGGTTTTCTCAGAGTTCTCTTAATTGTATAATTATAAGTTAGGTCACATTAATGTCATGTTACAGATCAAACTACTTAGAGGACTCACAATGGACTAGTTATGAGAAGGGAGATTTATATGTCACCAAGGTAACCAAGAAAACTTAAACACAAACCATGGAAAGCAATACATTCATTATCATCAGTGTTAACTAACATCAAGTCTCTTTGTATCCTAGTAACCCATTCTCAATATACATTTAACCAGCACATTTTGAGTCCCAGATGTCTCATGTAGTTATCTGATCCCTAGATATCTTTTCTTGGACAACAGATTCTATTCTCAGGACAATTCTAAAGTGGGCTCTGCTTCTCTGGTTCCAAATCTAGAGGTTCCCAGATAATTCTGACTTAATATAATTTAGTGTGATCATTTAAATTTGATTCTTCAATCTTGAAACTTCAGAGAATTTTAGTTTATATACCATTTTACTGTTCCTATCCAAAATTTATGAAAATCCAACCGTAAAATGAGCTCTTCTGACTTTTAAAATTATCACTTTGTTTATCATTATCTATACAATTTGTGTGTCTGGATAATCCAATTTTGAGAACTTATTACTAAAACATGTAGTTACAGGGTGTTAAAAGCAAGACCCTTTTTTTCCTTTTTTTCTTTCTCTTTTCAGAAGGGAAATAACACAATAAGGAAACAGAGTCAGGAGCATTCTACATAGGCCCTACCAAAGTCATCCCCAAAATCTTTCCCAGGCACAGACATCCACCTTTAGCAGTTCCCAGACTGTAGCATGTGCCATTTTCTACTACTGACTTCATGAACTTCAGACAACTGTCCCTGTAATCAAAGCTCAAAACCATAGTAAATTACAGTTCCAAGAGTTTTTACCTTAAATAGCAAAATTTCACTAACTTGATCAAAACCACCCAGATTCTGGGGCTTCCCACACAGCAAATACCTAATAGTTCACTCATCATCAATATGTTGAAGCTATATCTTTAAACTACCATATACACTTTCAAAATAGCCAAGAATTTTAAATGAAAATTTGCCTTATAACAAAACATACTTCATTAAATATTTAACAGTTTTCTAATATCTATTTTTTATCACATCCTTTTAAAAGTCGAATTCATGTGCAACAGAATCCACTTTAGTGTGGCTGAACCTTGATTTATGTGCTTGAGGATAGACAAAGAGTCAAACAGTGTAGTGTAGCAACAGTGCTGAGACATAACAGCAACAGTGAAGCAAGGTTGTCTAGTGACAAAAAGTCATTCACAGCAGGGCTTCACGTCTGGGCCTGTTGGTGCTTCCCTGAGCTCAGGGAACGTCAGTTCATCCAGAGGCTGAGCGTAAAGGATTGCTGTTATGCCAAGCTCAGGGCACAGCTTGCTTGCTGAGCCTGAACTCTGGAAATCATCAAGTCTGTCCTAATATCTTGACAGCACTTAATGAAGGGGTAGGGGGTGGGAACCTCATTTGGTGATGCTTGGGCTCCAGCTTCAAGTTCCTCCCTCACTCAGTTAATGATATTTATGTACTTCAAAACTATCTCCTAAGCTACATTAATACAAAATTTATGCATTTAGCTCTGGTTTAGACATAATAAAAAGCTTTATATTATACTCAATGCAGATTCAAACAACCTTCTACCAAAAGTATTCAACCAGTCAAAAAGTCCCTTAACTTTTCCAACGTATAGCTTGTAAAGTCTCTCAAGAGTAGGGATCAGGTCTGATTCTTTGGATCCTCAGCATTTGCCTAGCTCAGACTTTTATATACAGCAATCAAATGGCCATGACAAAGCCAATCATTGTTATGAACCATCCTAGAAGAGCCCCTGCTCTGAGATCCTTCAGCAGAGTTTCCAAAGCAGAGACTGAAGGAGCAGATCCTAGGCTAGCTAATCAATTGATGGTATGTGCCAGGCAAAAGTGGAGCAGTTCTTGACCATCCTGTTTAGAGGGTCAGCATTTGCAAAGTCTAAAAGTGAAGAGGAGAGAGGAAGATTATCTGGAGATCTGGATCCTAATGCTTTAAGGAGGCAGCTTTGCTTTTTTAAGATAATGCCATTTTCCAAGTGAGGGGTCTAAGTAAGGAAGAGGACAGAATGAATTCTGAGTCCCTGACAGCAAGACTCCCCAAATGCAATGTGAAAGAAAGGAAGGAAACAAACACTGATTAAGCACCTGCTGTGTGCCAAGCACAGTGCTAAGCAGTTTACAAATATTATCTCATCTGATTCTCACAACAACCTCAAGAGGCGAATGCTGTAGTTTTTCCCATTTTAAAGTTGAGGAAGCTGAGGCAAACAAGAGGTTAAAGGACTTGCCCAGAGGGCAGCTAGGCGGTGCACTAGATAGAGCACCAGGCCAAATCTAGCCTCAGACACTTATTGGCTGTGTGACCCTGGATGAGTCACTTAACCTTGTTTGCCTCAATTTCCTCATCTGTAAAATGAGCTGGAGAAGGAAATGCCAAGCCATTCCAGTTATCTTTGCCAAGAAGTCAAACACAACTGAACAACAAAATGATTTGCCCAGAGTCACGTAGCAAAGAAATGTCTAAGGCTGAATGTGAACTCAAATCTCCCTGACTCCAGGCCCAATGCTCTAGCCACTGTATCATTAGGCTGTTCCCTATTTTGATACATTTGCCAACGCCATTGCCATCCCTTTCTAAAGTGGACTTCCTTCTCATCTCTCCTGTTCACAATCCTTATCTTACCTGAGGTTTAGTTCAGGTGCTACCTCCCACAAAAGAGTTCTTCTTCATTGCCACTGCTAGTGCTTTCCTTCCCCCAGATGGCTCATATTTAATTTGTAAACAAACAGTAGCATTCCCTGGGAGATAACTGGCTTTGGAGCTGATAAGATCTGGGTTTAAGTCCTGACTCTCACACATTGGTTGTGTGACAATGGGTAACTCACTTAACTTCTTAGTGCTTTATGACTCTCTAGATGATAAATGGCAAAAGAAAAAAAAAATTCTACCTACCTAAGTTGCCAGAAAGAATATCCTCATCAGGGAGTTCTCTACACCAATAAACGACAGGTCAAGTTTCCATCCCTTTTTTGTGTGTGTTTACTTTTCTGTGTTAACAAGTCTTCTCCCAACAGAATGTAAGTTCTGTGAGGGTAAGAAGTTTTTTCTCTTTGTATATACTCAAGGCCTGAGACAGTACTTTGCACAGAGTAAATGATGAATATATGCTCATTGAATAAATGAATGAAAAGCTGGTAAATCACAGTGCTGTTTGATATTAGATTGTGATCACCACATTTATATCTTCAATAATCAGATACCTAATAAATTGCTAAGATGACAAATTCTCTCAGGAGTTTTTAGTTGAATATTTCAGAAGGCAGGTGGATTAGAAGAACACATTTTTATAATCTTGTTATAGAATTTTAAGTTTACAGAGTCCGTTATACATGTATCTTTGCAACAAACGTATAAGAGTACTGTTATCTCCATTTCACAGATGAGGAAACAGATTCAGAGAGGTTATGTGGTTTGCCCATGGTCACGTGACCATCAAGTGTTGGAGGCAAGAACAAAATGATGTGACAGATGTGACAATGTTTGAAAAGAAGGGGACGAGCATTTGTTCAATGCCTACAACGTGCCAGACGCTGTGCTAATAACATTATAAATATTATCCCTTTTGATCCTTATGACAACCAGGGAAGAGGGTTGCTTTTAGGATCTCCGTCTTACAGCTGAGGAAACTGAGGCAGAATTAAGTGCCTTGTTCAGGATTACACAGCTAGTAAATGTCTGAGGCTAGATCCAAACTAAATGTGTTCCAGACTCCAGGCCAAGCGCTCTAACCTCTACGTCACCAGCCACCGATTTTACAGCTTTGACAATCGGAAAGTGTTGTACAAACAGAAAAGACTTCTTTGGACTTTAGTAATGAGTATGATTTAGATATCATAGTCTTCCCCAGTTACACACTTCCCATGTAAGGCAGTGGGGCTTCATATTGGGGCCCCACATTGGGACAGAAAACAATTAGTAACTGTAGGTTACTTCAGCTAACACTGTCATTTGCAGTGCTGTATATGTTGGGACATTCTATCTGTTTTGGGGTCTGAGGTTAAGTGTACTCTCCTGCTAAATGTTCCCCTTTCATATCATCCTCCTCATCACCATGTCTCTGCTCTGAGTTTGGCTCTGTATGCCCAAAGAAGGTCCCTAGGCTGAAGCAGAACCATAAGCTATAAGGCAAAGTAAATGTAATAGAATCAAGGCAGTGGGAGGGAGTCAAGTTGTTAATAGCAGGTAAAAGGATGTGGTGATGGAATGAGTTCAATCACATCAATTTTTTAAAAATTATTAAATACTTATCATTTGCAAAGTGCTGTGATAGGCTCGGTGAATATAAAGATGAAAAAACAGCAGGGTCCCTGCCCTCAAGGTACCTGCAATCTAATAGAAGGTCATTACCCTTGCCATGATCTCCATAGGATGGAAGGGATTTATCAGTAGTCTGGGACAATAAGAGCTGATCTTGATATAGAAGTTGAGGTTTTACAAGGCCTCATTACACATATATTATTTTATTTGATCTTTTTAACACACATGTAAGAGTATTGTTATCTCCATTTTACACATGAAGAAACAAAATCGGAGATGTTATATATTTTCCCATCATGGTCACATGGCTAGCAAGATGTATCCTAGACATCCAAGATGTATCCTAGGCTAGCAAGATGTATCCTAGGCATCCAAGATGTATCCTAGGCTAGCAAGATGTATCCTAGACATCCAAAATGTATGCTAGGCTAGGAAGATGTATCCTGACTCCAAGTTCGGCACTAGAATCACTGAACTAGAAATAACTAGTTCAATTTCCTCTTTTCAAAGATGAGGAAACTGATGCTCACACAGGAAAAATGAAGTGACTCATCTGAGGCTGCACAGCTAGTTTAGCAGCAGGGCAGTGAGTCAAAATTCCTACTCCTACTATATCACACTGCTCTTGTTAAATGACGTAAATAGCCCTTTGGAGAAAGATTGGATTTCAAACTATATTTATAAACTATTATTCAAGGGAGACCTTTCCCCCATGACTTGCTTTTATGCTGCTTCATTTTGGTAAAGTGGACCGAGCACTGGGCTATATGACTCCTTAGATTAGTCATGTTGTGCTGAATAAATTGATTAACCAGTAAGGTGTCTCCATATGTCAGATGGGATGGGGGTATGGATCAGTTAGTGTCTAAGTTCCCTGACTGCTCAGACATTATTTGGGGATATTGTTGCCTCAAATTTTCCAAGTAGATGACTACATTTTGGCATTTTAAGGTAATGCTTTGGTCAAAGTTTTTATTTCTCTTCCATCCCACCTCAGAGGCTAATATCTGATAATGTCTCCACATTTCTATTTGGAAAAGGAAATGTGGCTGCCATTAGTCCGGCATAATTGAAGTGAATTGTTTTTAATCTTTGGGAAATGAAAATTTTCAATGAGCATGATGTTACTTTAAATAGCAGGTGCTCCTAGTCATCACTTTCCTTTTTCCTCTTCTTCATCATCATCATCATCATCATCATCATCATACATTTTAATGCAGAAGTGCCCCTAGGCCTCTTGTGGCCACAATAACAGCATATTAAAGAGATAACTAGAAAAGGGCAATTTGCTCAAGAGAGTCCATAATACGAAAGGAAACAAATATAATCCAAACCTCCCTGTGGTACCCAGAGTGACATCATTTGGCAAACCCTCAAAAAAACAAAAACAACCCAACAGCCTATAATAAGCCTTTAAACTTAAACTTTAAACAGGAAATAGGGTTTCATGACTTAGGGACAACAACACAGAATTTGTTATTGGGAGATGTGCTTTGAATTCCAGCTCTGCTTTCTCATTACCTCTAGAGACCTAGAAAAGTCACTTTGGACTTCAAAAAGACCTCCTTCATCTGTGAAACGAAGGGATTGCGTTAGAGTGAAGCTGTCCAATTTACTGCCAGGAAAGCTCCAGAGGGCAGCCCAAACCAGATTAAAATGTAATTAGTAAATGTTTAACAAAATAAATAAAAATGTAGTAAAACAGATATTGAAAATTTGTGGTTTTCTAAGGATAGCCTGCAGTTATTCATTTCTATTTAACTTTGATGTCACTGACTAAATGATCTCTGAGTTTGTTTCCAATTCTGAATTCCAGACTCCTCCAAGATGGGGAATGAGAATAATTGGAGGCTGAGATCTGGGTTCAAATTCTACTTCAAACCCTTCCTGAGTTAGCTAGATGATGCAGTGGATAGGGTGGTAAGCCTAGAATCAAGAAAACCTGAGTTCAAATCTGGCCTCAGACACTTGCCAACTGTGAGTCTATGGGTGAGACATTTTAACTTCTGTTTACCTCAGTTTCCTCAGCTGTAAAATGTACCTTGCAGGTTCGTTGTGAAGATGATATTTTATGTATAAAGCGCTTATCACAGTGTGAAGCACGTAGTAGGTGCTAAATAAATGCTTATTTCCTTACCTTTCTAGTTCTAGTTGACTCTCCCTTTTTTAAAAAATCCTCTCTGGGCTTTAATTTCCTCTCTATAAAATGAGGCAGTTGGACTCAAGGACCTCTAAGGATCCTTCTGATTATACATTTATTTTCTTATGGGTCACAATGCTGGAACATGACAATGTTTTTGCATGGAATTTGAATTTGGGTATTCAGCTGAACCTTTTTGCAGAGTTTGGCCTAAGTAGTTAGATCGAGAGTACATGCAAATGACTGAGCTGGCTCCTAGTCGAAGACTTCTGAGTCCAGAGGCCAACGTGTGTGGAGGAGGATGGGGTGAGCAGTTCTTCCCATGCTAAGAAAACAACCCAGAACAGTATAAACCTATTTCCAAAAGGCCAATGTTAACTCGCCCACTGGCTGCTTTCCTCCACCATGAACAACAGAGCCAGCCAAAAGAAGAGGAGCCTGTTGGCACCAAGGATTTGGTTACCAGACCTGACCAAGGTCTGTGACAATACTTTTCAAGTGGTGGCTCATAGGGCTTGAAAAACAAAACAAAACAAAAAACTCCCACCATCAGTAGCAAATATCTTAAGTCACTTCAAGGTGATTTCCTATGAAAAGAAAAGATTCCATTTAACTTTTAAGAGAGTTCTGGGAGTTCAGTTATGAGGATGCAACTATAACAGCTTGACCCAGTGGAAAGGGTACTAAATTTGGAGGCACTTGCTACATGTGTGACTTTGAATAACTAAATTGAATTGCCAATTTGGGTCTCAGTTTCCTCATCTGTAAGATGGGGGAGGGTGCTGTTCTCTGTTCTCTGTTTCAACTTTAAGCCTAGGATTCTATGATGCTGTAAAAACATGATTTAGTGCCCAAAGTATAAGTGGTAAAATATCATATAAGATGTTTTATAACTAATTATTTAGGCTTTTGTGCTTTGGTTGGTTTAAAGGCTTAACATCTTTTATTTCTCTTACTCAGTGGAAAATTATTAGTCAAGTCATAGAAAAAGGAGTACAAAGTTTTTAAAATGGCACAATATCTCTCTAGATTTACTGTTGCTCCAGATATTTCAGAGATCAGAGCTTGTCTGTTAAGACTGCACTGAACCAGATGACACAGACGTCCTTATCAGTCACTTGGAGTATAAACTTTGTTGTTCAGCTATTTCAGTAGT
Organism: Notamacropus eugenii; assembly: GCF_028372415.1. Classification (NCBI taxonomy): domain Eukaryota; kingdom Metazoa; phylum Chordata; class Mammalia; order Diprotodontia; family Macropodidae; genus Notamacropus; species Notamacropus eugenii. Next base: position 430,946,211 of record NC_092875.1, on the reverse strand, counting down.
ACCTGACTCTTCTATTTGGGGTTTTCTTGGCAAAGATACTGGAGTAGTTTGCTATTTCCTTCTTCAGCTCATTTTATAGATGAGGAAACAGAGTTAAGTGATTTGCCCAGGGTCATGTAGCCAATAAGTGTCTGAGGCTGGATTTGAACTCGTTTTCTTGACTCCACACCTGGTAATCTATCCACTGTGCCACCAAGCTTCTTACACAAGCTTATAGGACTATAGATTAGAGCTGAAAATATCTTACAGGTTATGTAATCCTTCCCTCCTTGTTTTATAGATGAGGAAATAAAGGTCTAGAGAAGATAGAGGACTTGACCAAATTCACACAGGCAATAAATGTTATACCAAGATTTGAACCAAAGTCTTCTGATTTCAGATCCAGAAGGCTTTCCAATGTGCTCCTCTTCATCACTTCATCTAAATTAGTGACACTGGAAAATCATGGCCAATTAGAAACATTAGAGGCTATAGCCCAAATACCACCTGTCATTTGTCAGATGAAGAAATGAACCATAGGAGAGGTCTATGGCACTTTTGTGCTTGAGCTGGTATTAGAACTCACATCTCTTGATTCCTGGTCCCTAGGACTCTTTGCACCATGCAAAACTGGCTCACAATGGTTGTTGTCCTTCATCTTCGAAGAGGACCAAAATGACATCACCATGATAAAGTGAAATTTCAGTGTGTCCGACTGTGACTGATCAGACCAATATAAGCTCGGAATGTTCTACCACAGGTTGGGCACAGGTAGTCCATGTGAATATTTGGGGTGGATACTCCAAATTTGCGCATCCTGCATTTACTTTGTGCTGTCTCAATTCTGCTTTGCTCAAAGAGCACAGCACCCTTTCTTATGTGGGTATGCCATGCTAAGCGGTCCTGTGCCAGTGTCTCACATGTGGCACAGTCAAATCCAAAGTTCTTGAGAGAGACCTTGAGAGCGTCTTTGTATCATTTCTTCTGGCCACTATGTGATCACCTACCCTATGTGAGTTCTCTATAAAATAATCTTTTTGGCAAGTGTACATTATACATTCAAACAACATGGCCGGTCCATTGGAGTTGCGCTCTCTGAAGCATGGTTTGAATACTTGGCAGTTCAGCTCAAGCAAGGACTTCAGTGTCTGGTACCTTATTCTGCCAGGTGATCCTCAGAATCTTCCTAAGACAGTTCAAATGGAAGCGATTCAGTTTCCTGGCATGGCGCTGGTAGACTGTCCATGTTTCACAAGCATATAACAATGACATCAGCACAGTAGCTCTGTAGACCTTCAGTCTGGTAGCCAGTCTAATACCTCTTCTCTTCCAAACTTTTCTTTGGAGCCTCCCAAACACTGAGCTAGCTCTGGCAATGAGTGTATCGACCTCATTGTCAATGTGTACATCCCTGGAAAGTACACTAACAAGGTAAGTAAACTTATCCACAACATTCAAAACTTCTCCATTTGTTGTAACTGATGGCTCCATGTAAGGATGGTGTGGTGGTATCTAATGTAACACCTGTGCTTTCTTGGTGTTAATTATTAGGCCAAAATTAGCACAGGCAGAAGAGAATTGATCCATACTTTGTTGCATCTCAGCTTCAGAGGCTGCATTGAGTGCACAATCACCTGCAAACAGAAAATCATGCACCAATACTCCCTCCACTTTGGTCTTGACTTGTAGACTTTTCAAATTGAAGAATTGATGTCAACAAATTAGAGCTCTTCTCTGAGCGTGAACAGTTTGTTGCTAACTCGGAGAGAAAGTTGAGCCAACACACAGTTGGCAACAGTGGAGCACAAAAGGAGTGGGCAGCTTTCAGAGATCTGGTGTACAGCACTGCATTTGCTCATCTGGATCAGAACACTTGCAAACACCAAAACTGGTTTGATGAAAATGATGGGGAAATTCAGAAGCTGCTAAACGAAAAATGAGAACTCCACAGGATTTATCAGCAGTATGGTTCATCCATCTCTAAGAAGGCAGCATTTAATTCCATCAAAAGCAAAGTACAAGCAAAACTCAGAGAGATGCAGTATTCTTGACTTAGTAAGAAGGCAGATGAAATTCAGTTTTATGCTGATAATAACAATCCAAAGAAGCTGCAGCATGCACAGTGGGCACACCCCAGTAAACCATTTTGGCTGACGGGTTAAACCAGGTTGAGGATAACCAAGGTTTCTCAAATCCATTGGTGAGTTAGGGGGTGTCTATCCCAAGCATGTGAAGACTTCCTCTGGTAGAATGGGCAGATGAGAACAATTTGTTCCAATGGCCATGAAGGCAGATGAAGCAGGTAATGAGGAACACTTAGAGCTTGGTTAGACACTGAAGATACCAAGGTCATCCATTGCATCCTAAGCCATTGCCAGCTGCCTTGACTCTGTCCTGCCACTGGACTATGATGACTCTGGAGTAGAGAGTGAAGCTGATGACTTTGTGCAACACTGCCTCACTTAAATCCAATTCACACATGAATCAAAGACATTACTCATACCATTTCACTATTATGCCTGAAAGTCCTGTGATGACCAGCAAGTGATGAAGCAACAGGTGCGGATACAGTGGGAGCTGTAGTCACAACCCAATACACAGGCAGCCCAGGTCATAGGGTCGTTTTTCACTGGAAGCAGCAGTGAGACTCGGCAGCTCCTAAGTCTGAGCAGCCTTTTAATGATCACGCTGCTCACCTCCTGGTGTAAGGAAGGGGGTTAGAAAAGGTGCCCTAAATGTTGTCTGCTTACCCAACCCTGGCCTGATTATTGCAGCAGATGGGGAATCCCACTATGTGGTTGAAGCACAAAAAAATGTACAAAATGTACGAAAACATCTGCAAAGATGATTCCACTCACCTTTGGCACGTGGAACGTGTGTACACTAATAGACAACACAAAATCCAGTAGACCTGAAAGAAGAACTGCTCTTGTTGCAAGAGAACTTAACAGGCATTGCATCCAAATTGAAGCCCTGAGTGAAACAAGGTTGGCAAATGAAGGCCAGTTTACTGAAGTTGGAGCTGACCTTTTTCTGGAGTGGGCACAGGCCTTTAAGCTGGTGTGAGTTTTGCAATCAAAACTAATCAGCAAGCTGGTATGCCTGCCAAAAGGAGTGAATGACAGGCTCATGACAATGCGATTGCCACTCACAGGAAAACACCATGCCACCATCATCAGTACCTATGTTCCCACTGTAACAAACCCTGATGAAGTCAAAGAAAAATTTTATGAAGACCTAGAGACCCTTATTGTCAATGTGCCAAAAGAGGACAAGCTTATGATTCTGGGCCACTTTAATGCTAGAATAGACTCAGACTACCAGACTTGGCCTAGGGAGGAATGGAGTTGGAAACAGCAACAGTAATGGTCATTTACTGCTGAAGACTTGTGCATCACATGACTTCCTCATCACCAACACTGTCTTCCATTTACCTAAATGCAATAAAACTTCATGGATGCACCTTTGCAGCAAACATTGGCATCTAATAGACTATGTGATCGTAAGGAGAAGAGACAGGCAAAATGTGAAAGTGACAAAGGCAATGTGTAGTACCGAGTGCTGGACTGATCATAGACTTATCCTTTCCAAACTAAATATTTGCATTCATCAAAAGTGCCGCCCCCAAGACAAGTGTCTGAGGTCAGATCTGACTCCAGACCCAGTACTCTATCCACTGTGCACTTAGCTGACACAATACCATGTTAAATGTAGAATCACTTTAGGAAAAGATTGAATTTTCATGGGAGGCTGTTCTAATAACCATCACGTATTTCCTCCAGATTGTATTGTGATCCAGTTTTGTATAGTACAAAGGGTGTATTTGGGATGTAAGGTGTGTTCAGGGAAGACCAGTACCATTGGTGTGATGGCTGCCAAGCCCTTTTTGGGGCTCTTTCCACCTTTGGTGTCCACCTGTTCCACCTAACTTTCACTTGTGGCTCCTCAGACACTTAATAGCTATGTGACTGTGGGCAAGTTAATTCACCCTGTTTGCCTTGGTTTCCTCATTTTGTAAAATTTTTCTCAATTATAAAATTTTCCTCAATTGTAAAATTTGCTGAAGAGTTTGGCAATCTCCAATTGTTGTTCCTTTTCTAGAAGGAACATCATGGGGTGATGTCTTGACTCTTGTGTGAGCTGGATTTAAGTGAGGCAGAGTTGCGCAAAGTCCTCAGCCTCATTCTCTCAGAGGCATTCCAGTCCAGTGACAAGACTAAAGTCAAGATGACTGGTGAGGGCCTGGGATGCAGTGGATGACCTTGGTCTGACCAAATTTGAAGCAGTCCACAGCATCTGCTTCAGCCAACTTCATGGCTGTTGGAACAAATTGTTCTCATCTGCCCATACTGCCAGGGGAAGTTTTGCATGCTTAGGGAAGATACCCCCTCCAATTCATGGAAGGGTTTGTGGCCTGTCAGTTAACCTCAACCTGGGTTAGCCTGTCTGCCAAGACAATTTACCAGGGTGTGACTGCTGTGTGTGCTACAGCTTCTTGGAGCCACAGGTGAAAGGTGAGTGCTAAGTAGACACCAAAGGTGGATAAGCAGCTCTGAAAAAGACTCAGCAATCCCTCACACTAGAGATGCTAGCCCTCCTTGAACATCCTATATGCTCCCAGTATCTTTGCCAAGAACACCTCAGATGAAGTCATGAAAAGTTGAACATGACTAAAAAGAACACTGAATAACTTCTAGCTCCTTGTTGCAGCCGAAAAAAAAAGTGTTGTTATGCTGCCTGATATCTTTGCCAAGTATACCCTAAAAGGGGTCATGAAGAGTCAGGCATAAGTGAAAACAACTGAACAACAAAAGATGAGATGGAATTAGGACTAGCTTGAATTCTGGAGTTTGGGGGCCTCATTCTTATTACTCTACTAGATGAGTCATTTAACCATACAAAGAAGCAGCCAGGGAGTTCCATAGACAGCTAGTAGATAGAGCACTGGACACAGGAAGGCCTGAGTTCAAATTTGACCTCTGATACTTTTTGGTTGTATAACCCAAGGCAAGTCATTTAACCCCTGTCTGCCTCATTTTCCTTCTATGTAAAATGGGGATAATAATACCATCTACCTCTCAGAGTTGTTGTGAGGATCAAATGAGATATTTGTAAAGTACTTTGCAAGCCTTAAAATAATATAAAAATATTAGCCATTATAATTATTGTTATTGTTACCTGTTGGACAAGTAGTTGAGCTAGGTAGTTTCTAAAATTCCATTTAAACATATATATCTATATCTATCTTTTTTCTTTTTAAAGTCTGATTTAATCTACAGTTTTTCACTTCCCATAATGTTGTTGTTAACAAAAATTAAAGTGGGAAACTATTTGTTTAAAAAAAATACCAGTTGGGAATCTATTGATCTATCTATCTTCTCTCTCTCTCTCTCTCTCTCTCTCTCTCTTTCTCTCTCTCTCTTTCTCTCTCTAATTTATTTATTCTCCAATGAAAAAATGAAGGATGTCTGTACAAAAAAGTATGTGTCCTTTCTTGGTAAGATCAGGTTCCTAAGCTGAAGAAGGACACATTAGCTGCTCCTCCAGAGGTCTGAGATTCCCACATGCAGCACTTTTACATGAGTGCTTGTGTTCTCAATCCTAAGTGTATGATGCCACTGGGAAGATGGGTAGCAACATTCTGAATGGGAATGTGGACATACTGAGATCTTACAGCGAATGCCGCTCTGTCACATCTCCTAGGGAGCATTTCCACGGGCGATATTGCAAAGCTTCAGATACAGCAGGTTTGTTACTCCATTTATTTCTCTGTGTGCAGTCTTGGGACATAATTGAAATTCACTGCCATCCCATTAGTTCCTTCTTCTATGAATATCAACTTCTTTCAAAAGCTTTTCATTCTCTAACTTGTGTTTAAGAATAATTCCACGGGATTATGCAGAGTTCTTCACAAAGGACAAAAACACTTTAAAATGTGACCTCTTTTTTGTTGGATTATTATCTCTCTATGGCATTTAAAATTTTGGAAAGTGACTTGCCATTTTTATTCAATTAAATACACCCAAAAGGTGCATATAGAGTAGTAATCCCATTTCTCAAATGAATAAATTGAGGCTTTTGAGATATACCAGGACTTCAATTAGAACTTGCATTCCCTAAAAATCTTATATCAAACTGCTGCCTCTTATCTATTCCCCTGTGGTAGTAAACATCTCTTTAACAGAAAGGCCTCATTTTTATGGGACTACCGGCATTAGGATAATGAAATGGATTTGATAAGTTTCCTTAAATAGCTTACATTCATATTTACAAAAGGCACCCCTCTCAACATTCCTGTAAGCTGCGTGGTGCAAGTATGATCATCCCAATTTTGTAGATGAAAAAAAGAAGGCAATACAACTTTGCACCTTTAGTCCATCTTTGAAAAAAACGCTTCGATGTGCTTCTAATGTATTCGAACTTTTTGCAAATTGGCTAAAGCCTAAGTGTTTCCCCAGGTGTGTTATTTGTTGACCACTTTCTTAATGCAGAGCATCACATTACAACAGCAAGAGCCTATTTAGGATCACCATCTCATAGACTTATATCTGAAAAGACCTTTGGAGTTTCTTTCCACCCCCTTCAATTTGGCAGCTGATGAAAGAGAACTCAATTAGATTAGCCTAAGGTCACATAAGTAGTGAGTAGCAAGGAGGTGTTTGAACCCATATGGTCAGACTCCTGTTGGGCCATCGCTCATCATCTTGACTTATGTCTTGTCACTGAACTCATGACTCAGGAGGACAGAGTGAAGATGATGACAGTAAAGCTCTGCCTCACTTAAATCCGATACGTTCACAAATCAAGACATGTCTTTCATGATGTCCTTGGTCCTCTTGGAGGACAAAGGACAACACTCCTAGTGGCAGTGAGGTGGCACTCTAGTGCATAGAGTACCAGGACTGGACCCAGGAAGACTCATCTTCATGAGTTCAAATTTGGCCTCAGACACTTACTAACTTTGTGACCCTGGGCAAGTCACTCAGTCCTGTTTGCCCCAGTTTCCTTGTCTGTAAAATGCGTTGGAGAAGGAAATGGCAAAACTTTTAAGTATCTTTGACCCAGAAAACTCCAAAAGGAGTCACAATGGGTTGGATATGACTGAACTGACTGAACGACAACAACAAATTCCGATTACAAATCACTACATGAAGTTCTATCTCCACAAACAATACAGGCCTTGGAATGTTTCTTTTAACAGACTACATGAGATCAAGACACCTCAGAACTACCTTACTGGGCCACTTAACTTTATAAGACCTGAGGTGTTACTGGTGAGAGATATTGTACCCATAGTTAGAGCTTACTAGAATTTGGGAGAATTGACTCCTCAGTTGTAAGAGGCTCAGCTCTGTGTGAGGACAAAGTTTCTTTGCAAGTGAATCAGCCATCACCAGTTCCCAACCCCTAATCTTTCTACAGTCACAGGGAGATGAGACAATGAACAATATGGCCAATATTCCAATTTTTCTTTTCTATCCAACATATGATTTGAGTGAACATTACTGAGCCATAAAGATTAATCAGGATTACTTACTGCTGAAGTGACTCTTTGAGAATCTCTACAACCCTTCCACAGTAAACTGATACTGGATCTCTATGCTTCCAGGGACTATATCAACAATCCTAGTTGAATGGAGAGAAATGGGCAACCCTAGGTTTCTTAGGACTGTGGAAATTATAATATAAACATATTTTCCCCACTTTTGCCAGGTCTTCAGCTTTTTCCCCTTTCAGCTTTTAGAGATTCCAAGGTAAGATATGGATTTGCCAATAGCAACAATTCCATTCGTGGAAGAGAGGGTCAGAAGCATAAATCTAGGGCTGATCTGGAAGACTGGATTCAAAAATATAATAACATGATTGTGATAATTTACAGTAAGATGAAATGGAAAAAAACAACAACAATGGATTTGGTATCAGAGGAAGTGATTTTTGAATTCCAGCTCTGCTGCTTATTTTACTACCTGTGTGATCCTGAGTACATTTTCTATCTTCTCTGGGCTGCAGTTTCCTCATCAATAAAATGGGAGTGTTATATTAGATGACCTTGAAATCCCCTGCCATTTCTAAATCTATGATCCATAGTGATATAATACAAAGGATTTTTCTGTTTTCAAATCATATAATTTCCTTTCTGCTTTGACATTCCATAGAAAGTTTATTTTCTCTTTAGGCTGAAAGAAAAAAAAATTAACATTACAAATGGGTAAAAGAAAATCACATTTCTTGCAACCCAAATATTAAATAAAAATAGTGATAAGAAAAGTGGGTTTTTCAACATATGCCACATTCTAATACTATCAAACTGATTCGTATTATTATTCAAGAGAAGGGACAAAGAAAATTATCTTTATCACTTTGTAGCTGAGGCCCTGTTGGACAATGGTGATGACAGTGATGATTTATTATTTTTAATCACTGCATACAAATTTCTTTTCTGATATTTTGAAACAGATTAATAAGTTTGAATCAAAAGCAGAATGGGAGTCACAAATTCTGCGTTTGACAAATCGTGCCTGAGGTTTTAATTTGGAATGCTATATTTTCCTCCTCAGTAATGGCATTCCATTTATTAATCCATGATATTGATAAAACCTGTAATTGATACTTCTTCTACTCTCATTAAATTGCTGATACAAATATGGAGGGTGGTTGCCTCACAGTTATCTGTATTAATAAAGTCATAGGCACAGTTCGTCCCAAACCAAAAGACAATAACAACAAAAGATTTTGCCAAGGGTCTTTTGCTTCTATTTAAACGTAGAGGTACCTGGTATTTCAGGACACTTCAGATGAAATGATGAAGTTATACTGTAAAGACCTGATTCAGGGAGAACCAGAAAACATGTCTAACCTTCCCTCTCTAACCCTGTGTCCTTCATCTCTTAGCATAATTCATGTTATGTCATTATCCCACTATTTTCCATTCTCTACAGGGGATAGAAAGCATCGCCTCAAAAATGATGAAAGTAGAGTTAAGAGCTTAGACTGAGTTTTTTTCTGATTCGTACCTCCATAGGGATTAGGGATTAAATATTTTTATGTATTTTGTTTTAAAAAGGATTTCCTGACTTATATGAACTGATGTAGAGTGAAGTAAGCAGAATCAGAAAAATAACATACACAGTGACTACAGCAATGTGTAAGGTGTGTGTTTGTGTGTGCTGCCAGTGCAGGTTATGTGTGTGCCCAAGTGTCCATCTCTATGTGTCTCTCAGGGAGGAATGAATGTTATCCCTAGTCTTCAGGAAACTGGGGCTACTCTGCTTTCCTCAGAGGCAGGTAACAAATAGAATTCTATCTACCTGTCCATACCTCAATACCAAGTCCCAAAAGACTAAGAATTAATATTGCTTTCAGGATCAATGACAAAATGCTCTATTTGGCATTCAAAGCCCTTCAAAAACCAGCCCTCTGCTACCTTTCCAGCAAGTGCAAGTCATGTCATCATTTCTCTGATGCCATGGTCTACTTTGAAAACAAAGGAAGAAACTGTGAGTAGACTGAGCTGTCTGAATGGGGACTCAGCTAGTTGGGTAACTCAGCTCATCTGCTCCCTTCTGTCTCGCCCTTCTTTCTCCTCTCCAAAGGAAGGTAAATTTGGATGGCCAGAGGATGCCCAGTTAACTTGGGGTTTACTGGCTAGATTTCTTTCTTTCTTCCTTCCTTCCTTTCTCTCTCTCTCCTTCTTGTCTTTCCCAAAATCTTAACTCCGGTGTACTTTGAAGTCCATAGATTTCACACCAATAGGTCCCTGCCCAAACTACACTTAATGGCTGTTTTCTGGACTGCCCTGACTTGAGTGATTATCAATAGTAACTATTGCTCTTTCCCTTCCATCTTGATTTACATATTTTTTTCTTTTGCTCATTAAAGGTGTCATTCTGATAACTTCTTAGAGAGGCTTATTCAATGAATGGCCTTACCTTACTCTAAGTGAGTCCTTGAATAGGACAAGGTCTCCCATTGCATCCTGGGTTGTCTCCAGTCATCCTGATGCATATATGGTCATTGCACCCAGATGACTCGAGGGGATAGTGAGGCTGGTGACCTTGCACAGCCTTCCTTCACTCAAAACAAAGTGAAGTGCAAGTCATGTCATTATTTTTCTGATGCCATGGTCTTCTTCGAAGATGAAGGATGAACACAGACCTTCTTATACCTTATTCCTCAACACATATCCCTCAGTTCAATGACAATGGCCTCCTGGCTGTTACTTGAACAAAAAAATTCCATGCTTAACCCTGGATATTTTCTCTGGTTGTCCCCCATGCTTGAAATGCTCTGTCACCTTTACTCCTCCTTGGCTTCCTATAAGTCCCAACAAACATCCCACCTTATACAGGAAGCGTTCTCCAACCCCACAATTCTAGTGTCTTCCTTCTATTAATTATTTCTTATTTATCGTGTATATAGCATACTTTGTATATATGTTTGTAAGCCCTTTGAAGGCAGAGATTGTCTTTTTCATCTTTTTGTATTTCTAGTGCTTGGCATAGTGCCTGGCATAGAGTAGGTATTTGATAAATGCTTATTGAGTGATTAATTAATAGCTTAAAACCTACACCAAGACCTTTAGGTCAACCTGTATTATTTGTCTGAGGAAAAGAATCAAGGTCCCCTCCTAATTACTATCCCTTAATGGGCAAAGAGTGCCCGAACTATATATCTAGGGCTTGGCTCCCTTTCCACCAAAGTCTACTTATACAATGACCACACATAGTGAGTAGCAAATAAACCCATTTATCCAAGCTGATAGCAAACAAAAAATCAGACAATTTACATAGGTGAGAGTGTACTGGAGTCACAGGGGTGTCACCCTTGTGACAATAAGGTCTTCCACTGGATGTAAAGTATCTCAGCTCCAGAGTGAGAGTTTCAGGTCTTATGCAAGAGGAAATTGCCCAAAGCCTCTATTGTGGTAAACTGGGGATAGGGACGTGATCAAAGAGCTGGCTCTTCTACATGTTGGCTTCTTTCCAGAGCCTTTCTTTCCCTTCAGGATCTATCCCAAAGGAGAATTTGGATTTGCATATTTTCTCTTTTGCTGCTAAAAGCCAGAGGACCAACAGACTTCTCATTTATCTTAACCTTTCACCAACTCTATTCCTCATACAGGCTTGAGGAATTGAGTCATCAATCTCTACCAATAACAAGAGTCTTATGCAAATGGATATGAGCACAGGGTTGGTTACAAATATAAACAGGAAAAAATGACACCACCATCAAGGAAACAAAATTCTGTGTAATTATATTGACAAATATTGGGTCCAGAGAAGAGCTGATAAAATTCACCTCCCCCTTCTTCAAAGAGGTGGGGGATAATGGATGTAGAATATTTTATATACTATCATATATGGCCAATGTATTGGTCGGTTTTAATGAACTGCTTTCTGAAATCTTTTAAATCTTTGTTACAAGAGGTGGTTTGCTGGAGAGGAAAGGGAGAAAGGCATATTTGCAAGTGAATATGATATGAAAATAAAAGTGATTGATACAAATAAAACAAAATGTAAAAAAAAAAAAAAAAGGAGAGGGGACTTTTCATCCAGGCCTTGCTAGACTTAAGGCTGTATAGATGAGCAATATTAAACACTGTTGGTAATGATGACAGCTGGAAAAAGCAGAAAAAGTGAGAAAACCAACAAGAAATAGTTGAGAACAAGATCTTCTATCTGATAATTGAGAGATGAATGTATTGAGATTAACCATCCTTGAAGGAATTTATACAATATAAGTGAGTTATAACTGAGGAGCCATAGCATTGCTAAGAAAATATTGCATATGTCCTTGTGACCATTTGGATTCAAGGTTTTTAACATGTTTCCTAGGATGGAACTGGCTACAGTATTGGCTTGTGTGTTCCTGACTCTTGTGCTGAAGAAGATGTAGCTTTAATGATACAATTAGGTAAAATAAAAAATAATACATACTTATTTACAGACATTGGGGGTTCTGGGCATAAAATTTTATGCTTTTCAATTTCCTGGAATAAAGAGAGACAATTTCTTTGGTAAATGAATTAGTCCTTCAAGAATTAAGTGTGGCTGAGCTATGTGACTTGAGAAGGAAGGAGAACAGGTAAAAGGAGTCAGAAGATAATAGTAATGTAGTAACTTACCTTTCTATAGTGCTTTTAGGGTTATAAAGTATTTCCCGCAAGACAATCTTGCAAGCTAAATTGCAAGTATTACTGTCCTCATTTTATTGATAAAAAGACAGAGGTTCAGGGAGGTTAGATAATTTGTCTAGGATCATAGAGCTTTTGTTTATTTTTCAAATTTAATTTAATTTTTTCAATTTTCATGCATTTATGTTTTCTTATTCTCCTTCCTTTTATTCCCCCCATCCCCTTCCAGTCCCACCCTGTAACTTCTCCAGTAGGGGAAAAAAGAAAACCAAAAATAAAATCTTTTTAAAAAACCAATATTCATAGTGAAACAAAACAAATGACCATATCGGTCAATTTCAAGAATATGTGTCTCATTCTGAACCTTGAGTCTATCAGCAAATTCTCTGTTGGCAAATTCATTCTCAATCCTCTGGAATCATAGTTGATTATTGCATTCATCAGAGTTCTTTAGTCATTGTAATGGTAATTTAAGGTTAATGGTGGGTGGGGGAAGAATTAAATATCTTCCCCATCCATTAATAGGGCTCAATACCTTTTGTTAATTTCTGTTGAGGCTTTGGGTCAGAGGGTTGTGCCCTCTGGCTCTGAAAAGTATATAAATAAGGTGAAGTTTTACTTGGGGTCTTACTCATTGGAAGTGTTTGACCAGATGAGACTCTGGATAGCCGCTAAGGAGTCCCCCAGCTTTGAAAACCCAGATGTTGGTGCTTCTCTCTCTGGTAATTACGTATGTATGTAATGGTCAGACAGTTGGATCTGTCTGTTGATCTATGATGTATGTATTGCTTATGGTCAGACAGTTGGAAGCCCTGTCTGTTGGTCTTTATTCCTCTGTTTGTGTTTTCTCTGAAGTTCAGGGTTCTGACTTTTCCCCCTGAATGAAGTGAATGATATATGTGCTTGATTAAAATAATTATTGACCCCTCAAAAGTTGTTTTCCTTTTAGAAAAGGAGATCTAAGAACCTGTACAGCAGGCCCTCCTATATAAACCAGAGTCCTTGCTGATAGTTATTCAAAATTGTTCCTGCTTACACTGTCATTATTATAGAATTATTCTCCTTGTTCTGTTCACGTCACTCTGCATCAGTTCAGATAAGTCTTCTCAGGTTTTTCTGCACCTATTCCCTTCATCATTTCTCATAGCACTATAGGATTGCGTTACATTCATATACTATGATTTGTTCAGTTATTCCTCAATTAATGGACAGCTTCTCCCCTCCTTAATTTTTAATTGATTTCTATTATAAAAACAGCTGCTATAAATATGGATCCTTTTCCTCTTTTCTTTGATCCCTCTGAGATAGTAGTAGCTAGATTCAGTTGAGTAGTTTTGGGGGCGCATAGTTGTAAATTGCTTTGCAGAAAGGCTGGGTCACTTCACAGCTCTACCAATAGTGTATTAGTGTGCTTATATTCCCTTAGCCCCTTCAGCATTTGTCATTTTCCATTTTTGTCAATTTGCAAATCTAATGGATATGAGAAGGAACTTCAGAGTTCCTTTAATTTGCATTTATCAAATTATTAGTGATTTGGAACATTTTTTATTTGGAATTAGATAGTTGGATTTCTCCCCTTGAGAATTGTCTCTTCATATTCTTTGACTGCTAATCAATTGGCAAATAGCTGCTATTCTTACAAATTGGATCACAAAGCTTGTCATAAATCTGCTCTCTTCTAATTGGTTTTGTCACCTTTCCCTTAGCTACTTTATCATGTTGTCTATTTTTGACACATTGAACATTTCTACAATATGGCCCAAATGGAAAAGCTCCCCTTTTAGATAAGCACACAGATAAACATACTCATGTACAAATGGCCAGATGCAGATATTCACAGAGATGGTCTCTGAAGGCCATCCTAAACCACTAGGACTATGGGAAAGCACTGAAGTATAGTGATATATCAGAGTGAAGACAACTGACTTCTAATCTTATTTGCGAAGCTTGAGGTCTGGAGACATTCATCAACATCAGCCTTTTTAGGTATTTAAACATGGGAGCTAGATAATCTGAGGTCTCTTCCAGTCTTATCACTTGGATTAACTCTGATTTATACTGAGTAGAATAAATAAACCCCAGTCCAAACCAGATATGTGTGCTTGATTGATATGAACTAGGCCCTTCAGGTTCGAACACAGGAGTTATGTGTTTTAATGTGTATGTATCAATTATGAGAGTAATGGGGGAGGTCCAAACCTCAGTGATTGTTAAAATAAGCTAATCTATATTTTTCTTGGTAAAACAAATGCAGATTTGTCAATATTAAATCACACTTTCAAAATCAGCAATTATTAATGGCATTTCATCTGTACTTAGCATTGTCATATGAGATGACACCTCCTTAACCTTTGTTCTTTAGGAGATTTTCCAAATCTGCCTGGTAGCAAGATCAACCACGTGATATGAGCAAGGGCAGGTGTATGTGTATATGTATATGCGTGTATATATGTATGTATGTGTATGTATGTGCACATACATATGTATGTGTGTATCTACTCACACATATCCCTTTAAATTTGCTAAGTGCTTTACATGTATCATCTTATTTGATGGTCATTACAACCTTGTGAGGGAGCGCTATATTATTCCTGTTACAAATGGGGAGACTGAGAGTGAGTGACTTACCTAGGGTCACAATTCAATTCTCCTGACTCCAGGTCTACCACTATCTACCATAGCCACCTAACTACTTTAAACAATTGTGTTAGTTTGGAATTCATTAGTAACCAAGTATTGATATATATATGGGATATTCCAAAAGTCTTAGTGAAATTATAAACTTGAATAGCTTAAAACTGCAATAAGATACCCTGGGACACCCTGCACATAATATTACTGACACATTTTGGCCTATCTTAAAGAACAGAAAAGAAAGAAAAACAAACAAATAAAGATTATTTTTTATTTTGAATTTAATAACAATAAAGATAAAGAAACATACAAAACAAGGGGCAAACACTTATGCAAAGCCCTTAACATTTAACATAAAAGAACCCAAATAATAAACAAATAAGAAGCAAAGAAAATTCATTTGCTCAGTGTCCCTTTGCAGGCCATAGTGTTATTTCTATCATAGTGCAATGACTATCCTTAAAGAGCTGAGGTGGGGGGAGAAAGGAAAACAGGCTGGTTACTCTTGCAGCCTATTGGTCATGAGTTTATTTGTGGAATTTAGATTTCAGCTGAGATATTTCTGCATCCTAAGTACAAAAGCAGCTGATGGAAGCAAATATGTCTCCTGGATCAGGAGAAGAGCCTCCCTTGGGGAAGAAAGTGATTTTTGCACACTGCTCTCTGACTTATTATGACTGCATGCAAAGAATTGTGGTCAATGAGCTCCCGACCATAAGCAGGTAAAACTTAAATTGAATTTTGTTCAAAGCAGAGAAAATAGAAAATCAGCCTTTGGAAGTTTGGAGAAGGCCATTCTGGTGAATACTGCTTCAAGAACAAATATGTAGAGATTTCTAGATCATGTGAGAAAAAAGATGGTATACATTACCTCCAATCCCCGTAAGTGCTTAAACCTCTCAAAAATAGAAGTTATGTGCCAAAGAGAAGCAACTAGGTCACCCAGAATCCAAAAGAAAGTTTAAGGGGCAATTAGGTGGTTCAGTAAATAGAGTACCAGCCCTGGAGTCAGGAGGACTTGAGTTCAAATCTGACCTGAGACACTTGATGCTTACTAACTGTGTGACCTTGGGCAAGTCAGTTAATTCCAATTGATTTGCCTTGCCCCTTTCCTCCCCAAAAAGAAAGTATAAAAAGAATAAATTCCAGTTCACCGACACTCATTGACCCTAAGCTCCCTTAGAACTCTTCCCCAACCTCCCACTCTACTGGGAATGGGGCTGCACTAGCAGACCTAAGGATATGACACAGGCTTACATCAAAACCCACTCCTATGCCTCAGTTCCCCCTCCCTCTTTCCATTGCTGTGGATATCCTGACTCTAAACTGTAGAAATTTGCTTGGGCTTTGACAGTCCAACTTAATCACCTCCTTCGAGGAGCAAAAGGCTTCAAAAAGAGGGTTGGGGGATTGGGGCTGCCTGAAAACACCAGCAGTGCAAGGCTCTGAATTGCCAATGTTGAGGGAAAGAGCCTCTGAACTTCCTGTGCTGGGTCAGAGAATTGAGGAACAGAGGGAGTGGGACAAGTCGCCACAACAAGACACTAGGCATGTAGGGGGCTGTGCAACACTCCACAAAGCCTGAGGGAAAGACCATAGGATCCAACTGAGGTGAATCATGGTTAACCATGAATTGCTTAGCATGGGAGAAGACTGAGATGCTTTGAGATTCTGCCCCCAAGGAAATCACGATGTGAGGGAAAGGAGTCAGGAAGTGAGTGATAAGGAAAATAGGGTGGTGGTCGGGGGAGACTGAAAGTACCAAAGATCTCAGGAAGAAGAAAACTCAAAGACCTTGAGCATAAGAGTGTGTGTGTGTGTGTGTGTGTGTGTGTGTGTGTGTGTGTGTGTGCATCCCATTTGCCATTTAGTGTTAGCCTTTGGGAGAATCTGTGTACCATCTATTTTCTCACTAGCCCTTAAATAGAATAGACTTCATTCCTTTAAATAATGAATTTTCATTCAGTCTCTTTTGCCTATTAATGCCATGTCTTCTCCATCCTCAAAAACCTTTCACTTGATCCTATCATCCCTTCAAGCTTTTGACCTCTCTTTCTCTAGTCAAATTCCTAGAAAAAAGTTTTCCAAAATTACTATTTCACCTTTCTCTTCTCTGATTTACTTCCCAACTCCTCCCAATATGGCTTCTGCCCTTATCACTCAAGTGAAACTCCCCAAAGTTATCAATAATTTCTTAGTTGCTAAATCCTCAGTCATCATCCTTTTGACCTTTTCCTCAGTTTCCAACCTCTTTGTCTGAATCTGTTGACACTGTTGAATACTTTCCCTTCCTTCATACCCACTCCTCTCTATGTTTTTTGCAACATTGTTCTTTTGGTTCTTCTCCAACCTGTCTGTCCTTTCTCAGTCTAACTGTTGGTTCGCCATCTGTGTCATGTCTGTAATTGGGTGTTATCAAAGACTCTATCTTGGTATAATCTAAGACCACAGTCTGTACATTCTCCCAGACATGTTTACTTTCCTAAATATCAAAACATGAAACTCATTAGATCTCTTGATTTTATGTATAGTAGTATTTTTTGGCTAAAGAGTCTTAAAAAAATGTCAAAGAATGTTGCCACAACAAATTACATTTACATGTAGATCTACACAGAGATCTAGTAGCAAAGTGCTTTCCATAATGATCTCATTTAGGGGATACCTTACTTGCAGTCTAGTTCAGTTCACAAGAAAGTAATCACCTGGAGTATTAATTTAGACCTGGAAAAAGTAAAAGGTGGTTTGCCAAAAGGCAAATTCAGGCTTGAAGCAAGGAAAGCTTACCTACCAATCTGTCATCCAGAAGTAGAAGTGAATGGTGGAGACAATAGCAAGTTCTTAGCCTTGGTCTCTTAGCCAAGATGGAATGATGTGGTAGGGATTTTTGCTCAGATACAGAGATGGCCTCTAAAGTTCCATCCAGTTCTGAGATTTGGTGGTTATATAATTTTGTAACCTTAGTAATATTCAGATTCTCTTAGCAACTGTACAGTCCTCTAGTACAATGCTTTTATTTGAAGATAAGAGACTGAAGGTCAGAGGTGAAGTGATTTGGTCAAGGTCAAATAGCCAATAGGTAACTGACCTAGAACTCCACTAGGTAATGCTCTATCTACATACACATGTCTTGCGTGGAACTTAGGAGAAAGGAAGAAAAGTATAAGGGTGTATTCTCTATCCTGCAAGTAATTCAAATCTAATTAGTGGGACAAAACCTAAGAGAAAAATTCGAGCATTTAAGATTTCAGAGAAGGGCAAAATACACTGTAGGAGCTGGATTATCCAAAATTTGGGTAGTAGTAGATTTCAGTTCTCTATTCCCCTCCTGTTCTCTTATCATGTCATTGGGAATCTGGAGGTCTTACATCTAGTAGGGACAATGGAGATCGTTTGATTCTGCATTTTTATGAATGAAGCCCAGAGAACTGTAGTTAAATGATTTACCTCAGTTTAGATGGTGAATGGTAGATCTAGGACAAGCATCCAGGTCTCCTGATTCCAAACTTGGGCTTTTCCCACTAAGCCACATTCCCTTTTTTCTGGAGAAGGGGGTGGAAAGAGGCGATCAGGGTTAAGTGACTTACTCAGGGTCAACATAGCTAGTAAGTGTCTAAGGCTGGATTTGAACTTTGGTCCTCCTGACTCCAAGGCTAGTACTCTGTTCACTGCACTATCTAGCTACCCCCACATTCCCTCTTAACACATAGAACTTACATGGGTGGAAAAGAAGGGAATGACCTTCCAAGTTGGAATAATAGCAAGGATAAAGACATAGAGGCGGGAAGGAACATAGCAGTTCAGACTGGCCTTCCTGGAGGGGTGATTTCATGGTGACGAATGGCAGATGAGATTAAATATGAATAACAGGACTGTATTTTATCAGACAATTGAACAGATTAAAGTCCATGTAATATAAACCAGGGAAAACCAATCTTCTTTGCTGTTAGGTTTTCCCTACTAAGAGGCCGTGTTGGATTGTGTTTCTCCACCCAACATTGTCAGGCAGGAATAGTGAGACCTATCTCACATGCTATATACATGTGCTGGGGTGCTCTGGGCCCTCTGGAAAGAACATGAAGAGAGGGTTAGGTAGGAACCAGGACTGGCCAGCTTCAGACTCTTTCTCCACCAAAGACCTCTTGAGTAGGATAGGATCTAAGGAAGATCTGGTTCTATCCAAATTCCACTGGATTCTCTCAGAGGGTCTTGGAACTACCAGATGTGATTTCTAATCTAGTTTCTCCTTTTCCACCTCTAATCCTAGGGGGTCTCTAGGTTCTTAGGATCAGCCTGAGTCTATCATAGAGAGTAGTTAGCTAGAGGTCAAAGCAGGTGTAGAGCAGACCTCAATTGAACCCTTTGGTGTGACCTCAAAAGGTCTCCAAGCTGTTCTGGATTTCCCCATTTCTTTTGTAGATACTCAGTGGCTCATCAGGGATACTTGCTTGCTGAGTCATAAGGCATACGTGATCATATTGCTTGGTACTGTTGGGAAACTCCATGGTGAAGTAATTTTGCAATGATCCAGCCTGGAATTTTCTTGGGAGTAAGGACAAAAAGTATCATTTGTCTTACTTGTGGGTGGGGTTGTTGAATTTCAGAAGTTAAATGCTTTGGCTAAGTACATCCAGTTCATCATCAGTAAAGGGCAGGGTCCAGAAACCAGAGCTCCCATCTCCTACTCCTTGGGTAATAATGCTTCTGATTTTTGCCTTAAGAGAACTACCTCCAAAATTCTTGTTAGCTTTGTGGGAGGCTGGATCCTGGGATAATTGAGATAACCTGTGTTGTAACTTGTTTTTGGCATCTGCCTGTGATGCTAATGAGGATAGGGGTATGAGTTATATGCAAATTAAACAGAATGATGGATCTTCAAGCTGCTATTAACTTGAACTCTTTGGAAACTGAGGACTCAAGTATGAGGGAAATGTTATACTTTCTGAAATCATGGAATATAATGGAAATTTAATCTGGGCCCACAGAGGTACTCCTTGTTCTTAAATCTGATACTGTGGTTTTGCAGTCATCAGAATTTTTTGGTCTGAATCTGTGATGTCATCAAAGGGTAATGTGGTCTGAAAGACAGCCTCAGAGTCAGAATGACCTGAGTTCACTTTGCGCCTATGATACATGCTGGCTGTGTGACCCTGGGAAAGTCAATTAACCTCTCAATGCCCTCCAAGTACTTCTCTAAGACTATAAATTACATACAAGATCAAGTGGAATAAGTTTCTACACCAGTGATTACATAACATAGAGTCGTTAATAAAGATTTAAACTTTTCCACCCGTTGTATATATTTAAAAATGGAAGGCAGCATAGCAGAGCAGATGGAGAGCCTGCCTAAGTCCAGAAGTGCTGGGTTCAAGTCTGGCCTATGATGCAAATGGTGGTTGTGACCCTGGGCAAATCACTTGACTTCGCAGTGGTTTAGGCATCTCTCTAAAAAAGATAAGCAGAAGAGAAGGTGTGGATCTGAATGGACATAATGATTTTACTCACAATACATGCAATTCTCTATGCCAGTGAAATGGAAGGTTTCTGTCTCTATATTCCTATATATTCATATTAGAGTGGTACAATGGGAAAAACCTTTGATCTGAAAGTCAGAGGTGTTTAGTTTCTAGTCATTTTTCAGTCACATCCAACTCTTGTGACCCCATTTGGGGGTTTCCTTGGCAAAGATATTTACATGGTTTGTCATTTCCTTCTCCAGCTCATTTTATGGATGAGGAAACTGAGGCAAAGACTTGCCCAGGGTCTCACAGCTAGTAAGTGTCTGAGGTTAGATTTGAACTCAGGTCTTTCTGACTCTAGGTTCAGAGCTCTATCCACAGTGTTACCATAAAATTAGAGGGCCTGAATTAAAATATTGTCTCGGCCACCTATGTAAACTTGGGAAACTTACTAGGTCTTAGTTGCCTCATCTGTATGTAATTGGACATTAGTGGAAACTCAAGCCTCCTGGAAGACAGGAACTGCCCATTCTTTATCTACTGAGGTCCTTGAGGACTTCTCTCACCCATACTGAAAGAAAGAGGCAGAGACGTCTCAGGAGAGAAATGAGAACTGAATCAGACGGAAGAGAGACTCTGAGACTTGGGGGGAAGCCAGGGCTATAGTGGCCTTTGCACTGAGATTGAGAGTGGCCTGGGCACTGTCTCCAGGAATATAAGGACTGGGGAAGGATTGCCAAGATGCTAAGACAAAGACTCCTGCCAAGCTATGTGGAAGCCACACCAGGCAAAAATACACAGTGGCTGGAGCCATTTCTGCTGCTGAGACCAGAACTGGCGATGTTCTCTGTCATGAGAGAGAAATGAGCTAATTTCTGGATCCCTATTCCTTAGAATTCTGTCTTACTTTCTGTTTTGCTGTGGTTCTAAAATCAGTTTATCAAAGACAAAAATAAGGTTAACCACTGCATTGCTGATCTGTGTGTTTCTTTATTCAAATGCAGCTGAGAGAGAAAGGCCTAAGTGTAGGTGGTAGAGTGTGCAGCCTAGAGAGAGTGATGGACAGCTCCTGCCCTCCAGCCCAACGCCTACTACCACAAACACACTCAGTTGCTGAATGTAGAATGGACTAGCCCCAGCTCTAAATCTATGAAGGGGAAGCAAATAAGAATTTATGTAGTGCTTCCAATGCCAGACAAGAACCCTGCAAGCTAAGTGCTCTTATGCCCATTTTACCATTGAGGAAACTGAGGCAAACAGAAGTTAAGTGACTTGCCTAAGGTCACAGGGTTATGAAGTGTCTGAGGTTGGGTTTAAACTCAGGCCTTCCTTATTCTGGGAGTAGTATTCTGTCTATTGCACCACTCACTTATCAGCTGCCTAATCCTAAAAGGGTTTATCATTCAGTGGATCAGTAGAAGAGGTATCTAAACCAATGATTTCCAAGAAACTTAAAGTATTAAAAAAAAAATTGTAAGAATCAAATAAGATCAAAGATAGGCTAGTACTTTGAAAAGCGTAAAAGCTTAAAAAAGCTCTGAGGATGCTCATATCTCATGCCTATCAGATAAGCAAAGTTGATCAAAACAATGACAAAACTTGGAGGAACTATGGAAAAACAAATACATTAATGTTCCATTGATGAAGCTGTGAATTGGTCCAGCTATCCTGGAAAACAATTTAGAATTATGCTTAAAAGTGCATACCCTTTGACCCAGCAATTCTACTACTAGGACTGTATCCCAAGGAGATTTATTTTAAAAAAAGGACTTATAGGTACAAAAATATTTCTGGCAGCTCTTTTTTTTTGTGGTGGCAAAGAATTGGAATTGAGAGAATGCCCAGCAATTGGGGAATGGCTGAACAAGTTGTGGTATATGATCGGGGTGGAATACTATTGTGCTATAAAAAATGATGAGTGGGATACTTTCAGAAAAACCTGGGAAGACTTATAAGAATTGATGAAAAGTGACGAAAGCAGAACATTGTACATGGTAACAGCAATGTTGTATGGTAGTCATCTGTGAATAACTTAGGTATTCTCAGCAATATAATGATCCAAGACAATTTTGCAAGATTTATGATAAAAAATATGATCCAAATCTAGAGAAAGAACTGATGGAGTCTGAATGCAGATCAAAGCATAGTTTTTAAAAATTTCTTTTTTTTTGGCTAATATGGAAATGTTTTGCATGACTACACATACATGATCTCTATCAAATTGTTTGCCTTCTTAAGCTGGGGAGAAAGGAGGGAAAGAATTTGAAACTCAAGAGTTTTTTTAAAATGAATGTTAAAAATAGTTTTTATATATAATTGGAAAAAATAAAATATAAAAATTTTCACTTAAAAAATTATGTCCCCAGAGTTAAATTGTATATACACAGGAGTACCACTACTCCACCCAAAGAGATGAAAGAAAAAGGAAAAGGACCCACACACATAAAAATATTTATAGTAGCTCTTTTTGTAGTGATGAAGAACTTGAAACTAAAGGGTTGACCATCAAGAGGCAGAGCCAAGATGGCGGAGTAGAAAGACGCACACACACATAGCTCCAAACCCACAACCCATAGAACATCTACAAAGAAGTAACTCACGGCGAATTCTGCACCCAGAGGCCACAGAACATTGGAGCGAGGGAGATTTCTGTTCCGGAGAGACCTGCAAACCTCTCGCAAAAGGTCCTTTGAGCCGCGGACTGGGCGCCAGGACTGGGAGCTGAGTACAGCCCTGCCGCGGCCCACGGCACCAAGAGGAAAAGATCCGAGCGGGCTTCAGGGACGGGATCTCCAGCGGCCGCGCGGGTCCCTCCACCCACAGGTGACGGGGGTCGGTCAGAAGGTCTCTTTGGTGGGTTGAGAGGGGAGTGGGGTGCCCCCATAACTCAGGCCCCCTCAGGAGGCAACAACAGCGGAGGCGGGAGCAGACCGGGGCTCCCCAAGCAGGCAGGAGCCCGGATCCATTGTTGAAGTTCTCCGCATAAACCCCCTGAGGGAACTGAGCCCATGAGGCGGCCCTGCCCCCACCCAGGCAGCTGAACTTAATCTCACACTGAATAGCAGCCCTGCCCCTGCCAAAAGCCCTGAGGCGGGCAAGCAGCATTTGATTCTCAGACCCCAAGCGTGGGCTGGGAGGATCCAGAGGCAAGGTGGGTGTGAGGAGAATATTCAGAGCTCAAGTCACTGGCTGGGAAAATGCCCAGAAAAGGGAAAAAAAACAAGACTATTGAGGGTTACTTTCTTGGTGAGCAGGTTTCTCCTTCCCTCCCTTCTGATGAGGAAGAGCGGTGCTCACTATCAGGGGAAGACACGGAAGTCAGTGCTTCTAAATCCCAGCCCACTCGATGGGATCAGTTCTGGGAAAAGGCCTTAAAGAACCCAAACAATTTTCAAAATCATGATAGAGAGGTGGAGGAAAAACTGGGAAGAGTAATAAAAGACTTGCAAGCAAAGTATGAACAACAAATCAGCACCCTGCTAAAGGAGACCCAAAAAATGCGGAAGAAAATAACACCCTGAAAAATAGGCTAACTCAATTGGCAAAGGAGGTTCAAGAAGCCAAGGAGGAGAAGAATGCTTTCAAAAGCAGAATTAGCCAAATGGAAAAGGAAATTCAAAAGCTCACTGAAGAAAATAATTCTTTCAAAATTAGAATGGAACAGATGGAGGCCAATGACTTTATGAGAAACCAAGAAATCACAAAACAAAACCAAAAGAATGAAAAAATGGAATATAATGTGAAATATCTCATTGGAAAAACAACTGACCTGGAGAATAAATCCAGGAGAGACAATTTAAAAATTATGGGCCTACCTGAAAGCCATGATCAAAAAAAGAGCCTAGACATCATCTTTCATGAAATTATCAAGGAAAACTGCCCTGAGATTCTAGAACCAGAGGGCAAAATAAGTATTCAGGGAATCCACAGATCACCGCCTGTAAGAGATCCAAAAAGAGAAACTCCTAGGAACATTGTGGCCAAATTCCAGAGTTCCCAGATCAAGGAGAAAATATTGCAAGCAGCTAGAAAGAAACAATTCAAGTATTGTGGAAATACAATCAGGATAACACAAGATCTAGCAGCTTCCACATTAAGGGATCGAAGGGCGTGGAATAGGATATTCCCAAGTCAAAAGAACTAGGACTAAAACCAAGAATCACCTACCCAGCAAAACTGAGTATAATACTTCAGGGGAAAAATTGGTCTTTCAGTGAAATAGAGGACTTTCAAGCATTCTTGATGAAAAGACCAGAGCTGAAAAGAAAATTTGACTTTCAAACACAAGAATGAAGAGAAGCATGAAAAAGTAAATAGCAAAGAGAAGTCGTAAGGGACTTTACAAAAGTTGAACTGTTTACATTCCTACATGGAAAGACAATATTTGTAACTCTTGAAACTATTCAGCATCTGGGTACAGGGTGGGATAACACACACACACATGCACACGCACACGCACACACACATAGAGACAGAGTGCACAGAGTGAACTGAAGAGGAGGGGATCATATCTTAAAAAAAAAAATGAAATCAAGAAGTGAGAGAGAAATATATTGGGAGGAGAAAGGGAGAAATGGAATGGGGCAAATTATCGCTCATAAAAGAGGCAAGCAAAAGACTTTTTAGTGAAGGGAAAAAGAGGGGAGGTGAGAGAAAAACATGAAGTTTACTCTCATCACATTCCACTAAAGGAAGGAATAAAATGCACAGTCATTTTGGTATGAAAACCTATCTTACAATACAGAAAAGTGGGGGATAAGGGGATAAGCAGGGTGAGGGGGATGATGGAAGGGAGGGCACAGGGAGGAGGGAGCAATTTGAGGTCAACACTCATGGGGAGGGTCAGGATCAAAAGAGAGAACAGAAGTAATGGGGGACAGGATAGGATGGAGGGAAATATAATTAGTTCTTACACAACACTACTATTGTGGAAGTCATTTGCAAAACTACACAGATCTGGCCTATATTGAATTGCTTGCCTTCCAAAGGGAAGGGGTGGGGAGGGAGGGAGGGCAGATTGGCAGACAGGGGCAATTAGAACGCTCAGTGTTTTGGGGTGGAGGGAGGGGACAAAAGGGGAGAAAATGTGGAACCCAAAATTTTGTGAAAATGAATGTTAAAAGTTAAATAAATTAATAAAAAAAAATAAAAATAAAAAAAATAAAAAAAACCCCAAAAAACCCAAAACAATAGCAATGAACATTTATTACAAAAAATAAAATCTCTTTTAATTTAAAAAAAAAAAAAAGGGTTGACCATCAACTGAGGAAATGGCTGAACAGATTATGGCATATGAATGTGATAGAATACTATTGTGATGTAAGAAATAATGAAAGACATGGTTGCAGAGAAACCTGGGAAGACTTATATGAACTGATACAGAGTAAAGTAAACAGAACCAGGAGAACAATTGGTACTGTAGCAACATCATTGAAAAGAAAGACAGCTTTGCAAGACTTAAGAATCCTGCTCAGCAAAATGATCAGCCATGATTCCATGGCAGCTGCTGCATGTTGCCTTCTTGTTGATTGAGAGGAAATACACTAAAACACAGAATGAGACATGCGCTTTTGGACATGGTGGATGTGGGGATTTGTTTTCCTTAACTGTTTATTTCTTACATGGGTTTTCTTTTCTTTTCTTTTCTTTCTTTCTTTCTTTTTTTTTTTTAGCAGGGAAGAGGTGACAAGGAGAAAAAACAAGCAAGACAACTGATAAAATAAATTTAATTTTAAAAGTTTAAAGTGCTGTAAGACTAGAAATCATTATTATTAATAATTGTCTTCTCTTTTGGTAAATATTTTAAAATTCAGAAATGTCTCATTTTCAGCCCCCTTTCTAGACTTCTCTTTAAATGCGACCTCCTCAACTTGGGGTACTGCTAGATGTGCACCTGGGCTTCTCCCACTGGATGTATTTGCTGGTCTGTATCTGTGAGTATAGAAGTCTTGGTCTGACTGGTTAAAGTATATTTCATGGGGAGCAGTGATATCAGCTTCTCAGTTCTTAAAGTAAATGGAAATGACTTCTCATTTATTGGGTGATTCTGGGGTAATTGATGCCTTTTGTTTTGAAAAATCACAATCAAGTCCAAGTAAAGTAAAGAAAAAGACCTGAGGTAATGTAATTCATCCAAGGGGAGAGCTCACTTTATACATAACTAGGGTAGAAAATCAAAGAATCTTTGAGTTAGAAGAAACCTTAAAGGTTATTCGCTCTTTCAACATTCAATATGCATTTACTGGATCATGTTAGTTCTAACTCCCTCCTCCCATTTCATTTTACAGATGAGAAAAATGAGCAGTCTGAAAAATCTTTGAGCCTCCACCATCTCTGCCTCCAATTCATTTTTCACATTGCTGCAATGTTATTCTCATTTATAGAGATAAAAATGTTATCTCCATTTATAGAGATAACTCCTCTGATCAAAATGTTTCTGTAGCTCACTATTGCTTGGAAAATTCAAATTCCCCAATCTAGTATTCAAAATTTTTCAAAGGCTTGCTCCACCCTACTTTCCCATCCTTATTTCATATGTTCCCCTCCAGGTACTTTTTGTCTTAGACTAGAGGTATCAAGCATGTGGCCTGCAGAGACTCAGTCAGCTCACAACACTCCAGGGTGCAGTTCCAGTCAGATAAAGATGTAGTTACTATCCAATTTTAATGTGGTGATGTATTAATAAAAAAGAAATATATACATATGTGATTTTCTAAGTCAACCTGCACCCCGCAGGAATCTATATGTGTGGTTCAGTGGCCTTCATTTCTATTTGAGTTTGATGTCATTGCTTTAGACTAGACACATGGGACAACTAGGTGGTGCAGTGGAGAGTGCCAGGCTTGGAATCAGGAAGACTCATGTTCATAGGTTCAAATCTGGCCTCAGACACTTATTAGCTGAGTGACCCTGGGCAAGTCACTTCACCCTGTTTGCCTCAATTTCCTCATCTGTATAATGAGCTGGAGAAGGAATTGGCAAATCACTCCAGTATCTTTGCCAAGGAAACCCCAAATGGGGTCACAAACTGAAACAACTAAACAGTAAAACATAGTACAATAAGCAAGAGTGCTGGGTTTGGAGTCAGTCTGAACTCAAATTTGAACCTCAGACACTCTGGGGCAAATCACTTAACCTCTCTGCTCCAGTTTCCTCATCTATAAAATGGAAACAGTAATATCTACCTCCCATGGTTGTTGTGAGGATCCAGGAATACATGGCACACGATTGCTGCTTAATAAATGCCTTCCTCCTCCCCCTTTGCAAACTTTTGGGACACTTTTGTACTTTTAAAAATTAATGAAGATCTTAAGGAAGTTTTGTGTACGTGGCTTATATCTATTGATATTTACTGTATTAGAAAATCTTGGTATCATTATGGAAAAAGTTTTGACCTCATAGACCCCCAACACTGTCCTGTGATTCCTCATAAATTCTCTGCTTATTTCTAGCTCTGTGCTTTTGAGAGGGAGTATAAGTTAGTGCTAACTAGTTGTCTGGAAGACTTGGGCTCAAATCTACTTCAGACATTCACTAGGTCCATGACCATGGGCAAATTACTTAAATTAATTTGTCTAAATCTTAGTTTCCTCACCTGTAAAGCGGACATTAAATGGACATTGTTTATTATGACAATTGGACCAAATTGGTCTGTAACCTGAACACAGCAGGCTAAGGACAGGAGAGTCAGGAACTAGGGTAGAGGATTCACCAGATTGGGGGGAGGGTGGTTAGACTCTGGAAAAATAAATCTCTCATGGTGCCTAATTTGTTCCCATTGGTAGCAGAGAATCCAATGGCCCAGTTCTGTGTCCAGTCCCACTCCTGACACCAATTAAGGTCAACTGGATAGAACTGACCTCTAACCTGTGGATGGCCAGAGCCAAACAGAGCAGGCTAGAGACAGGAGAGTCAGAAATCAAACAGAAGTTTAATCTCAAAGTGAGGGAAACAGCTTTCAAGGAAGGACACATGTGCTTGGGCCCTGCCCCTCATGGTGGGACCTGCTTTAGTGTAAGCAGATCTCAATACTTATACCTATGGATATGCAGTGAGCTATAGCCCTGTCAATGAGAGGTAAAAGCAATGATGAGATAAGTTGGATTCATAGTAGGACTTCATGATTGGAACACGGATACTTGTTGGAGCTTGTCTAGTGCTGAGCCCAGAGAACACCTGGTGCTGGTCAAAGCAATAAATAATTATGTGATTTTACTGGAGGGTGAGATCATCCAGAGAGTGAGCACAAAGGACTATTGTTATGCCAAGGTTTACTTGTTGGGCCTTAGCTCTGGAATACAGGGTATCTCTTAATATCTTGACAATTATTATAAATAATTATTATAATATCTACCTGTAAAGTGGACAAAATAAAATGAGCTCGCACCAACCTTTGCAAGCATTAGCATGCTCTATAAATTTTGAGTTGTTATTATAATTGTTCATACTGCTCCATGTTTGACATACTCCCCACTCCACCTTTGGAATTCTTAAAAATCCTTTAGAATCTAACTCAAATGCTATGGCCTCCAGGAAGCCTTCCTTCATTCTACTTATTAGTGATGACTTTTCTCCTCTCAAGTGCCATATAGCACTGTGCTGTAGACTTCGTATTTGTTACTGAAGGAATAGTTATTAATGTATGTTAGATGTTCTTCCTGGAGTATAAGTTCCCAGGCAATATTCCAAGTGCTTAAGAAATCTTTCTTGAATGAATGAATGGCTTAGAAAGACATTGCACAGGGCATTAACAGAGATGAATTCAAGCAGTACTGCCCCTTAACTGCTCATTTATCCAGGATAAAGCAGAAAGTCCTTTCTTGCCAAGGGGAATCCTTCCACATGTACAAGTGCCCTGTTCCATCCTGTCTTCTCCACCAGATTGCTGTCTCTACTGTCCCCACTCTCTCATTTGCTTTTAATCTCTCCCTATCTACTGGCTGCTTCCTTACCACCTACAAACATGCCCACGTCTTCGCAATCTTCAAAAAACAATAACAAAAACAAACACCAAAACATTTTATTCATCCATGCCTCCACCCACCCCCAATTATCATCCCATAGTTCTTCTTCCTTTTGTGACCAACCTCCTTGAGAAGATCTTGTACAATAGGTGCCTCCATTTCCTATCCTCTCACTCCCTGTCTGGCTTCCAGCCTTATCGTTCAACTGAAAGTGCTGTCTCCAAAGTTACTATAGTACTGGCCACCCTGGCCCTATTGCTAGAAGGCCATGTATGTTACATTTCACCCTCACTGGGGGATCTCTGGTATCCTTAAGGAAATTGAGGGTGTCTAGGCACTGAGCTCCCACTAATGGTGTGTTCACTCAAGTGTTAAAAGGGTTGCCCTAAACCATAGTTCCATTTAACCCGTGATAGCCAATTTAGCTTTTACAAAGAAATATTAATTTCAAAGATATAACAAATATATATACAAACGACTTAGCTTGGTTCTTATAGAAAGTGTGCCAGTTCCAAGTCCAAAACCCTCCTTGGGCTCCAGGCCCAGGAAACCCTGGCTTCCCAAGGCTTCCCAGCCAAGCTAGCTGGCTCCAACATCCTGCCTGGAATCCCAGCTCCAAGGTCACCATTGCTAGAACTTCTAGGTCAGGTGGGGATCGCCGTTGGCAACTGAAACTGAAACTGTTTGTATATGTATTTTTATGTCTTTGAAATAAATATTTCTTAGTGAAAGCTAAATTGGCTCTCACTGGTTAAATGGAACCATGGCTCAGGGCAACCCCTTTAACACTTGAGGGAACACACCATTAGCGGGAACTGAAGCTGTTTGCAGAGCGCAAATGAGACATCACTAAACAAACACTACTCTCCATGGGGGTTGGAAAGAAGAGAGGGAGGAAAAGGTGCTTTCTCTTTTTATTTAATCCAGGGCACTCCCATTGTGGGTCAACTGTTATTTTCACCCACGGGAAGCAGCAGGAAAAAGGTTGAGTCAGAGAGTAGGAAAAAGAGTGAATGTCTCAATCTCCAGTTTTAAAGATGCCACCTATTCTATTTAATCAGCCAGTCAAAGGTGATTGTAGAGGAAAAAGTTCCTCCATCCTAGGAGATTTCAACATGCCCAGGACAAGCTCTTCAGGGTACCCCTATGTTAAGTAAACTCAGCATGCTATAAAGCAGTGACATTAAACTCAAGTAGAAATGGGCATATTGACTTAGAAAATCACAAATCATCACATCTGTGTTGTATTGTGGGTTAGGTAGTAGAGTGGATAAAACACTGAGCCTGGAGTCAGGAAGAACTGAGTTCAAATGTGGCCTTAGATACTTACTAGTTGTGTGACTCTGGGCAAATCACTTAACCCTGTTTGCCTCAGTTTCCTCATCTGTAAAATCAGCTCGAGAAAGAAATGGCAAACCAGTCCAGTATCTTTGCCAAGAAAACCCCAAATGGGGTGATGAGTCAACTGAAGAAAAACAAATGTTGAATTGTCTTTTTATTTATTTTGTTAAGCATTTCCTAATTGCATTTTAATCTGGTTCAGCCTTGCCCCATAGTTTTATACCTCTAATCTAAAGACAAGCCCCTTTATACTTAATTGCTGAATCTAATGGGCTGTTCTCAGTCTTCATCCTTCTTGACTTCTCTGAAACCTTTGACACTATGAATCACCCTCTTTTCCTTAAAATTTTTCCTTTCTAGGTTTTCAGGACAGTACTTTCTCCTGGTTCTCCTCTTTATCTGACTGCTGCTTCTCAGTGTCCTTTGCTGAATCTTCATCCAGGACAGTCCTGCTAACTGTGGGTAACCTCTAAGTCTCTGTTCTGGGCTTTCTTCTTTTCTTCCTCTTTAGCATTTTATTTAGTGAATTCATCAGCTTTCATGGTTTTAATCATTATCTGTATGTTGATGATTCTGAAATCTGCTCATCCAATTCTAATCTCTCTGCTAACCTCCTGACTCGCCCCTCCAACTGCCTACTAGACATCTCAAACTGAATATCTCATTGACAAAGTATCTAAAATGGAACACATTTTCTTTCCCTCCAAACCCTTCTGGCTTCCAAACTTCCCTGTTACTATTGAGAGCATCACCATCCTACTTCTCTCATTCTCAATCCTCGTTCTTCCTCATCCAATCTGTTACCAAGGTCAATTCATTTTACCTTTGTAACTTCTCCCAAATACTCCCTCTTTTCTCCTCTGACACTGCCATCACCCTGGTATAAGCCTCATGCCTGGACTAATGTAGTAGCCTACTGGTGGGTCCTGCCTGCCTCAAGTTTCTCTCCACTCTGATTCATCCTTCACTCAACTGTCAAAGTGATTTTTCCTAAAGCAGAGAGCTGACTATGTCAGTCCCTCTTCCCCCACTCAATAAACTCTGGTGGCATCACTCTTGGAATCAAATATAAAATCCTTTGTTCAGCCTTCAAAGACCTTCATGACACAGCTACAGACTACCTTTCTGGTCCTCTTACATTTTACACCCTGTCCCTCCCCACCAGATACTCCATGATCCAGTGACACTGGCCTCCCTCTTCTTACTCTCACAACTCCAACTCTAGACTCTGGGCATTTTCACTGACTGTCCACCATGCCTGAGGCACTCTACCTTCTCATCTCCATCTCTAGGCGTCTCTGACTTTTTTCAGGTCATAGCTAAAATCCTGCCCTCTATATCCCTTAATTTTAGTCTCTTTCTTCTGTTGATTATATCTAACATATCCTGTACTTAGTTTGTTTTCATATCATTGTTTGCATGTTGTCTCCCCTATTGGACTATGAGCCCCTTGAAAGCAAGGACTGTCTGGGCTTTTTCTTTCTATCCCCTGCACTTAGCACAGTGCCTGGCACACAGCAGGTTCTCAAGTGTTTATTGACTGATTGAAAAGAATTCACTTCAGAAACCTGGAGGTGAATCGAATTTTAGAAAAGTTAGATATGACAGACCTCTGAGGAAAATTGAATGGACATAGAAAGGAATATGCCTTTTCTCAGGAGTACATGGCATCTGTACAAAAACTGATCATGTGTTAGGGTATCAAAACCTCACTTCGGAAACCTAGACAAACTGTCTAAGACCCATTCTGCTTCTGATATTCAATAATTCTTCTAATAAATTTGTTTCCCTATAATTTCCTATTTGTCTCCTCTGAAACCTGAAAATTTCTCTATAACCTTTCTTCCAGATGTTATCCTTCTAGATTTTTGAAGATAACTATCATTTCTCCCTAAATCTTCTGCTCTTCAGAATAAGTTTTCATCTGAATTGTGATGTCAAGTCCTCATCATTATAATTGTCTTCCTCTGGTCACACTACGGTTGGTCAATGAATGCCCCCTTTTAAAGTGGGTTTTAATGGTCTAGATGCCATCTGGTGAGCACACAGTTCAGTGGACTGTCTGTTACTCCTCCCCTCTGGTTCTAAACACTATTTGAAGGATTTATGATTTTGTCTGCATCCATTCTCTCCGCCAAGGTAGATAGCAAAACCTTATGATTCTCTATGAGTCTAAGTGACTGAGAGTTGTATTGTTTGACACACAGCTTCTCCTAACTTAGATGTGTATCCTTAAATGATGGGCATGGAGCCTGTTTATGGGTCCTCAGTTGAAACCTTAGCAGCTTAGAAAGACCTGGCAGAGCTAGAGATCCCTTGGCACAGTCTTCAAGAGCCCAGTATCATTTCTGGGCCATGGTGATGCATCACAGTAAGACTTTAGCAATTTATTTCCATTAATGAAACCCAGGATTGCATTATAGTTGGGTGTGTATGTGCCAGTTTTGTTAGACTGTTGGCTAATATTAAATTGGCAAGCCATTAAAACTATCAGGGATTTTTCCTCCTTGGCATAAATGACCATTAAATTAAATCTTCCCTGGTTTTACTTGTGGAGTTAATATTTGAACTCAAAATTAAGGATATTATATTTATCTTCATCAAATTATACCTTCTTAAATTTAGTTCATTATTCCACTCTGTTGAAATATAAATGGTTGGTATTTATATAACCTTTTCAGTTTAACAAAGAGCTTTAAACATTATTTGTCTTGTTTGATCACTTATATGTTGTCTCACAGTCATCCTGTAAAGAGGTGCTATGATACCTATTTTGCAGGTAAAGGAACTAAGGCTAAGAGAGATCAAGAGGCTTGCCCATAATCATGGAGCTAGTATCAGAGGTGGAATTTTGACCCAGATCTTTCCTGAATGCTTTCCATGCTGAAAATTTTTATAACCCGGTTCTTCTAACCAATATATAAGCCATCCCTCTGAAATTTCAGTCATCCATAAATTTGATAAGCATGTTGCATGGAAATGTGTTTTTCATGACTACACATGTATAACTTATGTCAAATTGCTCTCATCAATGGTGAGGAAGGAGAGAATTTAGAACTTAAAATTTGAAAAAAGAACATTAATTACATGTTTTTCAGTCATCTATGAATTTGATAAGCATATAGTCTATGTCATCATCTAAATCAATGATAGACTTATTGAATAGATGAAAACAAGGAGAGAGCCGTGTTCCACTCCACTAAAGACCTCCATTTCAGGTGAAAGAACAATAATAAGAAATGCCATTGATATAGTCCTTTAAGATTTGCAAAATATTTTGCATATATTGATCCATACTATGATCTGAAGGGTATCACAGGATTTTCTTCTGCCCCCAAATATCTCTTTGCCTCTCCCTACAACCTGTCATGTTATCTGAAATCTCTGTACTAGAGATGAGTTTCTCCAGAAATCCTATACCATTCCCATAAAAGCTGGGTAAAATCCAAGCCATTATCAGTCTTTAGCCAATTTAGCATGAATTAGTTCACCAGAAATTAGTAACCTAATTATGTCAAAAGACTTCATAGATGAGTACGCAGGACAAGGGGTTTACTACACCATAGGATGAGAGTGAGCATGAGACATGCAAGGACCACATGAAGATGCTTGGTATGGGCACTGATATGGGAAGAGACACAGAAAGAAGAGTTGGTACACTATGGAAGACAAGCATCATTTTTCTACTTTGCACTTTTGTCAAATAATGCTAAGGGTAATACCAAGGCAGTAACCATGTAGATTATATAAACATATATGCGTGTGTGCACGTGTGAATTATGTATTATGTGTAGAAGTGTCTAATACAATTCTAGCCTAATTGAAGAAGACTTCCTGGACATGGTGGTTTTTAAAACAGAGTTATTGAGTGCTTACTGCACAGCTTATTGTGGCACCATATAAAAAAATAAAAAAATAGGAGATTGAACTGAACTATTTGGGAGAAATAAAGCCTTTCTGAGGAGACGGGGATGGCTCTAGGTGGGAGGGAAAGCAAGGGGGAGCAGAAAAAGACGTGGTTCTTGTTCTCTACAGGAGCATTAGTCTGTTGTTCATTGCCTTGCCGGTGGCTGGCACTCTCTATGTGGCAGCTGTGCGCTGGGCAGGAAATCATGGTGAATTGCCATCTGCTGATTTACCTCTCGCCTCTTATGGGAGTTTCTTTGGCTGAGAGAGAGGGAGATGAATCAAGAAGGAACATGGGATGGACTGAGTCTCAGAATAGCTCATTGCGGTCAAGAAACTGTGATAACATCTCCTGCAGAAGAAAAAGTAGGTATTTACAACAGCAAGATGTGTGCATTTTTGTGTGCATGTACCTAGAGTGTATGACCTAGAGACAAGGATACACTTGAGAAATCATGCCAAAGACTATTCTTTCATATGTAATTCTAGACTCTTTTCATATATTCCAATACATGTAGACCTTTGAAGGAATCATAAGATGGTTAAAAGCTCTCATTTATTGAGTTCTTTAAGGTTATAAAGCATTTTGAAAACATTATCTCATTTTATCCTCACAAGAGTCCTAGGAAGTAGGTGCTATTATTATCCTTATTTTATATGGGGAAAGTGAGGTAGACAGGATAAGTAATTTGCCCAAGGTCACACGGCTCATAAGTATCCAAGGCTAGATTTGAACTTAGATCTTCCCAACTACAGGTCTAGCACTCCATCTAGATCTAGACCCCTGTCCAAGTCTAGAAAGGACTTTTGTTGCTCAGTCTTTTCAGTTGTGACTCTTTGGGGGCCTATTTTTGGAGAATTCTTGTCAAAGATACCAGAGTAGTTTTCCATTTCCATCACTAGCTCATTTTATAGATGAAGAAACTGAAGCAAATAGGGTTAAGTGACTTACACACAGTTAGTCACACAGTTAGTAGGTGTCAGAGATCAGATTTGAACTCAGGTCTTCCTGACTCCAGGCCTAGAGCTTTATCCACTCTGCCACCTATTTGCCTAGAAGGGACTTTAGAGATCACCTATTCCAACCCCCTCATTTTACAGATAAGGAAACAGAGGCCCAGATTAAGGAAGTGACTTGCCCAAGGTTACAAGAGCATAGTAAGCATCGGATGTGGGAATTTGAACCCAGAGTGTCTGTACCCTAAAATCAGTGCTTTTCTCACTGTCACATACTGAGTTTATCACTGATACATCCACCTCCTATTCCATACTCTGTTCTAGGGCATGGCTGCTGAAAGAGGCTGCTTTGCTTTTCTAATAATTACCTAGCTTCATCCTATGCCAGTAAAGACCTAGGTCAGAGCAGGGCTTAACTTCCTTTTAGCAATTCCCTAAGAGATAATTCCGTGATATTTATTTTTATACACAGAGTAAAGGTTGTATAAATTCTACTGGAATGAGTTAATGTATGTGTGTATGTGTGTAATCGCAAAGTATATGTAAACCAACGTAATGAGAGTTAGTAACCAATGGGACCTAACAACACAGATCATGAACCAGAAACAACTGTAACATGACTCGGGTGGAGTGATTGGGTAATCTCATTGTTTCTTGCTCTAAATTCTATAATCCTCTGAGCAGGATGGCTTTCAATTAAGCCTGATTTAAGCAAAATTGATGTTGTACTTACAAAGTTTTAGCCTCAAAAAACAACAACAAAAATGAATACCGTAATGACCAAACTTGGCCTACAAGGAGCAGCAAAAACATTTACCTCTTTTGCTTACTTCACTGGAAAGATGAGGGCTATGGGTGTACATGTAGCACTGCACAAATTGTCAGAAACAGTTGATGACTCGGTTAGTTTTATAGAGCTGCTTTCTTGTTTTTCGTTTTTCTGTTTCTCTTTTAGTGGTAGCAAGGTGGCACAGAGCACGGAGTGCTGGGCCTGGGGTCAGAAAGACTCAGCTTCCTGAATTTAGATCTGGCCTCAGACACTTGCTAGCTGAGTGACCCTGAGCAAGTCACTTAAGCCCTGTTTGCCTCAGTTCCTCATGTATTGAATGAGCTGGAGAAAGAAATGGCAAACCATTCCAGTACCTTTGCCAAGAAAACCCCAAATGGGGTCAGGAAGAATGAGACACAACTGAAAACAATTGAGCAACAGCAAAATTTCTCTTTTATTCAAGGTTAAAAAGGATGGCTTTCTGAGTAGGGGAGGGGGGAGAGACGTGGAATGAAGGTGATATAACAACAAAAATATTAATACAAATTTTAAAAATATATTTAAAAATTAACCTAAAGTTCTTTTCTCATTCTGCTGTGATCCCTCATTCACTATGGATCGAGATGGGGAAAAAAGCTGATCAGAGCAGAGTGCAAATTGAGAAATTCCAGCCGCCTTTATTGCTTCTTCTTGATTCTGCCTGGGAAAACCAGGCTGAGTGAGAAGAATAACGTCAGCTAGAAACCGGTCAATAACATGGAACAATTAAAAATAAGGAAGATATGGATTTGTGATTTAAAAATACCTTACATACATGATCTCATTTGTTCCAGCCACCCACTGGGGTAAGGGATGCAGGCATTATTATCTCTATTTTAAAACAGAAATTTGAAACTGAGGCTCGAAGAGGTTAATATTTGAGGCCAGAACACAAAAGTTCTGGTAAAATCAATTTCATTTTCATCAAATAAAATGGTATTTGATTTGAAAAGCTTAGTGGTTTTCAGTGTTTGGTCAGATCCTGATCATAAGTAGGTTATTTCTTGGAAACAAGCCAGGAGCCTTTAAAGATGCTGTCACTGTCTGAAATCATTAGAATTGTCGTCAGTAGTAATCTAGCAAAGTATCAGACAAAAGGTGTTCAGTATATACTCAGTATATACTTTGAGGACAGTTACTGTTTATTTTTTGTGTCTTTTTATTCTTCAGAATTAATGCTTAATGAATGTTGGTTGAATAAAATGAATCAATGAATAAATTAAATTAAATTTAAAAAAACAACCCTGAAGAGAGTAACTTCATTTTTTCCCCTTAAATATATAAAGAATGTTTAAAAAACTAGATAAGGGATCTCTCCATCAATGAAATGATAAGCCCTGTCCTCATACTTTGACCAATACCAGAAATGTTCCTGGTATGTGTATTCAACTGAGAAAAGCACCAGAGAGGTCATCTGAGGTGACTTGGTCAGACTTCCTCATGAGGCCATTTTTGTTGTTTAGCCTTCTTAGGAATCTTGGACAGAACTCTGAACTGTTTTTCCTGGCAGAAGAACACGCATGCGGTCTACACTCAGAAGCTCCCTGAAGGGACCTGCTCTACATTAAATGGCACCCGAGTCTTGCGTCTTTTATGGGTCATTTCTGGACATACCAGTCAGATGACCCCCTGGCAGTCTCTGGGTATGGAGAGTTAAAGCACATTGCTATTAGACATCGTCACAGATGGAGTTTGGTCACTATTGCATCTTATTATTGAAAGCTGAGCACAGAGACTTTTACATGTCATCCTGTTATTCACTCAGCGGCCTTAACATCTGCCCTAAGTAGCTGCCTTTTTTTTGTACCCTCCTGCCAGTGATGACTACATGCTTCATTGTCTAAACCACTGATGCCAAAATCAAATAGAAACAGATCCCTGTGGGGCACATATTGACTTAAAAATCCACAAATTAATATTATGTATGTTATATTATATTTTATTTATTCAACCTTTCCCAGTTACATTTTAATCTTATTCAGGCTGGGAGCTTTGCAGCTACTTGCAGACAGTAGTGGCAAGTTCGACATTTTCAGAACTACTAGACCACCCATAGGCATGGCTATTAAGACTAACAATTAGCCCAGTTTAAGAGTAACTCAATTTTACTTAATGATAAGTAGAATGCTTTATTTCAATCAGCTAGGCATAAATATTAACTAATGTTACTTCAATAATTCAAAAGATCCATTAATGAAGGCAACATCCTTTCCATGACTTAGTATACAGTTTTTATGAATTACTGTGACCAAAAATATTTGTCACTGGGTAGCCAACCTTCAGGTGATAAGCTTCTCCAAATTTAGTATGGCCAGTTCTGAGATTATAGGCATGTGGCCTATTTCTGGGTCAGTACTTAAAATCTTGATGGGACTTACCTGTGTTTGTGCTTCACTGGCGTAGCTATTGAGAACCTAAGGAGTAGAATTTATATTGGACTACAATTTTAATGGAATATCATGTGAAAACAAACCTATCACATTCGCAAGGATGATGTGCAATTTTGAACCAAAATGAAAGAAATTTGAATCCTTAGATAAAGTGAAGTACTTCATTTTCTAATTTGCAACTACTATCAATCATTACTTTTCTGACCCTGTTTTGTCTTTAAAATGGTGGGACTAAACTGGATAATGTCTAATATCCCTTTGAAATCTAACGTATAATAATTCTAGAGAACTTGACCTATGTCTTAGTAGGTAAACTAGAAACTTACCTGAAGCACACAGAGGTTACATGTGATGCTAGGGAAAAAAAACCAGGAAGTGACCTGTCAAGATCTGAATGTCAGACTTCTGCTTCTAAGCCTAATATTTTGTCCACCATGGCATGCTGCCTAGGGGACTTAAACAACCTTCAGACATGAGAGAAACTTGTTATCTTTGCCCATTTCAAAAATACCACAAAGCATTAGATGACCTCTATTAAAACAGGTTGGGTAATATCCAGGCCCCAATGGACCAGAGAAATAAGACAATTCATAAACATGCAAAAAAATATTTGCAGAAATTTTTAACCTCAGTAGTAATGAATGAAATTCACTTTAAAACAAGTATGAAGTATCACCTCAGACTCATATTTAGCAAAAATAGATAAAAAAGTCATGAAACTTTTTATAGAGGACACTATGGGGGAACAGGTACATCACTAGCTGACATTGATGGTGGCAATGCAAAGTGGTACCAACTTTGTGGAAAGCAATCAGACAATATGCAGCAAGAGCCATAAAATTAACTTTTGAGTAAGTTATGAAAATCAAAATTATAAAAAACTGAACAGCATTAGCATGGACTGTCAGGAAGAAGCAGCCAGCTTCCGTGATAAAATGCTGGCCAAGCTGGTCAAATACCATCTGGCTGGCAACCTTCCTTATGACTCTTTGACTAAAAAAAATTCTACTCCTGAGAACATATTCCAAAGAAATTATTTGAAGTGAAAAAGAGACACGTATGTACAAAGATAACCATGGTTGTACTAATTACAATAGTAAAATAAAAATCTGGAGGCAGCTCAGATATCCAAAAAAATTTTGAATATAGACTATATCACCATTAAGAGGGGAAAATGATGTCTTAGTATTTTATTTTTCCCCAGTTACATATAGAAAAAAATTTAACATTTGTTTTTAAAACTGTGAGTTCCAACTGTGAGTTTCTCCCTTCCACCCCCTATTACCTCTGCCATTGAGAAGGCAAGCAATTATATATAGGTTATACATATGTAGTCATGCAAAGCATTTTCTTAATTGTCATATTGTGAAAGAAAACACAGCCCAAAAAAAACCTCAAGCAAAATTCTGTAAAAAAGTATGCTTCAATCTGTATTCAGACACTATCACTTCTTTCTCTGGGGATGGCTAGCATTTTTCATCATTAGTCCTTCCGAGCTGTCTTGGATCATTGTATTCCTGAGAATAGTTAAGTCATTCATAGATGATCATTTTACACTATTGCTGTCACTTTGCACACAGTACATTTCACTTTGCATCAGCTCATGCAAGTCTCTCCAGGCTTTTCTGAGAGTATCCCACTCATTATCTCCCATAGCATGATGGTATTCTGTCACAATCACATACCACAACTTATTCAGTCATTCCTTGATTGATGGGCATCAAAAGGGGAAAATATGAAAAATATACTGAAATACAGGAAAGTCTACAGAAAAAAAATGCTGTTAAAAAATAGAACATGGTATCCTCTTTCCACACTGATCCTGTTTTTAAAAAAATATCACAAGTGATGTTAGAGGTTAGTGTTAGTTATTAATAAATTGTCATGGATGCTTAAGTGCATTTATCTTTTGTTGTAAAGTTGACTAAAGTAAGAAAAAAAATTGGGCTTACATGCATATTTTTGTGTTCATTATAGACAATGTGCTTAAATGGAAAACCAGAGTGCTCAAAAATCCCTTCTACCACTTTTCTTGAAGTGGTCCATTCTACCTTGGGGTTGACACATTTTTCTTAATCAGGTAAAAAATGTCAACCTTTTTTTCCCCCAAATTCATTTTCTCTTCCTGGGACTCCCTCCCCAATTATCTTCTCAATAAGAAAAGGTGTAAGGAACAAATTTAATTTTAAGTAACTTTTATTTTTCTCCCCATTTCTGTTCAGTCTTTTAAAGCCACAACATTCCTTTCTTATTTTGAATTTTTTTTCAGTTAACAAAAATCTACTTTCTATTCCTCCCAGGCACTCCCTCACTAACTGAAAAGGAAAGAAAAACAAAACCCTCATAAAGAATATTCCCCCATTGTCCATATCCAAAAAAAATATGTCTCCTTCTCCACCCTGAGTTTCATCCATTCTCTCTTTGGAAGTGGAAAGCCTGTTTTATCATGAGTCCATAGGATTCATTTTGTAGTTGGTCACTGCATTGAGCAGAATTCTTAATCTTTCCAAGTTGTTTGTCTTTCAAAGTTGTTATTATGTAAGTTCTTCTCCTGGTTCTACTCACTTCACTCTGCATCAACTCATACAACTCTTTCTAGGTTTTTCTGAGACCATCTCTTTTGTCATTTCTCGTACTACAATGGTATTGTCTCACATTCATATACCACATTTTGCTCAGCCACTCCTTTATCGATAGACAAACTCTCTTAGTTTTAATCATTTGCTGCCACAAAAGAGTTGCTATAATTTTTGTACCTATGGGTATTTTGCAGGAGTGTGCTGCTAAATGTTGAACAAGTGGCTCTCTGAAAACAAATGTGCACACTATACACCTTCAAGTTATTCCGTGTTATTAACATGTCTTCTTCATTGTCTTGAGTCTAGACAATCTGCAAAACAATAAATCAAGCTCAAATTTGCAGCGTTTGTCAATTTCCGAAGTGTAAATGTTTACACTGAAAATTTAACAATGGACTCTTGAGAGCCCCAAGAGCCAGCTTGAGTAGTTCTGCCTCAACCTCTCTCTTTGATCCACACAAACATTATTTTCTTCAGTTTCTGCTTTTGCATCAAATGAGTTTGGAAACCTCCCTAAAACTGTCTGTTGAACAAAGATGATTCCTACTTATTAACTTATGATTGAGGTAAGTAACTTTCTCAGGTTAGATAATAAGAGCTTGTACAATGATAATGACAGTTCCCATACATTATCTCATTAGGTCCTCCCTGAGAAGTAAGAAATGCAAACATGATTACCCCAAGTTACAGAAGAGAAAACTGAGTGACTGAAACTTGCTCACAGTCATATAGCTATTATGTATTAGAGCTGGATCACAAACCCAGTTGGGGCTCTTTTCCATTGTGTCACACTCCCCATGCTGATCTTTGTAGATCTCTGTTTACCCTTCTGGAGGAGGAAAGCTCAGTTTCACAAGTTTAACTGTCTTTCTGTCCTTTCTGATTGTTTATATTCTTCTGATTCCATTTTCTTACATTTGATTCTCTATGTAGTTTTTACCCTCACACTTGTGAAAACAATCACACACATACAAACACACATACCCATACACACACACACATTCCCCCTCACCCCCCACATCAAACAGTGCTGATAGGACATACTTAAATTTCCGTGGCAAGACTAAGGATCTCCTAAGCTTAACGATTCATTCTACCCTGAAAGGAAGAGGGAG
This sequence comes from Notamacropus eugenii, assembly GCF_028372415.1. Taxonomy (NCBI): domain Eukaryota; kingdom Metazoa; phylum Chordata; class Mammalia; order Diprotodontia; family Macropodidae; genus Notamacropus; species Notamacropus eugenii. Next base: position 430,903,950 of record NC_092875.1, on the reverse strand, counting down.
GTGAAATTGCAGCTGGTTGTTCTACTTCTGATTTTGGCTACATCTCCTTTGATGGCCACATGACTTTAGTTTCCAGTGTGAATAATCCTACCTTCTGCATTTCACAGGAAAATACAGTAGGAACAGAACGAAAGACTTCCTTACCATCCTCTCTCTGCAGGCTGACACATATTGGGCCCTTATTCAAACAATCAATAGGAACTTTCAGATGTTTTTTCAGTTGTGTTCACCTCTTCATGACCCCATTTGGGGAGTTTTCTTGGCAAAGATACTGGAGTGGTTTGCCATTTCCTTCTCCAGGTCATTTTACAGATGAAGGAATTGAGACAAATAGGGCTAAATGACTTGCTTAGGATTACACAGCTACTAAGTGTCTAAGGCCACATTTGGACTCAAGTCCTCCTGATTCCAGGCCCAGCATGCTATCCACTGGGCCACCTAACTGCCTAGCAGTAAAGGCTGTTGGCTAAGAATATTAGACTTGGAAGTCAGGAAATTGGGATCCAATTCTTTTCTTTTATCCCTGAATTGTTGGCTGACCTTATTACTCTGTCACTGTCTTGGGCAACAACTTAAGACTATGTTATAGGCGAATCCTTGATCTGCATTAATGGAGGGAGTTTCCACAATGAGCATTCCCATTAATGATGAAAAAATCATAGATCTGAACCTTCCCTTCCACCTAAAAGAAAAAAAACAGAATTGACCTTAAAAGCAAAACCTTCGTTTCTCTGTTTGCAAAATGTATCTAATGAGTTTTGTTACCAAATCATTTGGGGTTAAACATTTTAGTCATGGTATCTTGCGTATGCTGCTTCAATTCTCTGAGTATCCTGTTTCCTCATTTATGAAAAGAGGGTGATATAGTTCAAGCCGACAGGATTGTTGAGATAAATTGGGATCATGTGTTGCAAGAACTTCCAAAGCCATGTGGTGCAACATTAAAGGGAAAGTATTTCTTTTCGTCAATAGCATTTTAATAAGTAAATCTCATTAGATTATTGAATTATCTTTCTCTTTCAGTGGCTGTTTAAGTGCAAAGTCATTTTTAAAGCTGTACTGGAATTCTGAAAAAGGAATAACCCTCAACGTCATACTGAGATACTTTTTCAATGGACTTGCAAGGCATGTTTATTTACATATTTCCGTTTTATCTTTGCTCTGTAATAATATAGGATTAATATCCATTTATATACAGTAGGCATCATGTTTCTCTGTGCCTTGTATATATATAGTGGATGCTTAGAAACTATCACTAAATACATAAAGAAGTTTCCTTTACTGGAAGGTTTCTCAGTGAAAAGGAATGCTAGACAAAGAAAGATGCTTCTTTCTTTGCAACTTGGTTTTTGATCTTGAGTAAGAATCAAGAATAAGTACAGTAATGTTATAAGAATTTCTACAACAGAATTCACAAGCCGCCAAAGAAGTCCTGATTCCTCCCCCCACAATTCCCCTCCTGTCCTTTCCTCTCACCATAGCATCTCTTTTTCTTAGCAGGGCTGTGAGTATAGAGGCTATTTACTGACCTGGTCACTTAGTCACATGAATTGACATGGGAACTTTGACTTTGTTTCTAACATAGTTCATTTTTCCCTTGCTTAGGTAGCCTGGCAACCCCCTGCTCCCAGGCTCATTATAGGATATGAACAGGCAGTTTTCTTTTTTTTAATTTATTTGTTTAAGTTTCCAACATTCATTTCCACAAAATTTTGAGTTCCAAATTTTCTCCCCATTTCTCCCCTCCCCCACCCCAAAACTCGGAGCATTCTAACTACCCCTATCACCAATCTGCCCTCCCTTCTAACATCCTTCCCTTCCCTTATCCCCATCTTCTCTTTTGTCCTATAGGGCAAGATAAATTTCTATACCCCATTACCTGTATTACTTATTTCCTAGTTGTATGCAAGAACAATACTCAACATTTGTTCCTAAAACTTTGAGTTCCAACTTCTCTTCCTCCCTCCCTTCCCACCCATCTCCATTGGAAAGGTAAGCAATTCAATATAGGCCATATCTGTGTAGTTTTGCAAATGACTTCCATAATAGTGTTGTGTAAGACTAACTATATTTCCCTCCATCCTATCCTGCCCCCCATTTCTTCTATTTTCTTTTTTGACCTTGTCCCTCCCCTAGAGTGTTGACTTCTAATTGCTCCCTCCTCTCATTGCCCTCCCTTCCATCATCCCCCCCGACCCTGCTTATCCTCTTCTTCTCTACTTTCCTATATTGTAAAATAGGTTTTCATACCAAAATGAATGTGCATTTTATTTTTTCCTTGAGTTGAATGCAATGAGAGTAAGCTTCATGTTTTCTCTCACATCCCCCCTTTTTCCCTCCACAGAAAAGTCTTTTACTTGCCTCTTTTATGAGAGATAATTTACCCCATTCCATTTCTGCTAGGGTTGGAAGCTCAATTCCATGTGGACAGTCTCGGGCGGGTAAAGGTGGGAACTTCTAAATCTTAGAGTTCTCACGAGACCCCCCAGGAAACGGCTGGGAATCGAGGTGAACCGAGCTATCTCGTGTATTTCCGCCTCTTCCCGTGAGAAACGTGATGGGAGAGAGCTCTCCCCGCCCTCGAGATAGTCCCGGATCTGGGCACACTATTGTTATCTAACAGCACGGTATTCAGATGCAAACTATGCTGCTGGAGAGTCTAAGTAGGATCAGAAAAGCCTGAAAGCTCTCTTGGGCAGAGGGGCGCGGAGTGGACAGGACAACAAGGCTCCGCTTTTCCTCTCTCCTCTCTCCCCTCCCCCTCTCTCCCCGCTTATACTTCTACTTCCAATTTCTTATTGTAGATCTTTGCCTCCTTGGGAGATCTTTCTCTTTCCCTCCTAAGGAAGAATTCCCCTGCACTTGTATCTAGACCCTGAAATAAAGCTCAACCCTTGTTCGACTCTGGAACGTCCTTTCTCTCATACGAGCATCCGGTTTGGCCAACCGAAGACCTTGAGAGGTGAGGTAAGAAGACTCGGGTAGCCCTCAGACCTCTAGGCCTGGCACATTTCTCCCTTTCTCCTCCCAATATATTCCTCTCTCACCCCTTAGTTTCATTTTTTAAGATATGATCCCATTCTATTCAACTCACCCTGTGCTCTCTGTCTCTCTCTGGATGTGTGTGTGTGTGTGTGTGTGTGTGTGTGTGTGTGTGTGTGTGTGTGTGTGTGTGTGTGTGTAATCCCACCAACCACCCAGGTACTGAAAAAAGTTTCAAGAGTTACAATTGTCTTTCCATGAGGATTGTAAACAATTCAACTTTAGTAAGTCCCTTATGAATTCTATTTCCTGTTTACCTTTTCATGCTTCTCTTGATTCTTGTGTTTGAAAGTCAAATTTTCTTTTCAGCTCTGGTCTTTTCATCAAGAATGCTTGAAAGTCCTCTATTTCATTGAAAGACCATTTTTTCCCCTGAAGTATTATACTCAGTTTTGCTAGGCAGGCAGTTTTCATATGAAAAAATTAAAGCAGTCTTGTGAAAAAATGCTCTAAATAACTATTGATTAGAGAAAAGTAAATCAAAGCAACTCTGAGATACCACATCATAACTATCAGATTGGCTAACATGACAAAACAGGAAAATGATAAATGTTGGAGAAGATGTGGAAAAATTGGAACACTAATGCATTATTGGTGGATTTGTGAACTGATCCAACCATTCTGGAGAGCAATTTGGAACTATGCCCAAAGGGCTAGTAAACTGTGCATCCAGAAATACTACTTCTAGGTCTGTATCCCAATGAGATCATAAAAATGGGAAAAGGACCTGCATGTACAAAAATATTTATAGCAGCTCTTGGACACCTGATCTCCTAAGCTCACTGCAGCTCAGAACTCCCAAGTTTGAGATCCAGCAACCTAAACATTGCTAGTAGCAGGGGCCTCAGGTACCACTACACCTGGCAGATATCTCTGTTATTTCAAGTAGTGTTCCATATCACCAAATTTTTAGGCAGCGAAGAATTGGGATGGTTCCTTCAAATCAGCTGTAACTGAAGCTGTCCTGTATGTCATAATGTCTGCTGTGATTAAGATGGCAGCATATTGTCGTGAAAGGTATATGACTTCAAGTCAGAATATCTGGGTTTGAATTCTAGCTCTGCCATTTATTTTCTGTCTGAACTTGGGACAAATAATTTCATCTCTGTGGACCTTAGTGGTTTCTGTTTTTACAAAGGAGTTTAAACACGTTTGCACTTCTTCCTTACCATGGTCTTTTGATGTAGGCAGTCTATATTTTTTTATTCCCATATTACAACTATGGAAACAGAGTCATAAAAAGTCAGTGACTTGTCTAACGTCACAAAGCTAGGAAGTGGTGGAACACGGACAGGAACAGACCTTTGACCCTAAATCCAGCATTTTTGCTATGATACCTGTGGGTTCTCATCTCATCACCTCAGTAATACAAGTTGTGGGAACGAGCCAGGATCAGGTGGATAAAGAGGGATGGTGATCTGCCCACCTCTCTGTCCAAACCAAACCAAACAGAAAACCTTGTGTGGAGGATCAAATGGATTATTGGTGAGTTACATGTACACTCTCCTGGATCTCTTGCCAGGTTGCAGCCTTTCCATCTGTATTCAGTATGTTTGCTAGTTGGATTGTATTCCCTTGTTCCCTGGGGATCTGAATGGGAGATTCCCATATACCATATGGATAACTGCAGGAGGACATGGTGGACAAATCTGCTCCTTCTGGACAACTTCATCTCCATACAGAATCCTGTAAGTCTTCACTCATGAAGTTGACAGCCTTTTAAAAGTGATGGTCCAAGGTTCTGATCCCCTGTCTTTGGGTATGCTTGCTGGTTTAGAGGAGGGCTGATGGTAAAATCTGGGGCAATAGCTTAGCAGTTTGAAGGCTAAATTGCCAGTTGCTAATTCTATCATCAGTGAGGAAAGGAGGATTATGGTCAGGACTGAGCTACAAAATGTTTAACAAGGGTGCTCACATGGGGAGAAAAAGTAGCATAATTATATATATATTTACATATATTATATATGTATAAATACTTTGAAGTTTTATCTACATTATTTTATTAAGTCTAGAGACCAATAGAATAGTAAACCAAACCTTGACTTGTAGCAGTCTTTTGATTTTTGAGGTATAAGTGCTCACCCTAAAAAAGTTAACAATGGCTTATAAGTCAGTTAGAGCTGGCTCCAGCACACCTCTGGGTATGGTGTTAACTATTTAATTTTATTTTTTGCTTACATTTTGATTATTTATTTAATATTTTATTGCCCCCCAATTACATTCAAGAATAATCTTTAACATTAATTTTTCAAAACCTCGAGTTCCAAAGTCTCTCCTTCCCTCTTCTGCCCTCATTGAGAAGACAAGCAATTTGATACAGGCTATGTATGTGCAGTCATGTAAAATATTTTCATGTCAGTCATGTTGCAAAAGGAAAAACAGACACCTCACCTCACCTGAAAAAAGAAAGAAAAACAAAATTTAAAAAAGCATGCTTTGGTCTGCACCCAGACTCCATCAGCTCCCTCTCTGGAGATGGATAGCATTTGCCATCACAAATCCTTTGGAATTGCACTGGATCATTCCATGGCTGAGAATAGCTAAGCCACTCATAGTCAATAGTCACAGAATGTTGCTGTCACTATGCACACTGTTCTCTTGGTTCTGGTCACCTCACTTTGCATCAGTTCATGTAAGTCTTTCTGGTATTTTCCTAGAGCATCCTGCTCATCATTTCTTACAACAGTACAATAGTATTTCATTATAATCATATACCATAACTTGGTCAGTCATTCCCCAAATGGACATCTCCTCAATTTCCAGTTCTTTGCCACCACTAAAAGAGCTGCTATAAATATTTTTGTACATATAGATCCTTTTCCTTCTTGTTTTTTATCTCTTTGGGATACAGACCTAGTAGTGATATTGCTGGGTCAAAGGGTGTTTGGACATTGCTCTGTAGAGCAATTTGGAACTATGTCCAAAGGGCTACAAAAATGTGCATACTTTGACCCAGCAATACCACTTCCAGGACTGTATCCCCAAGAGATCACAAAAAATGGGAAAGGGCCCCACATTTACAAAAATATTTATAGCAGCACTCTTTGTGGTGGCCAAAAAACTGGAAGTCAAGGGGATGCCCATCAATTGCAGAATGGCTGAATAAACTTTGGTATATGAATGTAATGGAATACTATTGTGCTATAAGAAATGATGAACAGGAAGACTTCGGAGAGGCCTGGAAAGACTTTTATGATCTGATGCTGAGTGAAAGGAGCAGAACCAGGAGAACTTTGTACACAGCAGCAACCATGGTGTGCAAGGATTTTTTTCTGGTAGACTTAGAACTTCATTGCAATGCAAGGACTTAAGAAATTCCCAATGATCTCTTAAAGCAAAATGCCTTCTATATCCAGAGAAAGAGCTATGGAATTCGATCGCAGAATGTAGCAGATCAATTTCTTTTGTATTACATTTTGCTTTGTTTTATGATTTCTCCCATTTATTTTAATTCTTCTATGTAACATGACTAATGTATTTAATAGGAATGTACGTGTAGAATCTATATAAAACTGCATGCTGACTTGGAGGGGAAGGAGGGGGAAGAAGGAGGGAGAGGAAGGGGAAAAAATCTAAGTTATATGGAAATGATTGTAGAACACTGAAAACAAATAAAAAAATTAAAAAAAACCAAATTGCTCTACAGAATAGCTGAATCAGTTTGTAACTCCACCAACAGTACATTAGTGTTTCAATTTCCCCACATCTTCTCCAACATTTGTCATTTTCCTTTTCTGTCTTATTATCTGTTCTGATAGGGGAAAGGTGATTTATAGTGTTAACTTCTGAGTAAGAAGATGACTCAGGTGGCAGGGAGGAAGTCAAGGAAGACAAAAGGTTTACAAGATATCCTAGTATGTATGTCATAGAGTGTTGAACTTTGCTCTATATTTTGCTCTTGCTCCTTGAGGCCAGAAATCATTTCACTTTGTCTTTGAATCTTCAGTGCCTATCTCAGTGCCTAGCCCGTAGTAGGTACTTAAAAAATGCTTATGAATTAGTGAATTGTCTCCTGAGTACATTATGATGGATTGTGCATCTTGGTCACTCTATACACAGAAAGCCCATCACATGGATGTTAGTTACCCTGCTCTCTTGACTCAAGCATTATAGTTGGTCTCTAATTTCTAGCTGGACTGGTTTCAGTGAGTGCCATAGCTGCTTCTGAAGACACTGAAGTAATTTTCTTGTAATTTACTTCTTGTGAATAAAAGTTTTGTGCCTGTAATTAAATGATGTCCCTGATTCTAGGTATGTAGCTGCAAAATCTGCTGAATGGCAAACTGCTCATGTGTGGCAGCTTCCTAATTACCCAACATAACCCAGTTGACAAACAAAACAGCTGCCTTCTGTTCACAGATGCCCAGGAGTTTAGACTAGAGCATAAATCACTGTGTAAATACCTGCAGGCGTAGAAAGTTCCCTGAGGATAGGTACAAGAGCATGGCAGATGACGGTTCTGCTCTGTCCTCCCTGAAATCATCTGAGCTTTGGCATGGACACTGAGGCCCTAATATGTATAGCCTGTGGCACTCTGTGGGAATCCAAGTGGTAAGGACATGAGTCTGGTGCCATTTAATTTCAATTACAGGGCACCATGAATCCCCAAAATCAGAATTATTCAGGTTCTCAGCAGCAAGTGTGCACAAAATCCCTTCCCTGGCAGGAGTTTCCTTTTCAACAGGCAAAGCTGTGCTGAATCTGATTGTTCTGTCCCCCTCCCTGTCAGGCTGCAGGAAGAAAGTATTCAGGGTCTTTCTCTCCCTGAACAAATCAAATGAATTGCTCCAAGGATTTTCTTGGCTTCACGAAAAAAGCAGCTGCTTCATTTAGCACAGACAGAGAGAGCATTTGAAATAGAATCGCCTTCAATAAGAACATTTTAGGTCCAGCACTGTATAGAGCACTTGTAGGGATATAGACCCAGGAGATGAGAAGCAGGGCTGCATATTCCTAGTTTAAGGAAAGAGCAGCACTACTGACCAGAGCAGCCCTAAAGGATCCACCTACCTCAGTTACAGTGGGCAACTAGGTGGCACAGTGGCTTAGAGTCAGGAAGATATGAGTTCACATCTGACCTTGTACAATTACTGACTGTGATGCTGGGCAAGTCACTTAATTGTGTTGGCCTCAGTTTTCCTCATCTGTAAAATGAGCTGGAGAAGGAAATGGCAAACTACTCCAGTATCTTTGCTAGGTAAACCCCAAAGGATGTCACATGGAGACAGACACAACTGAACAACAAAACCTGTTACCCTGAAAGGGATACCACATGTGGTACCATAAGAGTGGTAGGTGATAATCACCTTAGTGATGGCCTGGCTGTCTCCTTTGTAACTCTGCTCCAGGAGTCTTCTGTATCAATATCTATCTATCTATCTATCTATCTATCTATCTATCTATCTATCTATCTATCTATCTATCTGTCTGTCTGTCATCTATCTATCTATCTATCTATCTATCTATCTATCTATCTATCTATCTATTTATCATCTAGAGTCCTCTGTATCTATCTTCTCCCTATTTGGGGGGAACTAAAGGAGGAAGAAGATAATGCTATTTCTTGATCAGTGTGAATTGGTCTTTTGAGACACGATCTGCCACATTTTCAGAAACAAGGAGGAACTTGATTAGATTGTGTGATCTAGTTAATGGAGGAGGGCAATTCTCATTAGGGAACTATCTGTACTTCATAACTCAGTTCTTCATAGTCTTTGGATACCTGTGAAGAACGGGAGATGTAGTCTTAGGGGTGGCACTGAAACAGGCTGGTGTTGGAGTTTGTAGATGGATTCTTGGGTGGGAGGAAACAACGAGATTGATGATTTTTAAGGGAGAGCTCAGTGAGGATCTGATGATGTAAGGAAAAATTTCCTGCCATTTCAAACTATCCAAAAGTGGAATGGGTTGACTCAGGAGGCTCGTTTTCCTTCATTAGAAGTCTTCGAAACTTGCCTTCCATCGTCTGTTACCTCTTGATTGTCCCACCTACATTCCACCCAAGCCCTACATTGTCTGCTACCTCCCAGTTGCTTCTAGCTGTTTCCCACCCTGGATTATATCACTAGTTATCCCAGTGCCATCAAGATCCTCCTTAGACTCTCCTCCCAGACCACTAGAACACCTCTAGATCTTTCCCATGGATTTTCTGTATATAAGTGCCATCACACCTCCATGAAGGCACTCAGATTCAATCCAACTCAGACTCTGTCTAACTGAGATTCTATCTGGCCCATTTGTGAATACAAGCGTTACAAATGCTTAGGCTTAAGAGTCAACCCAAAATGGTGAATCTTTAATGAACTTTGTTTTTCTTTGGCTTTCAAAAAAAGAAGTCTTCAAGCAAAGGTGGGGTGATCACTTCTCAAGTAAGTGAGGCTGAGACCTGGCACCGCTCTGCCTCATTTAAATCCAGTTCTCAGGCAAGTCAAGACATCGCTGTCATCATGTCATTGGTTGTCTTTGAGATAAAGGACCACCACCACCATCAAGCATGATGTTCACCTCACTCCTGAATCTCTCTGCACCTAGTCAAACTTTTCCACCTTCTCTTCATCAGCCTTCTCCTCCTGGAGATGCCTCTGTCCCGTGGTCCTCTCTTCTGATTGGTGAGTGCTGGGCCTGGACTGGCACCATTTCCTGAAGTTCCCAGCTCTGTTCATTTCACTTCTGACTCCACCCTTCTCTCTCCAGTTTTCCATCTCCTCCCCAGCAGCCTTGCCCCTTACATGCCCCCTCCATTTCTTCTGTTTTCTAGATCTTCTTTGTGTTCTTGTCTTCCTCCATTAGAGGGTAGACTTCTTGAGAGTATGAATAATCGTTTTTGCTTGTGCGTTTCCCTCATTTAATCTATCTATCTATTTATCTATCATCGATTTATCTGTATGTCTGTCTATGCATCCATCTCTATCAATCTATAGCTGTCTATCTATGCATCCATCTCAAACTCTATTTATCTATCTTTCTGTCTGTCTGTCTGTTTATTCATCCATCTTTATCAATCTATCCCTATCTATCTGTCTATCTGTCTGTCTGTCTGTCTTTCTGCCTGTCTGTCTGTCATACGGAGAGGATTCCTGTTTGATTGCTGGTTGTACTAAAAGTCCTCTAAGGTCCATTCTAACTGAGGTTCTGGGATGCTGCGGAGCACTTAGAAGTGCACATGGTATCACAAGATTTAGTGATGTTTATATGGTACATTCAAGTGATCCATTTGGGGCACTATGGGGCTTTTGGTTTTTCAGGAAAAAACAGAAATCAAGTATAGAAAGAAAAGGAAAGCTACGCTTTATGATGTAACTGGGTCTTAATCAGAGGTCCCACGCCTCATGTTTCAGAAGTATGGAACATGAGCACAGCACACGTTTTGCTTTACATATGGTGGCATAATCATATGGCTTAGCAATGTGGCAAAGCTCCTGTGCTTCCAGGTCAAATCCCATCTCAGACACTTGTTATCTGTGTGACCTTGGGCAAGTCACTTAACCTGTCTCTTCTATTTCCTTATATTAGCACCTACATCTTAGGGTTACTGTGAGGTTAAAAGGAGATAATAACTACAAAACACTTTGCAAACCTGAAAGTATTATGTAAATACCATGGTAGCAGTGTTTTGCTTCTGACTGCTGCCTCCCCTAATCTGCCAAACTTCCTAGAAACTTGTCATCATTTTATTTACAATGTTTTTTCTGACCCTCTAGATTAGTTTGTCTTTGCAGATCTGGAGGATATTTTACAAATTGTCTCCTGTGTATGGGAAATGTCAATCCAATCGGTATTTGGCCTCAGTTTCCTCATTTGTAAAGTGGGAGGTGGGAATAGATGGCCCAGCTCTAAATTTGTGATTGTGTGAGCTTAAGCTTTTTTTGTCCTTTGGCAGGTTATCCCTTTAAATACTTGAGGATTGAAGAATGCATCAGGAGTGCATACCTGAAATCTCAGCTACTGGGGAGGTTGAGGCTAGAGCATCTCTTGGGCCTGAGGGGGTGGGTCTGAGCAGCAATAGGTTAAGCTAACGATACACTAAGCTAGGCATTAATTTGGTAAGCCCCTAGGAGTGGAGAGGATACCCCTAGGTTACCAAAGAGTGGAGCAGATAAGACCAAATTGGAAATGGAGCAGGTCAGGGCTTCTATATACTTATCAGCGTTAGTTCAGGTTTGATACTGGGAGGAAATAAGAGATTCAGAGGTCATTGAATAATTAATAAAAAAAGTTTATTTTTCCTTGACATAGTAAGGAAATACAACTTGAATATAGTTAAGACTTAGATTAGCTAGACTTCCCAGAAACGAATCTATTCATCAGGGCAGGATATGGTGACACATCTTTAGGCAAACATCGCTTGTAAAGGGTGCCACTCCATGTCGGTGATCCCATCAATACAACCAGATGACACCAGAAAGCTGCATCAATGATGGCATAGCTTGAGCCTTGTTCCCATCATAGGCTAATCACATGCCAGTTACCTTCTGGGGAAAATCTAACCTAACCCACATTCGGGAAGTGGGTGTGCTAGAGGGTAGTGGCCCCTATGACTCAACTTCTCTAAAATGGGATGAGATTTGAAAAAAGGACTATAATAAGGGATCTTTCAGGTAGAAGAAAGGACTTATATTGGCCTCTTTGGCATGGTGCTGTAGCCCTAAGCAGATTTTATTTTTTGTAGAGATGGCACATCAGTAATAATCTTTGTAACACTTCTGATGCAAAGAATTGTAAGAGGAGGCCTTAGATTTTAAAACTATGTAACTGCCAGCTACCTATCATTTATGCCAGTTAACCTCTAGGCAAAGAAACAACTATAATGGAAGAACCATTAGCAATGAAGGCAGGCTTGGAGAATTGGCAGCACCTTCCTGAAGGGCTCCACACTTAATCACACCTTCCATGGATAAGAACAATTTAATTTATTTTACAGAAGCAGGTATCCTGTCTTGATGTCATGCCTGACAGATGCATCTATTCTGATCTCCACTTCTTCTTGCTGGGTAATTCAGACGATTCTGATTGTGTGACCCTGGGCAAGTCCCTTAACCCTGTTTGCCTCAGTTTCCTCATCTTTAGAATGAACTGAAGAAGGAAATGGAAACCACTCCAGTGTCTTTGCTAAGAAAACTCCAAAGGGGGGGTCACAAAGAGTTAGACACGACTGAAAAATGACTAAACAGCAAATTTGTAATCTTCTGTAATTTACCTTCCACATTTGCAAGCATTATTCTGGGAAGGGATCCATCGATTTCACCAGACCACTAAAAGGCTAAGAACCACCCTTACTCTTTCCCACCCTAGACCCCCAACCTGCCCAGACTAGAGAAACCTATGGAGTGGAGAAAGACAGATAACATTTGCACCAAACATGTAGGCCAGGGGTGGGAAACCTGTAGGTGAGGTCTTTTGACTGAGTCCAAGTTTTACAGAACAAATTCTTTTATTAAGGGGATTTGTTTTGAGAAGTTTAGATCAGTCAAAGGGCTGCACTTGAGGACCTAGAGGGCCACACTCCACCCCTGATCCAGGCAGTCACGTAGAAAGTTCATGGCAAAATGAACAAATCTCTCAACATGATGCTGACAGGGAGTCAGCGTTTCACTTGTAAGCTTGTCATTTTGCCCTGCCACTGGTGTAGAAAGGTGTCAGATATAAGAATGGTTACTTTGCATGTACGTAGTGCTTTATAAAGCCCACAAATCATTGTCCTCACAAAAGCTCCAAGGTTGGTAGTGTTTAATATGATGATATCTATTTTGTAAATGAGAAAATCAGGACTCAGAGAGGCCAGTGACTTGCCCATGGTCACATAGCTATTAAGTGTCTGGTACCTGGATTCAATCCCAGGTCTCCTGGCCCCGAGTCTGATATACTATTCCCCTGTGAACCCCACTGCCTCTTGGCCATGGTGCCTTGTCCATGTCTACTACGTGTGTTTGGACTGAGCATGTGACATCTGGTATTTTGTAAAGGGTTACAATATACGGGAGTCTACCCAGAAGTTCCACTTCATAATGTGGAATTTGGCATGCTCTCTGCCAGTGCCCCACCACCTAGGCTCTGGGTGAGGCTGAATTTGAGAACAGATCTTTAGATAACCTCACCACATAACTGTCTTCATATCAGAGGACAACTTCTGGACAATATACCCCGCAATGCTGCAGACAGCTAGATGGCACAATTGATAGAGAGCTAGAGCCTACAGTCAGGAAGACCAATCATCCTGAGTTCATATACTGCCTTAGATACTTCATAGCTGTGTGACCCTGAGCAAGTCACTTGGTTTCCTCATCTGCAAAATGAGCTAGAGGTGGTGGCAAACCACTCCAGTATCTTAGTCAAGAAAAGCTCATATGAGGTCTTGGGACAAGACTGAAAAATGACTAAACAACAACTGAATACTGTGTTCTATTTGTCCTCTACAACCCAGACAATTTGGTGCTTGTTTAAGTTATAACAGAATTTCAGGAACTTCTAGCCCAGGTATTTTACAATGGGCGCTACAGTTTATTAGAAATTCAGGAAGGATCTTCATAAAATGAGAATAAAACTTGGGGTAGGATAGATATGAGAGAATGAAGAACATCTCTACTGGGTTTACTGTCTTAATAAAGATGCTTAGGAGAAAAAGGTAGGGGATAAGCTGCTTCTTCACAGAGCTTATTGATCTCGGTAAGTAGCCCAGGGGACACTGATGAGCAGTGGTATAAACCAGTCCCTGCACAGCTTCACCACAAGTCTGCAGAGAAAGTCCAGATGAGATGTTTACTATGACTGAACTGGTCCACCCCAACATGATGCACTCAAGGCTCAGGCAATCTGGATCTGTGGTCCTCTTATGGTATGAGCCACATCCCTATCTAGTAGATGGTCGAAAGATGCTGCAATTTCCTAGGCACAAATGGAACTTTTTTTGTCAGCCTCAGTATATTCATGGGAGCGAGAGAACATGGGGACCAATGAACCGGTGCAGAGTGGATGCTCCTACATGGGAAGTAAGAGGGTGGGTCTAGTTGGATCTTACACACTTATTGATCTCAAGGACCTCCTGGATGTTCAATGAGTGTTACTCAATTTGATTTGACAAATATTCAAGGGTTAATAAGTGTTGTCTGTGCATGAGGCACTATCTGAGGCTTTGGATATATAGATGAAATAGCCCCTGACTTTACAGAATTTGTGTTTTACGAAAAGGATAGAATAATCACACAGATAAATGAATACAGGACAAATTAAAGAGGCAAACAGAGCTAAGTAACTTGCCCAGAGTCACGTAACAAATAAGTGTCTGAAACCAGATTTGAAGTAGAGAAGATAAGTCTTCCTGACTCCAGGCATGGCATTCTATCCACTGAGCCACTTAGCTGCCTGATGGGTAGAGTAATATGAAATTAGGATGGTAAAGTATGTTGGAGCCAGACTGTACCAGGGCCTTGAATGCATTACTGTGTGTGTGTGGAGGTTTCTGTTTTGTCACAGAGGCCAGATTTTTGAGCAGGGAGATGACATGGTGAGACTAGCACCTTGTAAATTTTATAGTGGAAAGAAAATAAGGCTGGAGAGAGAGATTTAGGAGTCATTTGTGTAGAGTCATTAAACCCAAGGGATTTCAAAGGGAGAAAATGCAGAGAGGAAATCAATTAATCCATCAGTAAACATTTATTGAATGTTTACTATGTGTCAGACTGGACAGCTAGGTAGCACCATAGTGCATAGAGTGCTGGGCCTGGAATCAGGAAGACTCATCTTGAGTTCAAATCTGCCCTCAGACACTTACTAGCTGTGTGACCCTGGGCAAGTCACTCAGCTCTATTTGTCTCAGTTTCCTCACCTGTAATAGGAACTGGAGAAGGGAATGACAAAATGCTCCGGTGTCTTTGCCAAGAAAACCCCAAACGGGGTGGCAAAGAGTCAGACAGGACTGAAAAATGACTGAATAGCAACTAGGTGCTGGGGATAAAGAGTTCCTGTCCTCAAGGAGTTTATATCCTACTGGAAGATACAACAGACATAGATATAAGCACATTGTATAAAAATTATATAAAGAATCTATTTTTTAAAACGTAATTTCAGTCAGGAGGCACAATTAGATACAAGAAATAAGGAATGTTCTCATCTAAGGAGGAGATAGTGTTTAAGTTGAGGTTTGATGGAAATATGGGATGCTAAGAGGCAGAGGGAACGGCCAGTGCAAAGGCTTAATTGATTATGGAACATCATTCATGAGGAGCAGTATAAAGGCTTGTTTCAACTAGAATGGATGAAGGGGATGAGAAAGGTAAATTGGATCCAACATGTGAAGAGCTTTAAATGCCAAAGTGAGGAATTTGTATTTGATCCCAGGAACAACTGGGAACCACAGGGGTTAAGTGAATAAAGGAATGGTATGTCAAACCTGTGCTTTAAGGATATTGCTTTGTGTGAGGGGTGTGTGAAGGATAAATTGGAGAGAGGAGAGACTAGAGGCAAGATTACAAATTAAAAGGCTAATATAATAGTTGAGAAGAGAAGATGATCTAAGATAGAGACCTGAAAGAAATGAAAGATGGCAAAGGAAAATTGATGATCAATGGTTTTTTTTTTTCCAGGTATGCCTGAAACCTGGAGAAAGGAAGTACTAGGGTCCAAATAAGGAAGATTCCTTCTAGCTGTAAGTTTGGGAGACATGGCTTTCCCAGACCATGGACATTGGGCCAGAGAAGATCACAGATTAACTGTCTTGTGGGGTTGTAGAAGAGTCCCTAGGTAGGTCCCAAACTCTTGCATGTCATAGTGATGACTAAAGCACCAGCTGTGAAATGAGGAAAGACAATTTCAGAGAAACCTGGGAAAACTTGAACTGATGCAGAGTAAAGTAAGCAGAACCTAAAGGATAATATAAAAACAATAACATGATAAAGAAAAATAAAGATTTTTAAGACTCTGGTCAATATAACCATGGTCATCATCATCATCATCATCATTTTTGCTAATCCGAAGGGCATGAGGCAGAACCTTAAGTGTTCTTTTAATTTGTTGTTTTAATTTAATTTTCTCTAATTATTGTTAACCCGAAGTTTTTTTTCCCTTTCATATGCTTGTTGATAGGTTGGATTTATTTCTTTGAGAATTACCTGTTTATATTCTTTGACTACTTATTTCTATTAGGGAGCAACTCTTCTTATACAACTGAATCAGTTTTTGGACTTTAGGCTGCTATCAGAAAAACTTGCTGCAAAGATATTTTCCCTTAGTTAAGTTTCCCTTCTTATTTTAATGACATTGATATTGTTTGTATTAAAATTTTAATTTATGCAATCAGAATTGTACATTTTGTTACATTCTGTGATCTTTTCCATCCTTCTTATTATGAACTCTTTCCCTGTCCATAGGGATTTATTCATGGTGTGATTTTTTTATATCTAAGTTATGTATATAGCTTGAACTAATTTTGATTTTATATATATGTATATATATATATATGAAGTTGCTTTAAATTTTCTCCAGACTCATTTCCAATTTTCCCAGCAGTTTTTCTGAATGGTAAGTCATTGTGTCAGTAGTGGTAGTCTTTGGGTTTATTAAACATTAAGACACTGTTTTTGTTGGCGTTTGTAGATTTTGTCCCTAATCTGTTTCATTGATAAAATGTTCTGCTTTTAGCCATTACCAAATAGTTTTAATGATTGCTGCTATGTATAGTTTGAGATTGATATTGCTAGACCCTTGTTATTAGTACTTTTTTCCATCATTTCCCCTTGACAGTCTTGACCTTTGCTCTTCTAGATGAATTTTATTGTTTTTTAGCTCTATACTAGAATACTTTGGTGGTTTATGTGGCACCAAAAATATAAATTAACTTAGAAAGTTTTTTACATTTTTATTATGTACCTCATTGGAGGTGAAGAGTAAGTTAATTCTATGTATGGGGGACCGTCAGAGCCCCTGTGCTGAGACCCCAAAATGGGAAATGGAGTACCATACATGAGTAACAGAGTGAAGGTGTTTGGTTGGATTGTAGAGTAAGGGGAAAGGAAGTAATGTGTAATAGGTCTGAAAAGATGGATTGGGGTCAGGTTGTGAAGGGATTTAAAATCCAAACAGTCTTATCTCAGAGGCAAGAGGTGGTCACTGGCATACTTTGAGTAGGAGAGTGAAATGCTCTGTTCCGCACTTGAGATAAATCACTTTTGCAATTGTGTGGAAGATGGATTGGAGGGAAAAGAGTAACAAAAGGCTTGAGATAGGGAGAGAAGTTAACAAAACATTGCATTACTTAGTTTAGATGAAAGCTGATGAAAACCTAAAATAAGATAGTGTTTTAAGTAGAGAAAATGCATCAGATACAAGAGATATTGTGGAGGTAGAAAGGGCAAAATTTGCCAACCAATTAGATATTGTATGAGGAGTCAAGGTTATAACCATAGGAGACTAGATCTCCTTAACAGAAATAGGGATTTGGGGAAGATAGGTGGGCTGTAAGGAAAGGGTAATAGGTTCTTTTGTGCGTGTTTGGGACATCTGGGTCATCTAGTTTGAAATGTCCAAAAAGCAGTTGGTCGTTCAGAACTGACACTCAATAAAGAGTTTGGAATTGAATATAGATATCTGTGAATCTTTACTTGGAGGTGACAAATTAAACTCACATGAGCTCATAAGGTTACCAAGAGAGAAAGTATAGAAAGAGAAGGAAGGCCAAGGATGGAACACTGGAAGAACATCCACATTTAGGGAGTTTGATATGGATGCTGACCCAGCAAAAGAAACTGAGAAAGGGTAGTAGTAATATACAGCAGATAGAAGGGGAACCAGGAGAGAGTAGTGTATCATTAAAGCCCGGAGAGGAGGGAGGGAGAAGATTGATCAATGCTCTCATATGCAACAGAAGTCAAGAAGGATAAGGAATGAGAAAAGATCATGGGATTTGACAAGTAAGAGATTGTTGGAAACTTTGGAGAAGTAGTTTTAGTTGAGTGGTACGTTTGGAAGTCAGATTGCAAAGGGGTGAGGAGTGACTGGGAGAGAAGAAGTGGAAATGGTGATTGCAAACAGTTTATTGTTTCTAGGAATCTGTCTGAGAAGAGGAGGAAAAAATGTAGAATAAAAGCTTAAGAGGATGGTAGAATCTAGGGAAAGTTTTATAAAGATCAGAGAGACTTGGGCATGCTTGAAGGTACAGAGGAAGGAAGAAATAGACAGAGAGACTCAAGATTAGAGGAGGGAAGGGGATGATTGAGGGGGCAGTTTGATGACAAAGACTGAAGAGGATGGTATCAAGAGTATGTGTAGGACAGCTAGGGAGGCAGTGCCATCCAGGAGGAACCAGGTGTTTATGAGCTGCAGAAGGAGGAAGGAGCATGAAAGAAAGACATATAGAATGAAGTTTGTTCATTATGGAATGGGAATTTCAGAGGGCAAAATGGAAGAAGTAGACAGAGTTGGAATGAAACATGGGTGTGAGACTGTAGTTGTAATGAGCTGAGGCTTGGGTTACCCTTAAGTAGGAGATGATTAAGTAATAAAGGGATAAAGAGAGGAGCAGATGGCAGGAATTTGCTAGCCATAAGCATATTAGTCGGTAACAAGTGAATTGTCATGATCACAGTCTCCAAAGATTCCTCTGCTCAGTGACCCCCTTAAGGCCAAGCGAGGCACAAAACAGAGAAATGAATATTCAACAAAAGTGTTTGCCTATGTCATGGGAAAGATTTTGCACAATATCCAAATGGGAGAGGGAATCCCTATAAATGGAGAGGTTCTCTGGATGCTCCTATGGGCTAGATGTGATACTGTGATGACTGCATTTAGGACATTAAAGGATCTTATCCATGATATCTATGCTTGTAGTTAGTGCTTAATTAAAATTTGTTGAATGAATAATGAATGAATGTTCTATCTTCTCCCTTTCTTGTAACTCATTTTTCCTGTGCATTTTAGGCTGAATATAGGATTCTGCCCATCTTCTGATGCCAAATAGTTGCTGAGTGGCCAGAACTATGATTAGAAATTCTTATATCTGAAGCAAATTTAGTTGGTGATAGTGGTGATGGCAGTGTTGTGGCCATCCAGGCCCACTCTCTTGCAGAAAGTGTCATAATATGAATCCAGAGAGCATGTTTTTTAGTTCTCTAATCAAACACTGGAAACAGGTCTATAAGCACCATCAGGGCTACATATAAATTCTCTAGGTATTAGGAATTTGTGTATCAATTTTTCAACAGTTAAGATTATTTTCACACAGACAGACACAATACCATATATATATGTAATATGTGTATGTTTTTGCATATATATACATGCATACATACATTAGCATGCATATGTACACACATATACACATACATATTTGCATATAAATACACATACACATACCTACATACATACACACACACACACACACACACACACACACACTTACATATACTTATCTTACCAGAGGAAGTTGTTCTTTCCTCTGCAACTAAATTTGGCCTCACTTGAGAGAATGAGGGACCCCATGGTGATGGAAGTCTGAAAATAGGAGGGTGGCTGCCCAGGGTTAATCAAGCAAGGGAACAAGGACTATTAGGCCTTGTGGCCTGGGCTGGGGAAACCACAAGGAGCATGGAGAGTAGGCTGAAGGATTGCTTTGAGGAATAAGTGTGCTTATCATCCCTCCCCCATGTCTCTGTAGCAGAATCCCAGTCACCTCACTCAGGTGGCGGCTCTGAACATGGCCATACATACTCCCCCTAGTCTCTCAGAGGGCAAACGTTGCCCACAGAATGACCCAACAGCTGCCCAAACATCCTTTCAGTCCCAGTGGAGACAACTTGCTCACAGAAGTGTTCAACAGCTGTCCAAACATTCTCCTTTAGCACCTCCTTCTCATGGCCAGAGTAGTCAGGAAAAGCGGCAGTTTCAGGAAGTTTATTTTTGCTGGAAAGTGTGAGAAAGTGACTTTTTCTTTCTCTCTGTTTTCAGTGCAATGGCTGGACCTGGTATCTCACTGATGATTTCCAGTTCCATCTTATAACACCTCTTCTGATCTTCATCCACAGAAAGTGAGTTTCATTTAGACTTGGAATGCTGCTAAGGTGGCCCTTCTCCACAGGGCTTTAATGAAGAGAAGTAAAGCTTTTTTATAGTTAGATACTTAAGCAACTGGCACAATGGATAGAGTGCCAGGCCTGAAGTCAGGAAGACTTATCTTCCAGAGTTCAGTTCGGGCTTCAGACACTTAACTGTGTGACCCTGGGCAGGTGCCTTAACCCTGTTTGCCTCAGTTTCCTCATCTATAAAATGAGCTGGAGAAGGAAATGGCAAACCACTCCATTATCTTTGCCAAGAAAACCCCAGATGAGGTCATGAAGAGCAAGGCACCGCCGAACAACGATTTAAACAACTTTCTATGAAAAACAAACAAACACAAAATGAGTATCAAATGTTAACCTATCGACATTCCCTGAAGTTTCCTTCTCATTTCTATCCAGTTGAATCAGAGATTCTGTTGGAATCAGCCTGTTGGGATAAGTAGTCCAATTCCTTTATATTAAAAATTAGAAAGCTGAGGCCCAGAGTCACGTAGCTAGCAAGTGTCTGAGGCCACATTGAACTCAGATGTGCCTGACTCAGGCCCAGAGTGCTCTGTGCACATCTAGCTGCCTCTAAAAAACATTCCACTATGTGCAAGGCATTGTAGAAGGGCTGGGGAGTTTTAAAAAAAAGTTGCTATCTTCAAGGACCTGACATTCTACCAGATTTTTCTGTAGTTTCTCTATCACTGTATACATGTTAGCTTGTGTTATGACTTTCATTAAATATTATCTCATAAGTACATTTTTATGTATTGACAGTCTTTAAAATCCCTGTATATTTCACTGCACTAATAACACAGTTTATAAGCTGTTTCCCTTACTATAGTGCATTCAGGATACTTCCAGTTTTTTCTTGAGTTTTTCTTTTGGGCCACCATACGTACTTTGCACAAATTATTTTCCCACCATTTAGGGTGATTTCCTTCAGTATATTCCCAGGAATGGGATTACGAGATCAAAGAGTATGAACAACTTTGTAACTCTTGCTACATAGATAACACCCAAGACTATTCACTAGCAAGACTGAACAAATTTAAAATACCAGCCAGTAATATATGTGTTGTTTTCCCCTGGTATCCTGCCATCACTGGGTTGTTTTTTTTTTTTTTAATTTAATTAATTAATTTGTTTTCAGTTTTCAGCAATCATTTCCATAAGTTTTAACTTTTCTCCCCCTCCTTCCATGTTCTCTCCCTGAGATGGCATGCAATCTGATATGGGTTCTACACATACATTCTTATTAAGCACATTTTCACATTAGTCATGCTGCATAGAAGAATTAAAAAGAGTGGGAGAACCATGAGAGAAACCAAAACAAAACAAAACATAACACAAGGGAAAATAGTCTACTTTATTCTGCGTTCTGACTCCATAGTTCTTTCTCTGGATGTGGATGGCATTTTGCCTCAAGAGTCCTTTGGAAATGGTTTAGGCCCTTGCATTGCTGTGAAGGGCTAAGTCTATCAGAAACAATCCTCACACACTATGGCTGTTACTGTGTATGATGTTCTCCTGGTCAGCACTGGTTTTTAATCACTTCTATTTATTTTGTTTCAGCAAAGCTTTAAGGGCTTCATTATTTATGGGTGGATTTATAATTTGTGAATTGTCTGTGTTAGAATTTTCACCTTTTTTATCTCCTCCAGCCTGCTTTGCCACCTTCTCCAGTCACGCAGCAAATGCATAAAAAGAGAATACACTTTCATTTCAATATGAAGCTATCAACAGCATAGGGAACAAAAGAGAAATCTACAACTCTACCTCCGTCTCTGAGCAAATAGTACATTCCCATACCAAATGTGTACGTACATATACATAAATACACATACATATATATAGGCATACCTACATACACATACATACATACAACTTCTGGATTGCTTGATGCCTCCGAATTATCAGTGCTGCTATTTGCCTCAATTCATGTGAAGAAGGAAGAGCTTGTCTGTCTTTAAGAACAGGGCCCAGGAGCTTGGTCCAGCATACCAGGGATGTTTCATGATGTTCAACTACAATCGTTTGTATGACCCCAGTTCAGACCCCCATCACCTCTCTGCTGGACTATCTCAGTAGCCTCCTCATTGAACTCCTTGCACCCAGCCTCCCTCTTCTCAAAGCCTCCCTCTGCAGAGCTGCCGAATGAATGGTCTCAAAGCCCAGATCTAACTATGGCACTCTTTGCTTAAGAAGCTGTGGTAGATCCCTATTGCCTGTAAGACAAAATACCAACTCCCTGCTTGGCATTTGAACCCCATTTGAAGACAATCTAGCTCTTGACTCTCTTTCCAGGTTTGTGTCCCTTTGACTGAATACGGTGGAATCAAGGTCTTGAGGAGCTAGAGGGCCACATGTGTCCTCAAGGCCGCAGGTTCCTCAACCCTGGACTAGGCTCTGGAGCATTTTTCTTCATTGACTAGAGATTGGACATTTCTTTGACATGGGGTGCTTGCAAAGCCAGTCCGGTCAGAGTTGAGGAGAGGCAGAGGTTGGATGCAGGGAATGGTGCTGAGAAGACGGTCTGGCATCTTTCCTCCTGTACCAAACAAGCAAACAAAATACCAGAAAACACTATAGTGTACAGGGGAAATGGGAGGCTTTTCTCACTCACTGCTCCAAAGGCTTAGGGAAAGACATACAGTGTGTCTACATGCCCATGAATGACAGCATGATACTCTGGTCACTCTCTGAGCCATGGTAACTGGGAGTAGGACCTTGACGACCTCCAGAAAGGGCTTTGCCTAGAGATCCCTATGCTTAGACTATCTTCTGAATCTTTAGATTGACTAATTAGGCAACTACCATAAGGCTGCAGCTCCTCCCCCAGCCTTTCAGGTTTAAGTTTTGCAGCCTAAGGACACTGAAGGGCCAGGCCTCCAGAGCTGTCCTTTTTTTCTCCCCAGAGGTAAATGTGCTCTGATATTTCTGGGAGCTGTGCTCTTCCTGACATCCGTCACTGCTCAGCTTTCATTGACTTGGAAACTTCTTGT